>NC_086447.1:620116963-620460713 GCF_028390025.1 Pseudophryne corroboree
GGTGATGGGAGCACTTATATAGGTAAGATTGTATGTTTAACCTGTTTGTCTGATGAAAGTGCCGATTTATCAATAAAGGGGGCACTGAAACGTTACCCTGTCTGCCGAGTAGATTGGATTTATATATGCCCAGGAGTGCCGCACGTGAAAACAGAGCTATTGTGAAAGGTGTGGGGGCACCCGGGTTGGTAATCTATGTATTTGGAGAGCCGGACCTACGAGAAAGATATATATATATATATATATATATATATATATATCATTTTTATTTACACATAGCGCTCATTATATATTATTGTATTCTATGCTATGCATCATTGAGCTGCTTAAATGTCACACTCAGTGCGGTTATATTTACATTTCTGTTAATGTGATGTTGTGTGTTGGTGTATATGTGGTGGTGTGTGTGTGTGTGTGTGTGTGTTGGTGTATATGCGGTGGTGTGTATACTGTGTGTGTATATGTTGAGGTGTGTGTGTGTGTGTACTGTGTGTGTAGTGTGTACTGTGTGTATATGTGGTGGTGTGTGTGTGTGTGTGTGTGTGTGTGTACTGTGTGTATATGTTGTGGATGTGTGTACTGTGTGTATATACAGCAGTGGTGGGTGTATGTGGGTACTGTATGTTTGTGTAGTGTGTACTGTGTGTATATGTGGTGGTGTATTGTGTCTGTTTGTGTAGTGTATATGGCGGTGTGTGTTGGTGTAGTGTGTGTGTGTGTATATTAAGTGTTGGTGGGTGTGTGTACTGTATATGTGTGTAGTGTGTACTGTGTGTATATATGTGGTGGTGTGTGTGTTTGTGTACTGTATGTGTTTGTAGTAAGTACTGTGTGTATGTGGTGATGGGTGTGTGTTTACTGTATGTGTCTGTAGTGTGTACTGTGTGTGTATATGTGGTGGTAGGCAGAGGTTAAAGTGGGGCGGAACTGCGGTCCATCAGTTGTATGTGGAGGCAGTACGCGTTCCTCTGCTGGCAATGGGACTGTCTGTACAGGCAGTGCTGACTCCTCTCTGTGAGCCATTGCAATAATAGATGGGGCGGTCCCATTCCAATGGCACTGTGCTGCGGCGGGAATGGGACCACAAGGAGTAGAGCTGGTGGCACACTGAGAGGTGATATTATATGTGTATAAGCGGCACTGCTACCGTGGGCATTATTATGTGTATAAGTGGCACTGATACCGTGGGCACTATGTTTATAAGCAAGACTGCTACAGTACCATAGGCATTATTATGTGTATATGCAGCACTGTTACCGTGGGCATTATTATGTGTATAAGCAACACAACACTACCGTGGGCATTATTATGTGTATAAGCAGCACTGCTACCATCAGCATTGTTATGTGTATAAGTGGCACTGCTACCGTGGGTATTATTTGTATGAGGCACTGATACCGTGACATTATGTTCATGAGAAGCACTGATACCATGGGCATTATTAAGTGTATAAGCGGCACTGATACCTTGTGGACATTATTATGTGTATAAGCGGCACTGATACCTTGTGGACATTATTATGTGTATAAGCGGCACTGATACCTTGTGGGCATTATTATGGGTATAAGGAGCATTGATACTGTGGGCATTATTATGTGTATAAGCGGCATTGCTACCATTAGCATTGCTATGTCTATAAATGGCACTGCTACTGTGGGCATTATTATGTGTATAAGAGCACTGCTACCATGGGCATTATGTGTATAAGCGGCACTGATACCATGAGCATTATTATGTGCTTAAGCGCCACCGCTATACACAGTAGTTTCCTTTTGTTTGTTGACTTTCACATTATACTGTTGATATAGGTGAAGAGTAGAGAGCAGTTGAGGTGATTGAAGGAAGATAAAGAAAGGGAGAAAAGAAGACTATGTTGGGGGCACTCTTCAAATACATAAAAGGCCAAATATATCCATAAGTACTATTAAAATATAACCTTTATTAAACCATTAAAATATAAATACAGACCACAAAAATATTTAAACAGATTCTCAGATAATACTGCAGAAAACCCGCTAATGAGCTAGGTATTATTTTATTAAACCAAAATTGGTGAATCATTGGCAAACAGCCAAAAAGTTAGATGGTAAGTTCCACATTGTCATTGTCACATCGTCACAATGTAAACGTTTTTACAAATCTTGTCTCATAAGAATTTGACCATTTATATCAGAACCAACCTCTCCAGAAGATAAGCAACAATCTCAAGAAAGATGAGAGAGCTTCCTTAAGAAATATCAAAAGCTGGAGCGATGTGGTGATTAAGCCTTCGGACAAAGGTTGAAATGTAGTAATTTGGCCAAAAGAGCAATACATGGAGGAGACGTATAAACAACTTAATAATAAATACTGCTATAAACAGATGCTATCGAGTCCCCTACAATACATTAAATCCAAATTTAAGTCCATCTTAGAGGAGGCTTTTAAAAACAGAATTATATCAAAACATGAGTATGAATACCTATGGACTGAAAACCCGATGGTATCCACATTGTATTTGCTTCCAAAGATCCATAAAAATTCGGATACTCCCCCAGGAAGGCCTATTGTATCAGGAGTAAATGGTATATCTGAAAAACTGAGTCGATTTATCGACTTACATCTGAGAGATTTTGCTTTAGGATTGCCTTCCTATATACAGGACACTAGAGATATCCTTAGAAAGATCCATGATACAACTTTTGATAATGACCAACTGCTTGTTGGTCTTGATGTGGAAGCATTATATACCAGCATTGATCATGAGGGAGGTATATCAGCCATTAAATACTTCTTAAGCATGGGTGATTACGGTTCTTTTCAGGAATTTCTAGTGGATCTATTACACTTTGTGCTGAATTACAATATTTTTTACTTTTGATGGCAAGTTTTACCTGCAAGTAAGGGGGACAGCCATGGGGCCTGCCTGTGCTCCCACCTACGCAAATTTATTTTTGGGATGGTGGGAGCAAGAGTTAGTCTTCTGTGATGGAAACAAATGTTACACTAAGCATATATCAATGTGGATCGTTACATTGATGATATCTTTATGATAAGGAATGCAGGACAAGACCTTTTACTAGAGTTTATTAAAGTACTCAACACTAATTGTTTAAACTTGAGGTTAACATCAGAGATCAGCAGGACAGAAATCTCCTTTTTGGATGTTAAAATATACAAAGGCCTACGGAATAAATTGGAAACCAAATTATTCAGAAAAACTATGGATACTAACACACTATTGCACCAAACCAGTCATCACTTTCCACCGACAGTAGAGAACATACCAAAAGGAGAGTTTCTGAGACTTCGCAGGAATTGCTCTGAAACACCAACCCTTTGTCTGTGAAGATTTTTTCACAGCAGTTATAGGTATTTGGTTTGGCATGAATAATTACCCATTGAATGTTTCTTAAGTATACCCAAAGTGCACTTTTTTGTACAAGGAGGTATCTTGTTGCGGATCATCATAAAGTGATTGAAGGAAGGCTACATCCCCTGTTGCCGCACACAATTAGGCCCTTTGTAAATATCAGCTCTAGGCCCATGTGGACCTTAATCTGGCACTGGGGATGATGACATTTTTGCCTCATTCTGGTTTCCGAGTCTGGTGGGAAATCCTGAGCAGGATTCAAATCCAGACTTGGAGCGTGAAATTCAGGGTGGTTCGGTTCTCATAGAACCGAATCCACTCATCTCTACTTACTATACATGTTACATTGGGTGGTATTCAGTATACTGGCTGTTGGGATCCTGGCGCTCAGTATAACGGCGCCGGAATCCTGACACCCGGCATACTGACAACTGCCACTGTACCCGCAGCATGGTGAGCGCAGTGAGCCCGCAAGGGGCTCATTTGCGCTCACCCAGCTGTCAGTATGCCGGCGGTCGAGATCCCAACACCGGTATGCTGGCCGCCGAGATCCCAACCACCGGCATACCATACTACACCCATTGCATCTATACCACCGGCAGTGCAGCATGGTTTTGCCCAGTTGTTAACTTATTTGGTTTGCTAACAAACCTGAAGGTACTAGGGGCCTAATTCAGACCTGATCGCTAGGCTGCATTTTTGTACAGCCTGCGATCATGTCTAAACTGCGCATGCGTATGCAATGCAATGTGCAGGCGCATTGCACAGGTACAAAGTGGATCGTCGCTCAGCGATGGGTTGTGCAAAGAATCTATTCGCATGGGCGATTGCAAGGAGATTGACAGGAAGAAGCTGTATGTGGGTGTCAACTGACCATTTTCTGGGAGTGGTTGGAAAAACACGCATTGTAGGGAGGGTTCCTGATGTCAATTCCTGTCCCGGAAAGGCTGAAGTATTCGCGGTGGCTGAGTAAGTTCAGTGCTACTCAGAGACTGCACAAAATCTGTTAGTACAGATCTGCTACACACACTTTTGCACACTTGCAAAGCAAAAATACACCCCCCTATGGGCTGTGACTATGCGAATGCAGGGCTGCAAAAAAAACCCTAGCAGGCAAACGGGTCTGAATTAGGCCCTAGGTTTTTTAGCTAAGACCACTTATTCAGCTTCAGTTGCAGTTTAGATATTTTAGCAAAACTACAACTGCATATGATCGCATGCTAGGGGTTGCCCAGCACAGGGCAAGGTCTCACCGCATGCTAAGTGACACCCGGTGCTGCAATCAAAGACTAATTATGATTGCATCACAATTAGGTCATAATTGCAGAAACTAGGCCTGAATGTTGTGAAAATGCGATTGCATTGCATTACCGATGTATGCTGAATAAGGCCCGTGTATGTACATTAATGGTTAAAAAGTATTTCTTTAACAACTTTCCTGTCATGGTCACATCAGATCCAACCATATCCATATATGATTGGCCAGCATGGCAGAACCCCCCACTCAGTGAATACAGATTATAGTCAGTGCCGTAACTAGACATTTTAGTGTGGTGTGCAAGAAACAGCATCAGCACCCTCCCCCCATATACAAATCAAGGCGAGCATGTGCCAAAAATATAAGGGCATGGCTTCATCGGGAACGGGCGTGACAACACAATAATACCAATTTAAATTACGCTGTGCAGTATTCTCCATTATTCAAATTACACCACAGCAGTGACAAACACAGTATTTTTAGGGGTTGGATTTCCCAGATATGCGATATATATATATATATATATGGATTGTATGGTAGTGTGGTGCCCCCATCAGGATCCTGGCATCTGTATTGTGACCATCAGGATCCCGACAATCAATATGCTAACCGCATACTATATATATATATATATATATACATACCCATTTGTGTGTACACACATACTGTATACAGAGCCTAGAGAGACATGAAAGGGACAGGGAGAGAGAGGAATGGAAAGAGAAGGGTTGGGGAGAGAGAGATTGGGGGAGCATGGTGAGAGAGAAGAGAGGAAGAGGACTGGAAGGAGGAGAGAGAGAGGCATGGAGAGATAGGGGGCCATGGGGAGAAACAGAAGGGGGACATGGCGAGAGAGGGGGTACATGAGCAGAGAGAGGGTATATGGGAAGAGAGAGGGCGGGGCATGGAGAGAGGTGGGAGAGAAAGAGACATGGGTGAGAGGGGCATTGGGAGACAGAGAGAGGGGGCATGGGCAGAGAGAGGCATGGAGACAGAGGGGCATGGGGAGAGGGAGAGGCATGAGAGAGAGATGGGCGAAGGGGTTTTGGGGGGAGAGAGATTTCAGCAGCAGCCAGCGGCAATGAAAAGAGGTTCCCGTAGAGCAGTTACATTTTACCTGCAGGTCGGGAGGAAGCCCCGTTGTCCCACAAGCTGGTGCCCCGGGATGTGCAGTGCTCTGGAGGGCTACCAGGCCCCTCAGCCCAGCAAGATTTAGGCGGCAGTGGGAGGATATCAGATACATGGGAGGTAGAGGGAGAGGCAGAGACATGGGACAGGCAGAGGCACAGGAGGAGAGGAGGAGACGCGGGAGGCAAGAGGAGGAGACACGGAAGGTAAAGGCAGAGACATGGGAGGTGAGAGGAGGGGAGGCAAGAGGAGGAGATGTGGGAGGCAAGAGGAGTAGATACAGGAGGAGGAGTAGTTTAGGTAGATACGCTTTGGCCGATGCAGGTGTGAGCTTAATGAGGAGCACACTTGCGTTTGTACTGCTGGGTGCCCTAACCCATTTATTCTGAGGCTGCTGCATTACAGGTACAGCCTGCCTGAGATCCGCTGTCTAAATAAATGATTGGCCAGCTGGCAAGGGGGTTTCCAGGTACTAGGAAACCCCCCCTGCATGCACATATGCGCAGTGTAGCGCCATTTGCACACATTACACCAGGTAGAGCACCCTTTTCCACATTACACCAGGCAGAACCACTGTCACACATTAAACCAGGTAGAGCCCCTATCACACATTACGCCAGGTTGAGTCACCGTTTTACACATTATCCCAGGTAGATTCCTCTTTTACACATTATGCCAGGTAGTGTTCCCTTTTACACCGTACGGAAGGTAGAGTCCCCTTTTACACATTATGGCAGGTAGAGTCCCCTTTTACACATTATGGCAGGTAGAGTTCCCTTTTACATATTATGCCAGAGTGACATGGGCCTAATGCCCAGATCACTCTTATTAGGCTGCTCAGGCTTTTAGCCTGCCTGACTGCAGCACTATACAGTGACCTGGGTCTAGTGCCCAGAGTCACCCTACTCACCTGGGGGGCACATATAAATTGGGCCTAGTGACCCCTACATATACACAGGCCTGAGGCCTGATAATTACTCACGATACTAGCTTCTGTCTAGCCAGGGCCGGATTATGCCTTGGGGGTGCCCAGGGCACTTAAAACAGGGGGGCCCCGGTGGAAGGTGGAGGATGTATATTAGATTGCGCATACCTCCCAACATATCCCATTTCAATAGGGACAAAATGTTCTACCTAGACTTCCCACTTAATATACTGTATGATTGGCATCAATTGTGTTGAAATATTTAATTGATAAGAAAAGAACTTCAACTCAGGTGATTGCAATCATAAATTAAAAAGGAAGTCCAGGCAGAGAGCATTTTGTCCATCCTGGAATGGGTCATGGTGGGAGATATAGATTGTGTATATTAAATTTAAACTAATTGTGTATATTAGTTTTAAACTAATAGACTAATAATATCTGAGTACTGTTTATAGCTCCACCTAATTGAAAGATAACTATATTATAAACATTTCTTATAGTGGAACAAAGACAACTTTGTTCCACTATATACTGGGAACAAATACACTTATATACTGGGACAAAATTCAGGAGGACTCTGTGAATCTCTATCTCTAGACCCAAATGGTTTAGTTGCATAATAGTTTACACAAGACTCAGACACCCAGGCAGGAAGGAGAAGAAGCTGGGATCACTGGGTCACTTACAGCTCTCTCCGCCCTCCTATCTCTCCTCTGGTCAGAAATCTCCATCAGTAGCGCAAGAAACATGATATTCCTGTATCTCTGCCTGCACTGCATACTGTCCTGCTCGCATTCTGGCTCTCACATTAAGAGGGAAAGCTACTGATATCAGTGTGTTCTGGCCAGGGGGCCCCTGACAAAGGGGGGCCTGGGGTACAGTATGCCCTGCATCCTCCCTTAATCTGGCTATGCATCTAGCATGGTGTCGGTTGGGTGACCTGGGCCTAGTGCCCAGAGTCACCTTATATACCTAACAGGGGGACACTTGAACTATTAGGGCACAGTGCCCTCTATTATGCCCACAGGCCTAATGCCTGAATTATGACCATGGGCCTAATGCCCGCCTACTGTACCCCTAAGGCCTGGTGCCTGACTGTGCCCACAGGCCTAATGCCCGATCCCTGGTGGCCTAGGGAGGAAAGATGCAGGGCCTTAGAAAGGGGCCTACCTCATGGTGGGAGAGGCTGCGGTGGGGAGCTTCACTGGGCTCTCTTCCTTTCCACCACTTCAGGCCTCCCAGGAGTCTTCTGGCCTCTTTCATGGCCTCTAGGGCTCTTCATCTGGCATCTTCAAGATGCCACGATTCCTCTTCTCCTCCTTGGCATCTTCTTTCTTCTCCCTCTGGTGGCGTCTGACGTCAGATGCCAGGGGCTGGGACAGCTACAATGCGGTGATCTCTGATTGGCTCGCCGTGGCTGCTTTCCATTGGCTGCTGCTCCATGAGCAATGATTGGCTCACGGAGGGTGCCGGAATTGAAAGGCCATGGCCGGCGCTTTCCATTGGCTGCCAAAGTGGCACCAAGTTTTGTTGCACTTCAAGTCTGGTGTGGGGAGTCCATACAGGAACCCAGCACTGGACACCTGCTGCATAACTACCAACACTGGGATTGGATACTCGATCCCAGCAATGTGCTCTGCTGTATCCTGCAGGGGACACAGCTCCCCCAAATGCTGCTGCTCACCCAGCGCTGGAGCACATTCACACTATCAGAGCAACCAATAAAGGACTCGGTGCAAGATGCGCTCCCTTCAAAAGTGCGCTGTGTGCAAAGCACACTTTGCACACACCTAGTTACGATCCTGACAATAGCAGCTACTGGGGAAGTGAAAATGAAAGCCGTGATGTTCCAGATTGTCACGATGTTCTGAGGTTGGTGGGCGATGCTCCGATGTTTGAAAAAAAATCTATTTTTTTCAAATATCAAAAAATATATATTTTTTTTAATCTAAAATCATTTTTTATAAGGTTAAATACACATTCTACAACTAATTCATAAAAAAAACATTTTCTGAGCAGTTTTCCAGAAAATTATTTTTCAGTTAAGTGGTTAATAATTCAGAGCTTGAAGGTGAAAATTATAAGAAATAAGGTCCATCCTGCTCACCATTTCAACTGAAATCCGCTCACCTAAACTATGTTTTATTGAATGTTTCAGTAAAATGGTCAATAGTGAAGTTGACCAGATCTTAAAGAAAAAAACACGAAAGTGCAATCTTACTAAGAAAGAATTTATGGCTTTAAAATCTTTAAGGGAAGATAGTGAATTGATAATAAAACCTGCAGGCAAAGGTGGAGGGGTAGTACTAACGGACAAGGATAAATAAGGGTCAGAAATATTTAACCAACTAGGGAGTAATAATACATATCAAAAAATTGAAGAGTGACCCAACAATAAGGATCACAAAAGAGCTCTTAAAATTAATAGAAGGGACCCCACAGAATGGTGTTTTAAGTAAACCACTATGTAACTTCATTAATATAAACATCTGTCTGTTCCAATTATATATGTTTTGCCATAAGGACCCTCTCCACCCTCATGGATGGCCCATACTTGCAGGGACAAACAGTATTACATCAAACTTGTTTGTGGTAAATGCCTTTTATCTACAGCCTCTAGTAAGAAAAACAAAAGCCTATTTAAAAGCTACAGGTCATTGTATTAACAAAATTGAATCAAATGAATAGCAAGAACAATATTATCTTATTAGTGAAGATGTGTCCATATTAATTATGATGATTGAGACTGAAATGGGATTATGAGCTTTATATTGTTTTCTGGATATGTCTGACCTCTCTATGGAATTGAAGAATTTAATTTTAAAAATATTAAATTAATTTTAACTAATAATTACTTTACTTCAATGGATCCTATTTTATACAAAATATAGGTACTACTATGGGCACCAGGTTTGCCCAGTTATGCAAATCTCTTTATGGCATACTGGGAGAACAAGATGATTTGGCATGTCAGACAACTCGGGCAGACCTAGTGACATGGACAAGTTTTATCAATGATGTTTTATTTCTTTGAAAAGGCTCAGGCAAAGAACTCCAGCTGTTTTGTAAATCTTTAAACCTTCATGATTTTAATATTAGAATAACGTTCTCTATAATTCAAGTAAAGAAAACTTTTTTAGACATTTCCTTTCATATTAAGGGTCGAAAATTACAAACAAAGACCCATAGAAAAATTACTGACTCAAATAGTTATATCCTAAAAAGGAGTTTGCATCATAACAACTGATTAGACAGGATCCCATATAGCCAGTTCTTGTGTTTAAGGTATAATTGTACAGAAGTCCCAATCCATAATGAACAAATGGATAAAATGGGAATCCGCTCTTTAGATAAAGGCAACGATAATGATAGAATAATAAAAGCTAAAGAGAAAGCCAAAGAAACTGATAGAAGAGTCTTGTTAGATGGTAATAAAAGAGAGTATGTGATAAAGGATAATCAATGGTCTTTTATTAGTTATTTTAATTCCCAGCATAAGGAAATAGAATCAGTTGAAAAAAAACCAATGGAAAATATTGAAGGAGGAACCTATTTATTGAAAACAGAATACCAGAGACCATTTTTAATTTATAGAAAGGCACCTTGCTTTAGAGATAAGTTGTTTCATAGTGCCATTTATGATATAAAAAGGAACTAGCAGTAGAAGCTATGGGTTTCATAGGTGTTGTCGATGTACAATATGCAGAAGAAAGATCAAAGTAAAATAAAGGGGTTCCAGGTTGATGGAGTTAGCGATCACCTGTAACTCCAAGAATGTTTTATATGGTTAAGTTAAGAATGGAAATGTTGACTGGTTTACATCGGAAAAAACAGTAGAGGTTTAAAAACGCAATTAGCAGAACATACCTAGAACATTAAAAAGGGTCTTGAAATTACACTGTTTCTATGTACTTTACTTTACTTTATGTACTTTGAGCACAGCTCAAACCCCAGCCATATAAAATAATTTTGGGAATTCAAACCATAATCCCAACTTGAAGAAATAGCGATACTGAAATTAGATTATCCAAGGCAGAGATGAGGTGGATACATAAACCATGTCTACACAACCGTAATTAAATGAGTTAATCCTCTCACTGTCCAGGAAATAATCTGACATTTCCCAAAATATAAACAAAGAATACCACTGATCTTTATTGCCATCTAAAAATTTGTTCCATTTGTGTTTAAGAAAAGGAATAAATTCTTACTTTTGGGACAATTAAGTAGGACAATGCAAATGTTGGTTCTAGCAGCAAATTGAACTTGGTGGGGCATGATCAGAGATCACCAGGGCTGGATTATGTGGTGGTGGGTGCTGACTATGGAAGGGGATGGGGTGCAGTGTATATAGGGGTAGTATGTGGTAGGGGGTGCAGTGTACATAGGATGTGTGTTTGCATGTCCATGTTCCAAACGGAGCTCCATCTGCATCTCTCTCTCTCCACTGTCCATATCTGCCCCAACCACTCCACTCTCTCCCCAGTACCAATCTACCCCAAACCCTCCCCTCTCTCTGCCTCCTGATCTCTGTCTGTCCCTACCTCCTTTTACCCCAGTCCATGTCTGCCTCAACCCAACTTTCCACCACCCCAGTTCCTATTTGCCCCTCCCCCACTCTTTCTCCCCAGCCCCCTCTCTCCATATGTAGCAACTGAGAAACAATCAGATCAGTTTTATTAATATTAGCAGCAGCAGGGTAGGAGGCTGTAACATCTCCCTGCAGTATCACTTTCACTTTCAGTTGTGACAGTCATTTGGTCCATGTGGAGGCCTCTAGTGGCTGCCAGCACACATAATAGAGGTCAGAAGCAGCTGCCCTCGGCACAATTTTTTTAAAATATCATGTCGGCCTTATCATGTGTTGACCTGTCCTGTGTCAACCATTTTCATGTGTAGACCATATGTCGATGTCGACCATGTCAATATGACCTAATGACTGTTGACCTTAACATAGTTGACCATCCAAATGGATACCCACTGCAGGGGAAGGGGGGGGGGGGCAGATATAACATTTGCAGAGAGAGTTAGATTTGGGTGAGGTGTGTTCAAACTGAAATCTGAATTGCAGTGTCAAACTAAAGCAGACAGTATTTTCCCTGCAGAGAAACAATATGACCCACCCAAATCTAACTCTCTCTGCACATGTTGTATCTGCCCCACCTGCAGTGTGCATCGTTTTGCCCATCTGCTTACAAATTTGCTGCTACATTTAGGTCTGAATTAGACCCTAAGTTTGGTGTGTCATGGACCATAAATATCTCAGATATCTGCTTATAGAAATAAGTGTTTGATGTCTTAAAGGAATACAGATTTAACAAATGTAAGATGCAAAAGTATAAAATTGCCTTCGAGATCAAAGTTGCATAGTCCAGGCCTACACAAAAAATAATATATACTCCTCTTTTTTTTGTTTTAATGTAAGAGACAAAACAATACATTTTTGTATCAAGAACCCCTTGAGAGTGTTTTCCCCACCCTACAGCCAACAGGTCTCCTGGAGTAATACAACGTGCATCTTATTTTAATCGGGTTTTAATCCCTGTCACATTCCAGGAAATCAATCTGATGGTTTAAGATGTAGATGTGGAATGATATGCTGTTTTAAGTGTTTGTGCTGTCATCAAACACCTGTTTTTGGGTGATACCGTACTTGGAAATAATGTAATGATGAAGGTCTCACCCTGTTCCCAGGTTGACCTTCAAAAACATTGCAGGAATTATTTATAGTAAAACCCCAGTTGAAGTATTTTTCCATTTTTAACTAATTTATTTTTTTCATTTTGCAAGATCTATACCTGAAAGCCAAAGTCAGGCTTACAGGATCTGCTAGGCATGGGATCTTTGCCATTTTTCCTGGTATATTTTATTTCCTAAGAATATTGCCATATCATTATCATTAGCATGTATCTTTGCTCCAGGGGTAGTGCAAATGCAATAGATACCCCTCCGTATAGGCCTATTTTTGACTACTGTTCCTCTAACTAAGTTCATGAAATTGCACTTAATGTACTTTCCATACACTTACATGCCTCTCAGGGTGTAAGGATGCTTAAGTAAGTGATATACAAAAATCATGATATGGATGTACACATACTGTAAGAATATATGTTGCACATGTACAGTATGGAAATTAGTAATTTATACAAAGCAGACCACTTGCATCCAACTCTAAATGATGTCCAGTAGGTCAACTTATATTAGTGTACACCTTAAACACTTGACATTTTTGATTGTGTTGCATTTTTTCTCAGTCCAAATGCACTAAAAAAACTTAAATATATAGTAAATATATTTGAATCATAATGAATTTGAAACAAACTATAGTTTGGCTCATATACGTATTTGTTAACACTATTAAATATATATATATATATGCATTAATATTACAGTTATACTGTACATATGTTTACAATATATATGATGTCCTTACTACAATACTTCCGTGTATTAGATTTTAAGAGTTCTAGATTATTAATCTATGGTACTGAATGCATACTATTTACAGATGTGTCCTCGTACATTTATCCTTAATACGCCACACAGTGAGAGATGCCTGGCATGACTGACCTGACAGGTGGGTGTCGTTTTTGGCAAAAAGGCTTCTTTGTCACAACAATGTAACTAGTATGCTCCAGGAGACTGTACTGATTAATTTCATATATGACACTTGTATATCTGTGTGTGACTCAGTGGCGGAACTTGTGAGTGGTGGACCCAGGTGCAAAACTATGCTTTGGGCCCCCCTCATCCACCCCACCCTAAGTTTACAATATGACACATGACAATGGGTGTCAGGGCGAGGTATAGGGTGACAGAGATGAAGCAGGGGATGATGGGGATGAGACAGATGGTGACAGGGATATGGAGAGTTGATGAAAGGGTGATAGGAAAAGGGTGACAGGGAGAGTGTGAGAGAGAGTTGCAGTGGGTGCCAGGGAGAGGCATTGGAGGATGGAGAGGGTGACAGGAAGAGGGTGACTGGTGACTGGGAGAAGGTTAAGAGGAGAGGCAGAAGGTATGAGAGGTTTCTGTAGGACGGAGTAAAGGAGGTAAATTGGGTTGATGGTTCACTGGGTCATGAAGGGAAGGTATCAGTGGGGGAGACAGGCAGAAAAAAAAAGTAGCTTTAACATGAGAGCTAATGAGAGACAATACTTATGTTAGGGAAGATTAGGAATTTTGTTAAGGAAGAGGAGGGTGAGGGAGTTTAGGAGGGACAGAGGGAGGGAGAGAGAGGGGGTGAAGATGAAAGAAAAGAGGAACAGAGAAAGAGAGAGATTGAGGGAGAGAGAGGGCGGAGACAGAGAGAGAGAATGGTGAAGACAGAGACAGTGAGGGGAAGACAGAGTGGGTGAGACAGAGAGACAGAGAGACAGAGAAGGAAGAGACAGATAAAGAGGAGAAGACAGAGAGAGAGAGGGGGAGACGGAGAGAGAGTGGGGTGAAGAGGAAGGAAGAGATAGAGGTGCAGGAGAACAGAGAGAGGGGGAAACAGAGAGAGAAGGGAGACTGAGAAAGAGAGAGAGAGGATAGATGGGCAGAGAGGCAGACTGAGAGAGAGAGAGAGAGAGAGAGAGAGAGAGAGAGATGGGGGGAGACAGAGAGAGAGGGGAGATGGTGGGATGGAGAGAAAGAGAGGGCTGAAGAAGAATGAAGAGAGGTCCAGGGGAATAGAGAGAGATGGGTGACGGAGGGAGAGAGAGAGAATTGCAGAGATGGAGAGAGAGGGTGGAGACAAAAGAGAGCGGAAGGAGGGGCAGAAGGTGGGAGAGAGGGGAGAGGTAGAGAGAGAGAGAGAGAGAGAGGGGAGACTGAGAAAGTGAGAGAGGGAGGAAATGGAGAAACAGAGAGTTGGGGAGATGGAGAGGTGGAAGATGGAGAGAGAGACAGAGAGAGATGGGGGACAGAGATAGAGGGGGTAGACAGGGAGAGGGAGAGAAGAAGAGAGAGGAGGAGGGGGGAGAGAGATGAGAGAGAGAGGCCAAGGGAGAGAGAGTGTGCAAGTAAGAGGGCAGAGGGAATGAGAGGGGGGCCAAGGGGGAGAGAGAGGACAAAGAGAGAGAGAGAGAGGCTGCACAGCACTTGTCACTTGTAGTACTATAGCATTGTTTTTTTCCTACCTGGCATCTGGCTTGTACAATTCAGGGCTGGTGCTGCACGTGGAGATGAGCCGTGATTGCCTCTGCTTCCCTCGCATTCACTTTTGGTGCCAGGGACGTCAGGGGATATGGGTGGAATGTAAGTATGAAAGGTGAGTGGGGAGCTGAGAAAGCAGCCCCTCCTCCCCCTGTAGCTGGGCTGTCCCACACAGTCTGTATTATTGAGCACGTGGGGAGGAGCAGAGAGAGCGGCCCCTCCCCCCTCTGACCTGGCACTCAGCACACATCAGCAGCAGCACAATATCTAAGAGGAGGAGGAGGTATATGAGATGCGAGGGGAAGAGATGGGAGATCATCCCTCCTCACCATTCACCTGCAGAATGGCACAAGTATGTGCTGGCGTGCTGCACAATGTTACTGGCGGCTTGTGAAGAAGGTTCGGGCAGCGTCACCGTGTGACTCATTATGAAGCCAGCAGCTTTGGGCCCCGTCACTGCGTTGGGCCCCAGTGCAATGCACTGGTTGCACTGGCGCAAGTTCGCCACTGGTGTGACTGTATATGAAGCACAAAGGAACTTGACATGGTTTTTCAATGCCACAAGCGCTGCATGATAGCACTTCGTATGGAGATTCAGATACTCAGTTGCACACATATTTACAAGGGTCACATATCAAATCAGCACAGTCTTCTGGGGCATCCTAGTAGCGACTAAGACACATTTTCAGCAAAAGAAGCCAGAGGCTAGCAGAGTCTCATGCACATAACGTTCTAAGAGGGAATTTGGCGCTACTGCAGCAAAGATCTGTATAATGAGGGTAATGCCAAGTTGATCGCAGCAGGACATTTTTTTAGCAGTTGAGCAAAACCATGTGCACTGCAGGGGGGGCAGATATAACATGTGCAGAGAGAGACAGATTTGGGTGGGGTGAGTTCAATCTGCAATCTAAATTGCAGTGTAAAAATAAAGCAGCCAGTATTTACCCTGCACAGAAACAAAATAACCCACCCAAATCTAACTCTTTCTGCACATGTTATATCTGCCTCCCCTGCAGTGCACATGGTTTAGCCCAACTTCTAAAAACATTCCTGCTGCGATCAACTTGGAATTACCCCCAATATGTAGCTTTTTTTTTTTAAATAGTAATGTTGTATAATTCTATTTTACAGTATAGTTTGCATTCTTACTATTCTGGATTTTATTTGATAAATAGTTTATATGTTATAAAATTAAATAATAAATTACATTGTATGGATTTTATTCTAATACATACCATTTTACCATTTTAATCAAGTTTGCCCTCCATTCCTTGTACATTTTACAAATAACGTGATGGAATAATTTAGCCCAATTTTCTTGAAACCTTTTATAAAAGCTATAAATATTTTAGTAACACATTCCGTTTTGGATTCCCCCAATGCATGCAGTTCTTAAATACTGGAGGCAGAAAATGCATTTTTAAATAGTCTGTTATCCATGTTTTAGTCACAAAAGACTGCTCTGACAGTTGACAGTTTTGTTAGCAACTGATGGTATTAAAAAATAAACACATGGATTCATAACCATACTTTTCAAAAACAGAGCTGCCTTTACACATGAATCCTAATTGGAAGACAGAAATGAAATGAAAATTAAAAGATGACTCAAGTTGTCATTCATCAAGATGTGCTTGAGAAATCTGTATACTGGAGAGTGAGCCTTATCATGTAAAAATAGAATTTATTTTTGCAGTAATTATCTTTGTATTTTCAGGTTTTTTTCACTCTCCCACTGGGCTCTACAATGAAAATGACTGTTTCACACATTGATTCAGATGTGTAGGCAGAAGTGTACTCATCCAGAATTAATACAACTTTGAAATTATTCAGTTAAATCAGCTTCAACTTCATTAGATGAGAGACAATGTCCTCCAAATGTGCAAACAAAAAAAACCCCTAAAACCTAAAAGTACTAAATATAAAAAGCACAGGCAAAACAAGATGAATATGATTGCTCACTCAGGAACCAAGAGTAGAAAGAGAACGCCCATAGGGTCTAACATGTTTCAATGCACGCTGACATTTCTTCAGGGACCTCAACCAGTTAGGGGACCAAGTGCAAACATTTTTACACAGATGAATTAACAAAATCTTGTTCAGTAAAATACATTGAAAATTTCTGATTTTCAAACAAACACAGCTAATTTAATTTCTTTTTCTTTGCAAATAAAAGGCCTTGTATGATGACAGATCACGTAGAAACAATATTCTATAAGCCTTACTCTGCTTGCATATCATATTGCTTTTAAACTCATCATGACACATTGTTTTCAAATAACTGCAAAAGTGTTCACTTTGTATGTTCACCAGATGCAATGGCAGATTTCCCACTAGGCACCTGATGCCTAGGGTCATCACCTGCCTGGGCACTGCCTGCAGGAAGTGCAGGAGAGGATGGGTTTACCTGGCTTCTTGCTTTGTAAAGCTTTGAGACCAGCGGACAGAGCCTGAACTGGCGGTAACACTACCATGATGTCAATGCAGAGCAGTCTGACACTGCTGCTTTACTGCTGAGACCACAGAGGCTGAAATAAGTTGTGAAGCAGGCAGTGCTATTTTTCAGCAGGAACTACTAGGAACTCAGTTCCTGAACCTCTTATTAAATATGACATAATCAGGAACTGGGTTCCTGAACCTGTCCTGTGCCAAAATGTAATTTACATAAGATAAGTTTTATTTCAAAGTCCATTTTGAGTGCCTTCTTTTCTAAAATCTATCTATCTATCTATCTATCTATTATCTATCTATCTATCTATCTATCTATCTATCTATCTATCTATCTATCTATCTATCTCCCCAAGACCCATAGTCCCTGAGCTTATTTTTCCAGAAAAATAGTACTGGAAGGAGGGGTGTGTGATTTTGTTGGGTGGTGTGTGTGTGTGTGTGTGTGTGTGTGTGCGTGTGCGCGTGTGTGTGTGTGTGTGTGTGTGTGTGTGTGTGTGTGTGTGGAGGGGGGTGGCCAATAATATTGTCCCTAGGGCAGCATGATTCCTAAATTTGCCTTTGCTGATGACAGCGGTCCCATGACCATAAGGATAATCTGACCACACACTTTCCCATATGTGGATACATTTATGGCACCAGCAGGACAAGCTAGTGTGGAGCATGCATCAAGGAAGATGAGACCTCCAGAGGCAGTCGCTGCCATATGTGGTTCGATGACAGGCCATTGGATTAGTCTCTGAACAAAGATTACTCATACTACTATCTTTGCTTTCCCTGGTGCATGTAGAGTACCAAAACTGAATCTGAAGGTTGCAAGTTAACAGTAATCTTTGCTATCACAATCAATGTCTGACTGGTACAAAAATGATCCACTCAGGAATGCAATGGTAATAGCCCATGTAGTAATGTTTGTGCAGATGGTAAAGAAAGGGTGTAGTCTGTTGCCAGAGAACCATGTCTTCCTACCATATATAACTAGAAATTAAGGCTGTCTTATGATTTGAGATGTGTGCTGGACCATTTTTGCTAGATTTTATTTTGATTCCAATTCATCATCCAATTTTGGTTTTGCCTAAATGCTGTGACTGGTTTAGTTTGAAATTTTTTTTGAGAAAAAGACAAAAAAAAACTAAAATCACAGGATTTGGGCCTTTTTTGTTCCTACAGTATTATTAACCTCAAATCAAATTTTTTTTAGTCAGTTCCAGTCTATTTTGACAACCTCACAGCTCACAATATTGTTTTCATCAAGTTTAGGCAAATGGCTACAGCGAGCTGGCTGGTTTCTATGCAACAGTGCAGCAGCACAAACACATGGCAATTTATAGAACATCTATGAAACATTGCCACACAGGCGGGGCATAAATGAAAAGTGGTGCAAGATGGAATTGTTCTTGGGCCCTTCCACCCACCCTTATGTTGTATAATTTAAAGGACATGCACAGTTTAACAAACCAAGCTCTTCAGTGACAGGGACTGCCACTTTTGTGTCTGAAGTGCTTGGTTTGTTTGGGTCCCCACAAAACAAGCTACCTACCGGCTTAAGGCAGCTAAGCTAACAGCTCTGCAGTTGCAATAAGTCATCATCAGTACCATACTCATCCTAATCAGTGTGTACATCATACTCACACAATATCAATTCCTTCACTCTGGAATCCACCATTACAGAAGTCTCTGTATTTTGTTGTTATTGCCAGTATAGGTCTTCCTCGTGATGAACATCTTTTCCACATTTTGAGGAAGTAGACTTCTAAGTGATCGCTGACAAGGTTTCTTGCTGTGCTCAAAACTCTTTCTGTGTACCCACTAGAGGATAGCCAACTTAAGTAATGTAAAGCCAGTTTGTGCAAGGGCCTCCAAGTTGCCTTTTACCTTCCAGTAGTCAAAGAGACTCTGTGGCATGCCTATTCATACATTGTCATGAAAATAATCCTCCACCACTCTTTGGGTGCTGACCATATCAGATGAAATTACAGTAGAGTTGTCACTAATTTTAGGCAATTATTTTAGACCCAACAAGATCTCAGAATTAAACATCAATAAAAAATTTTTTTACTTTTTTTTAAACTTTCGGATCAACTCACACTGTGTTGAGTCACAGGGCTTACGTGAAGTGAACAAAGTGCATTGGAGTCCAGTATACTGGGGTGTAGTGCACTGAACAGTACAAACAAATGATACAATATACAGTATGTTTCTTTTTACTTTTAACTGGGAAGCCGTACCACTGTTTGACAGAATTAGACTGGGGACTGGACATGGGGCATTATTCAGACCCGAACACTGCAGTGGCAGTGATTGCAGTCTGAAGCCCTTTGGGGAGTGCACTTGTGCAGCGGGTGCACTGTGCGTGTGCACCCCATGAGGCCCAGTGAGATGCTAAAAGCATCTAAGGACTGGGATCTCCTCTGCCTGATTGACAGGCAGAGGCGGTCATGGGGCGGGAGGGGGTGTGCCAACGGCATTAGAACGCTGTTGGTGGGGTACGGTCCGGACAATGCTGGCATGCCTGGACCATTGTGGGGTCGGGCCGTGGCAGCTGCATGATGTCACAGAACATGGTGGTTAGCCACCTGCCATTGCAGCTAGGCTGCGCAGTCAGGGAGCTTCTTAGTGGGTGCAAAAGCATCGCTATCATGTGATGCTTTTGCACCCATGCGTGGTAGGGGTAGGGCCTGAAATGCGAGTTGGACCAGCCCTGTGCTGGGTGTCCCCCCGCATGTCAGAGAAACTGATTGTAGATGTGCCAAATTTAGCACATCTTTGATCAGCTCTGAATCACCCCCATAGCCTGTGGATGGACACAGCACAGCCACTTCTGGATGGACACAGCACAGCCACTTCTAGATGGACACAGCACAGCCACTTTTGGATGGACATCGCACAGCCACTTTTGGATGGACACACCACAGCCACTTGTATGGAGTCTAGACACACAGCACAGCCACTTGTATGGAATCTAAACACACAGCACAGCCACTAGTCTGGAGTCTCAACACAGTACAGCTACTTGTATGGACATAGCACAGCCACTTTTATTTGAGCCACTGTCACTCTGGACACAGCACTGCCACTCATGGAGTCTGGACACAGCCACATAAACTAGCAGAGCACAATGCAACATACAGCAGTGTGCCTGAGAAATTAAATGGTGCTGGGTACCAGCTGCATCGCCCTTATATGGAATCCAAAACCTACGAGATTCCACCACTAGGAGGATGATGTTTTGCTTTGATTTGGAACTTGAGCCTTGCAGGAAACCCCAAGCCATGTCTTGGATTGGCTCAGATACTGGAAGTTTGGGCATGTTTGCTTTAGAGAAATTCCAAACCATTCATCTCTACCTATGATATACTGTCTTACATCATTCACCGAAAATAGTAGAGCTTTTCATGCTCTGCCTGTTGCATACAAATACCTGTATGGTAGTGTATTGAAGTTAATAGCACAAAATGAAGGTTTAAAGGTGTAAATTCAAGAGATAAAAAAATTCCAATTCCGGGATCCGAGTCTTGCCGAGCCGTGGCTTGGGTTTTCCCACCAGACTCGGATTTGACTTCAAGACAAAATATTATCCTCCCGATGTCGGTTTATCATGGGTTTTGGACTCTACATCAGGCACCGTGGCCATGAGTCAGCATCATTTCACTCTCAGGCACACTGCTGTATCCTGCTCTGCACTTTGTAGTATTGGATGTGCTGTATCAGACTCCAGACTTACAAGTGGCGGAGCTCTGTGTATAATCAGTGTATAGGCGTATTCTGTGATGTATGCTGCTGTAAATTGGCTTTGATGTGTCCATCTACTGTAAAGTGGCTGTTAACAAGCAGCAATACATTGTGTGACTCACTGTCAAATATTCTTCTATTGTTTGTACTATTTGGAGCTCCTTACCCTTTGTTCACGTGCATATATAACCCCTGTGACTCCACGCAGCTTGAACCAAGCTGAATGTTCAAAAAAGAAGGAACAAAACATAAAGATCTATTGTTTATGTTTTGTGAGCTTAACCTTAGTGCACTTTCTTCACATGTCTATATAAGCCATGTGACTCCATGCAGTTTGAAATGATCTGCAATTCAAAAAAGAAAAATAATAAATAATTGTTTGTACAGTTTTTTGCACTTTACCCTAGTGACTCTGGTCCTCATTCCGAGTTGTTCGCTCGCTAGCCGCTTTTCACAGCAATGCACACGCTAAGCTGCCGCCCTCTGGAGTGAATCTTAGCTTAGCTGAATTGCGAACGATGTATTCGCAATATTGCGAAATGATTTTACTTTGCAGTTTCTGAGTAGCTCAAGACTTACTCTTCCAGTGCGATCAGTTCAGTGCTTGTCGTTCCTGGTTTGACGTCACAAACACACCCAGCATTCGCCCAGACACTCCCCCATTTCTCCAGCCACTCCCGCGTTTTTCCCAGAAACGGCAGCATTTTTTCACACACTCCCATAAAACGCCCAATTTCCGCCTAGAAACACCCACTTCCTGCCAATCACACAACGATCACCAGAACGAAGAAAAAACCTTGTAATGCCGTGAGTAAAATACCAAACTTCTTAGCAAATTTACTTGGCGCAGCCGCAGTGCGAACATTGCGCATGCGCAGTGTGCGGAAAATCGCTGCGATGCGATGAAAAATAACGAGCGAACAACTCGGAATGAGGGCCTGTATGCAGTAATCTGCCAATTAAAAAATATATAATGATCAGTTTGGTGAATAGCAACCAAGTACTAGTGCAGCAGCTGTTGCCACAAGTCACGATGAAGACATCATCTACTAAAGCCGATGATCAAGGGCATAGCGGGTATAAGTCAAGGCATCTAAAATGAAAAAAAAACAATACAGTGGTGAAGAAGAAACACCTTCCACTAAATAGAAAGTTTAGTGCAGAAAAACAAAATTACCAGCATGGCATTTACCACACACAGTGAAAAGGAAAGGCTAAGGCATTGGCCTTTATTTATGAGTGGTGGTTTTGAAACTGTCAGTGAGGCATATTCTGCCTCTCATGATGATACAAGACCTTTTCACTCAGAGTCAAGGGGGTAAATTTACTAAGATGGGAGTTCTATTTAAGATGGGATGTTGCCCATTGCAATCAGATTCCAGATATTATCTTCTAAAAGCTGCTAGAAAAATGAGAAGAAGAATATGATTGGTTGCTATGGGCAACATCCCATCTTAAATAGAACTCCCATCTTAGTAAATTTACCCCTAGATGTCGAAAAAACTTAAAATGACTAAGGCAGTAGAATAAAATGTGTGCTTAGGGGTGTCCACGTTAGCTATGAGTGAGTCTGACATTTCTCACAGTGTCCTCATAGAGAAGCATCTTTTGCCTCCTTCTACCATTTATGCAACATCTGCACATGTGGGGAGCAGTACAAATAAAGATAGTGATGAAGACATAATAGAAATTGAGGATGCGGGGGTGTGGCCTGGCAATGGAGGAGAGCAGTCGCAGCTTCTCAGGGCTCCTGCTTGAAAAACATCTTCCCTGCCGTCCTTGCTGCCCAGACCCACTCCTTTTCACTGTTCTGCACCCTCAAGCTCCTTCATAACCCCCCCTGCTCATTACTGACCTGAGCTGCGGAATCGGGGAGCGCGGTGGAGGCTCCCGCGGATTGCGGGCTGGTCCCCACGCCGAAGCCGGGACCTCGATTTTGAAGCTGACCCGCCGGCACCCAGACACGCTGTGCCCGCATCCTTCAGCCCACCTAATGTATTCTGAGCGGCCTTGCCGGGCCGGACGCACCCGTCGTACCCTGTAGCCGCCTGACCCCGGATCTGAGAGCCGCCGTGGGAGCAGCCTGACCCATGCCTCATCGCTGTAGCTGTGGCGCTGGCACCCGCACGCTGTACCACGGGACGGACTGTTGTGACAAGTGAGTGCCTGAAGCCTCTCTAACACGGGGAGCAGCCCCACGGCCGCCGGCCCAACAGTAGGTGCCTTGCTCCCGCTACCGAGGGGAGCCCTGCCGCCTGTGGCCCTCAACTTCCGTGAATCAGCCGGCCCTTCAGATAAATGGCTGCCTCCATATTGCAGCACCTGGCTCCCCACTCCTAACGGCTCTCCTGGGAGTCCTCCTACAGCCATCCGCAGCACTCCCTCCCTCACCTGCATCTCGGCGGTAAGGTACCGGGTGACCGCCATAAAGGGGGCTTGGAACGTCCCTGTAAATGGGATCTCCTCTATACCTCCGCTCCGCTGGGCCACAAAACGGACCCTGGCAGTGGGTTCTGTGCTCACTCCGGCACCCGACCGCACCATGCTGCCGCCATCTATCTGTACGGAGAAAGCCTTGTTCCGCCCTACCTACACAATACGGGGCTGCTATTGACACTATCCTGCTGACCCTTTGGCCATATTTGATTTTATTAGCCAGCCAGCCTACTTTCATCAACCCAATACCCGCTGGGCCTGGGGACGACCCTCGATTCCTGCTGGAAGTGGACACTCTTTGCCCCTCTATTGTATTGTTCAGCGGTCACCCTCTTCATTTCTCCCCCCGTACGCCTATATACCTCAAAAACCAGGGTGGGAATACGCTATACCCCATATCATCTGTACTCCTGGCTGGGGGAACCTCACACCTCTCTCACCTTCCGAGAGACATGACCAAAATGGGGTTGCTTTGAATACGTATGCCTTGTAAGTGAGACCCGTTATATCCTTTACTATTCGAGCTCTCTGTGCCACAAATCTTTCCCTCATAAACTACCCCTGCATGGAAAAGTTCCTGATACCTCTGCCCGTAATGTCCACAGGCACTACTCAGCATTCCCGAGAGGATACTCCCTGTGGCGATTCATCTGATTCTGACCATTCGACCACACGCTCATTATCTCAGCGCTCTCGCAAATCATGGCCACTTGTGAAACAACCTAAGATGAAACACAAGGACCTGCTAGCGGTCTTAGGACCACTCCTCAACGAAAAGCTGGCGGGCATCAAGGAAGCCATAGAATCCTCCTCGATCCTGCTCAGTCAACACTCCACTCACCAGGACGAAGCGGAGCAGAGGATATCAACCTTAGAGGACAACTTGGAGGAGGTGCAACGCTCTCTACAGGTCAAACAATTAGAGGTCTCTGACCTCTCAGAAAATCTAGATGACCTCGAAAATCACAGCATATGTAACAACTTACGGGTCATAGGCATCCCAGAGTCGATAAAAGGTCTTGAGCTTCTGGACCTCCTTTCATCAGGCATTCCAAAGCAACTTTCTATGGATCCGAATGGACTCCCCCTTGTCATCGAAAGAGCCCATAGATTGGGGCCTGAGCGCAGAGGATCCTGAATTATGCGGACAAATCGAGACTTCTTGACCACTACCGCAAGGCTGGTAGCCTCTCAATCAATGGGGATCGCCTCCTCATCTTTCAGGACTTTTCTGCGGTGGTGGCCGCGAGACGCAAAGAGCTCGCTCCCATCTGCAAGCACCTATTTGAGGCAAAGGTCAGATTCTCCCTACTCTACCCGGCTCGCCTCAGGGTCTTCGAGGATGTCAAGCCGCGGGTATTTGATGATCCTGGGGAGGCCGGGCGGCATTTCTCTCTTACCAACACATGAATGATGCCTGATCCTGTCTGCTGGTGACCTGCTTCTGGTCTCACTTATGAACTGCCTCGAGTGTAACTATTACACACTCGAGACTTGTTTTGTTATCTTTTTCTTGTTATTCTTTGTTGTCTCTGTTTATGTTTATAAGTTTTGTTAGATTTATCTGCCTAGGCCAGGACCCCTACCCTCCATTGGGGAAACCCTCCTCCGCTCGCTGGGATGGGGTGGGACCCTACTTTACCCTTCACATTTTTCTGCTAATGTTTTGTCCGGTAGGGGTGGGTTGATATGCCCTCTGACGCCCACCCACTATCTCATGTAGACGGAATCCCAGATACTACATCACTCCGAATCATCTCTTGGAGCGTAGAAGGCCTGAATCACCCGGTCAAACGAAAGAAGGTGGCATCCCACCTGAAACGCATGTCCTCCCATGTCGTCTTCCTTCAGGAGACGCACTGGTTGGATGACCCTAGACATACCCTACGTGCTCCATGGATCGGAGACTGTATCTCGTCTCCGTATCATTCAAAATCTGGGGGGGTGGCGTTACTACTACATACCAATCTACAATATTCTAAACTGAGAAAACTTTGTGATCCTGGGGGTAGATTCTTACTATTAGACATCAATGTCAATAACACTGTTTATACCCTTCTTAATCTCTATGCACCCAATGTTTCACCTGATTCCTTTTTTGCAGATCTCCTAACGACCCTCCTCAGTTGGGGTAGTACAAACCTGATTATCGGTGGGTACTTCAATTTGGTAGCTGACCCATCTATGGATAGATCCGGGGTAAGTACCTCCTCTAAGACACCCCATACACTACTACTTTCCTCCTTCTGCACACAATTGGACCTATTAGATCCCTGGCGCATCCCCCATCCCACTCTAAAAGACTTTACTTTCTATTCCTATCCTCATTCTTCCCACTCTAGAATTGATTAAATTTTTACCTCCACTGGCCTTCTCCCCAAGGTTACCCACACCTCAATTCAGAATATCATTATTTCCGACCATGCCCCGATCTCTCTCCACATCCAATTAACTCTGCCCTCACGTAGTACTCCTAGGTGGCACTTCCCTGCCTATTTACGCCACTCCACTGATTTCCTCTTACATTTAAAGCAATCCTGACTTAACTACAACCTAGATAACAGCGATCAGTGCTTGGATTCGACAATATTTTGGGGTGCAGCCAAGGCCGTCCTTCGGGGTCACATAATGTCTTATACTCATTCCAAAAGGAAGAAGTTTACTTCTCAATTACAGACCCTAATTGCCACTCTTACCTCAGCGTACCGAAGGTATACCCAACATGATACCCCCGCACACAAAGAGGCCTATCTCTCTGCCAAAATCATCTACGATACGTTCCTCACAGAGCGAGCCCAATTGTCCTACGATTATCAACGGAACATATTTCATAGATGGGGTAATAAATCGGGAAAATTACTGGCCAATCTAATCAAGGGCCCCAAATCCCGCACGTGGGTGAACGCAGTCCATAGCTTCGGCAGGTTGACTACTGACCCCGAAACTATTTGCACCGAATTTAGAAATTTCTACCAATCTCTATATGCCAAGAGTCCTGATGATCCAGAAGCAAACCACTCCTTTCTGGAGAAAGCCTCCCTCCCGGTATTGACCCAGGAGGAGAGAGCCTCCCTAAAATCCCCGGTTACGGTTGAGGAGGTGATTGATGTTATTAAAACCTTACCAAACAACAAAAGCCCTGGCCCAGATGGTTTTGGTGCAGAGTTTTATAAAATGCTTTGTGACGAGCTGGCTCCCACCCTCAAATCCCTTTACAACCACATTCTTACCTCTAAGCACACTCCAATTAGATTCAACGAAGCCACTATTAAAGTTTTAGCAAAACCTGGTAAGGATCCTTCCTTACCCGGCTCATATAGACTGATCTCCTTACTCAACCAGGATTTCAAAATTCTCACAAAGCTTATGGCCAACAGGCTACATCCTTGCATTTCCCGTATTGTATCACCTGCACAGATGGGCTTCATTAAAAATAGACAATCTGTTCAGGGTATTAGAGCTTCCCTGGCAGCCACTCGCGCACTCACAATTTCACAGATAACATACTGATAAACCTTGATGCAGAAAAAGCTTTTGACAAGATTGCTTGGCCCCACTTGACTAGAGTCTTGCTCCATCAACGATTTGGCGAGAATTTCCGTGGCCTTATCAACTCCCTTTATAGTCACCCTACTGCACAGGTGGTAGTCAATAATATTCCTTCGCCTCCCTCCGTCCTTAAAAAGGGTAACTAGATAGGGATGCCCTCTCTCCCCCCTTCTCTTCAACCTGGCTTTAGAACCCTTTTTACGATACATCCTGAATTTACCTACCTTTAAGGGTATTAAGATAGGCAACAGAGAGATTAAACTGATGGCGTTTGCAGATGATATTCTCCTTCTCACCTCCAATCCGAGACACTCTATTCCGGCATTGCAGGATGCTATTGAATGTTTATCCTCCTTTGCTGGCTTCTCCATCAACTATGACAAATCAGAGGCTTTAGCCATATTTCCTCAAGTCACCATGGGCTGGGATACTCCTTTTCCATTCCGTTGGGCTCCTACACATATTACATATCTTGGGAATCTCCTTCCCTCTGACCCCACCCGTCTCTATTCTGACAATATACGTCCTGTTCTTGTCAAAATTCAGACTGAACTGCTGCTCTGGCAAACACTACCCCTCAATTTAATGGGACGATGCAACCTAGTTAAAATGGCTAGCTTTCCCAAACTGCTCTATGTCCTCCAGATGGTTCTGATAATGCTCTCGAAATCTGACTTGTCTTACCTTAACTCGTCCATCTCCAAATTTATTTGGGCCAATAAACGTCCCAGAATAAGCTTTTTCAAATTGTCCCAGACGGTACAGAAAGGGGGTATGAATATGCCGGACATGGGGGGTCATTCCGAGTTGTTCGCTCGTTGCTGATTTTCGCTATACTGCGATTAGTCGCTAACTGCGCATGCGCAAGGTTCGCAGAGCGCATGCGCTTAGTTATTTTACACAAAAGTTAGGTATTTTACTCACGGCATAGCGAAGCTTTTTCATCGCTGTGCTGATTGTAGTGTGATTGACAGGAAGTGGGTGTTTCTGGGCGGAAACTGGCCGTTTTATGGGAGTGTGCGGAAAAACGCAGGCGTTCGAGTTGCAAAACGCAGGAGTGGCTGGAGAAACGGGGGAGTGGTTGGGCAAACGCTGGGTGTGTTTGTGACGTCAAACCAGGAACGAAAAGAACTGAGCTGGTTGCAATGGCTGAGTAAGTCTGGAGCTACTCAGAAACTGCTAAGAAATTTCTATTCGCAATTCTGCTAATCTTTCGTTTGCACTTCTGCTAAGCTAAGATACACTCCCAGAGGGTGGCGGCTTAGCGTGTGCAATGCTGCTAAAAGCAGCTAGCGAGCGAACAACTCGGAATCATCCCCATAGAGCAGTACAATAGAGCATGCCTTTTACGTTTCGCTATGGACTGGCTTAGAGGTACTTCAGTCTTTACTGATTGGATGATTGACTCCCAACTCTGTGCCCCTCTATCCTTACACTTTCTTCTCCATGCGACTAAATCTGAACTATTGTCCTTGCACATTGACAACCCACTTTTGACTTCTACCATAATAGCATGGCGGCTG
Source organism: Pseudophryne corroboree (assembly GCF_028390025.1). Lineage (NCBI taxonomy): Eukaryota > Metazoa > Chordata > Amphibia > Anura > Myobatrachidae > Pseudophryne > Pseudophryne corroboree. The sequence continues at coordinate 620,145,451 of NC_086447.1, forward strand.
TCTAGAAAATCTCTGCAGCTAAAATACACCTACTCATTATTTTTGCCTTTGGTCGGTAATCTACAGTTTCAGAATGGTAAAGCCTCTTTTCCCTTCACCGCTTGGCACGCGGCTGGAATTGTGCAGATCGCCGACCTTCCGGACTCAGGGAAGAAGTTACTCTCCTTCGCTGATGTACTGACTAAATTCAACATCAATCCTCACCACATATTCTTCTTCTTTCAGGCCTCGCACTACATACAATCGGTCCTCTCACACTTACACCCGTCAGATTTTACTAACTCCCTAGACACGCTCTTGCGTTCTGGGACGTATTCCATCTCAACTATTTACGCCCGCATACGTACAGAACATGTACCCTCCTCTGACCTACCTCAGGTTCAGAAGTGGTCCTCCCAAATTTTTGCTATGTCTCCTAACGATATCATGGATAGTTTTACAGCCTCTCTAAAAATCATCCCGGCCAGTTTATACCAGGAAATGTCCTATAAGATCTTACATAGAGCCTACATCTCTCCAAAGAGGAGTCATTTGATGGGTTTATCTGACTCTGCAAAATGCATAAAATGCTCTGCACCGATAGCTGATTTGATGTATTGCTTTTGGCACTACCCTCATATTCAGGCTTTTTGGGCTGAGCTGAGTTGGGCTCCGAGTTGGGCTTACGTTTTCAATGCACTGCCTCTTGGGCTCTCTTTGGACATATTCGTGACCAAACTGATCTCCCCTCCCAGGATGCGAAACTGGTAGTGATTCTCTCTGCAGTAGGCAGAAAAGCTATACTTCAGCAGTGGATCCATGACACCCCTCCCACATTACCTCTAGTGACCTCTAGGCTCCTTTTCCTGTTCACAATGGACTGGTTAGAAACATCCCTCAATAAGGAAATACTGACTCCTGCGCTATTTCAATGCTGGGGTCAATTCAGACATAAGCTACACTATAACAAAATTGGCTATTCAGCAGAGTTTCTGCTGCACCACATGGTATGGCCTACAACTCCTGACTGACAACTCTCCGGTCTCTCTCCCATAGACACCCAACTCCCTTTGCCTTCCCATCTCTCCCCCTTTTTTCATATCCCCATTCACACCCTGGTCTCTGGTACCCACCGCAGCCGTATACACCCCTCTTCTCTTCTCCTGCTCTCTGGTTCTCCGTCAGCCTCATATCTTCTCTAGCTCTGATGATGTCTCCATGGATGGGTCGGCGGTCCCTTAACCTGGGCAGGTACAATTTTATTTATTTTTTTCTGTTTGTTTATAGTTTTTGGTTTTTGTGTTCCCCGACAGGGAGGACGCATTTAAATGTTATACTGTTGAGATTTTTGTTTTATTTTTATACCAGATTTGTGACTGTTTATTCTGCAAAATAGCTCTTATATGACTTTTATAATCCTATTGTCTATAATCTTGGTATGTTATATGAGAAAATGGAAAATGTGAGGTTTTACCTTGGGCTCCACCATATATGTGTTTGGTTAATTTCAATTTGTGATACAACTGGGATTGGTGTATCGGTTGGACCCCATGCTATTTCTTGCTACTTTTGCTTGTATTTTGCAAACCTCAATAAAATATATATTGAAAAAAAAAAAGAAATTGAGGATGCTTGTGTAAAAGTGGAACAAAATGAGGGGAAAATGAGAGTACTACTCTCTGAGTATCTGACACTAAAGATAAGGATGCTGATGATGTTGTTTGTGTAAATCAGCCACCAATGGCTGCAGTTCTTGCCTGTGATACAAAGAAAGCCATTGGGATGCCAGGGCATAAGACCAAAAAAGCCACCTCTTGGGTGTGCAATTATTTTTACCTAAATGCTGACACCATTTGTGAAGGCATCTTCTCCATTTGTGAGGCCAAAGTTAGTAGAGCTAGGGAAGTTAGTTATCTAAAGATATTTTACAAGTTTATACTGTCATTAACACCCTCATCATCAACCTCCTCATTAATGATTGGAGGTAGTACTTCCAAATATTTGGTTTGTGGGGGTCCAAACAAACCAAGCATTTCAGTCACAAAGGTGTCAGCCCCTGTTGCTGAAGTGCTTGGTTTGTTAAACTGTGCATGTCCTTTTTAATATCAAATATAAAAGTGCGTGGGAGGGCCCAAGGACAATTCTATTTTGCACCACTCTTCTTTTAAAAATGAGCTGTATTTTTTGGGGGCATTAGGGATGGTCTTTTTTGCATAGATTTTTTTGGATTATATATAGCTCTATTTTCATTATGGGCTGCATATTTGGGGGACAATGGGGGCCTGTCTTACTCTTTAATTATTGTTGTGCTGCTAGGCGTCACCTCAGAAAGAATATGGATCATACATTTGCCAGTGACTACCACATTCAATCAATTATTGTTTTTTTGTACTTTTGTTGTTAGGTCTCACAGAGAGAAGTACATTCACATCAGTGTATTCCCTAGTATACCATACAGTTGCCAATACCTAAATTACCACACAAAACCAAGAGGCACACCTCAAGAGGCACACAGTAGTGGCAGAGAAAGAGAGACTAGCACAGATATAGGAAATAGTGAGACACTGACACATTTGGGAAAGACAAAAATGTGGAGAACTTTGAGATGTCCTAATACAATAAAGAGAGACTCAGTAGAGCCTGTGACGTGTGGCCATTGATTAAAGAGCATGCTTATTAGATGATATCATCACTTTCCAAATGAGTTAGTTAATTAACACAGATAAAAATTATCCCAGATACTGAGCCTTCAAGCCTTTTCATTCATTCATCCATCCCCTGAAAAGAGAACAGGCTACATACAGTACATGTCAAGAGCAGACTACTGAAAATATGTAAGTTCAACAACGTGTGGTTTATAAATGTACTAAATAGTTAAAAACAACGTAGGGATACTTGATGCAGTTACTAAACTGTATTTAATAAAATGTATTTTAACAAATAATTAATATACTGTAGGTTTTGTGCCTAAATATGCATGTGTTGTATATAATTCAGGTGAATACAATAAATAATAAACATGCTTAATGCTTATAATAATATCTACACCCTTTGGATTGCTACACTAATACCTAAAAAAAAATTCTGAAGACATCTTAGGCTCATGTATTTGAGATCTATTTGAGTTTTTCAAAGGAGACCGTCTTTTTTTCTACTTTTTTTGTTTGTTATATAATATACTGTATAGGAAAATCTAATATGTTGAAAGCACCGGTTATAAATAGGGATATATTTTGTAAAATAAGTATATCCAACAGATGGGATATTAATATCCTGAATGTGCTGTTATATATTGGTATGGATTATAACAATTCTATCCATATTTATATCCATACCTAGTGATTTATATGTATTATATTGGTTTCTTTCATTTCTTGATACCAACTATACAGTATGTAAAGACCAATTGCCATTACTGGAACTTTGTGCAGAGTTATATACATCATATTATGTATTGAGATGAAAGATGATAATCTTTAAATAATTTTATGTGCAAAGAAACCCTCCATATGGAAAATATATCTAAAACTTCATGTTCTGAGATAAAAATTGGATGACATCCATTGTATCAAAAATATTTTTGGGTGCATAGTGCTGGACTGATCTCTATTAGGAGTTTCCTTGCTTTCAAGAGCTTATACTCTGTAAGGGGTAAATACAGCCAAAGAGATAATATCTACCACAATGTGAGGTCATATCAGCATTATTTAATGTTTCATGTAAGGATTATTAAAATAATACATGTTAAACCATATTAAGTAATACATTGTTTGATTGCACAAATTGAGAGGCTGGCCACCTTTTCTGGGTGTCTTTGGTTTGAAGGTTTCAGTACAGAAGAAGAAGGCAAAAGATATTCAGTCTTTACCTCATTAAACCATTGATGGTTCAAGACTAAAAAAGGACATTTATTGATAAATATGGCAGACCCTGGGAAACTATATATATATATATATATATATATATATAACCAAGACACAGGCACTCACCAATAATAGCAGGTGTTTTTTTAATAATAGCTCATGAATGCATTCCAGGGGTTGTCAACATTTCAGTCATTGCATGACCTTTTTCAAGACTTCTCACATACCATCAAAATGACCCCAGTCACCAGTGTCTCAAAAGGCCCCCTCTTTATAGCAGCAAACATAGGTAAGACACACCCACCACCAATCACAGCCTAAGCGCCACAGGAAATTGTCTGAAAACATCAAAGGCTGCAGATATATATATTTACATAGAGCACATCATTCTGCATAGTAAATCCACCCACCTTAATACCTAAATAATGGGGTTTGTTTCATGGATTGATCAATGCAGCCCAGCGTCAAGGGACCCATTTCACTGCAAGTCCTACACAATCACCCAGATTTTTGACAACCTGGCAACTGCTATCACATCAGAGTCAAACTGCAAATATGCTACCTGGTTTAAAGCTCACATGTCAACTAACTCATCACTTTTAAAGGTGAGGCAGTCACCAACAGAGCTCTTGAATTACCACTAAAATAAATATATATATAGATATATATACACAAATATTTGTGTATATGACGGGGTTAATCTATGGTTAACTCTTATCAACCTTGGCCACTAGCTTTCTCATGCACCCCGTGTGGACTCTATTATTCTGAACCTGCCTCAGCTGTTCCTTAGCAATCTATCTAGGCCAATGTAAGGTGACTAGTGTACCTTTAAAAGCCATAAAGTGTGGGGCAGGTGCACATTAAATCTAGCAAGCAGATGATGTGTGCAACAGCAGTGAAGTAGTCAGGTTTTAAGACTCTGTGATAGTGTAGGACCTGCTTGAAAGTGGGGTACCTTGGCGATCAGTTTGCAGGCTTCCGTGCATTGACCAATCCACTAACTAAACCCCCATCATTCATTTATTGAATTGTTGAGGATAAGTGAGCTTACTTTGGTGAGTGCTGGGTTTTCTGTTTGTATATATATATATATATATATATATATATTTAGAGAGAGAGAGAGAGAGAGAGAGAGAGAGAGATATCTATGCAAAATATCCAGCACTCCCAAATAGTTAATACATCCACCTGCATGCCACTGCTGCATGTAAATAAATCAACCATATTAAGCTAGAGTCCAGTAAGAGGCATGACACTGCAGGACATTCTCAGTTGAATAAATGCTTTTATAGAGTCTTAATGCTTAGTAAAATCTGTTATACAGCATGATCCTCATCGTAGTCAATGTAATATTTCTGGGCCTCACATGCCCCCCGTCATTAGGGCAGAGGAGATGTAAATGGCATACTGAAAGCCAACCGCCACAAAAAGAACACAGAGAGGTGACAGAGGCCTCCACCTTATAGACGCTGGAACTGGAAACAAGAGGGGTGCACCCGTCATCCGGAAATCGGTATTCCAGTGATTACTGTACATCACTGAGCGGCCCGTGGTTGCTTAGACTAGCCAGGATGCTGTCTCTGATTCTGGCTCCTGGTGAAAGGAAAATACATTGGAGAATACAAATCCCAATCATAACAATGCTATGTGCACATTGTATCATAGTTTTTATAGGAGACATACAGTATATAGAGTGAGAGAATAATAATATAGCGCTAAACAAATAGATAACTAATATGCAATAAAGCCTGCACAAAAAAACATATAAGTACAAGTTATTATATATGCAAAAGCAGTGATTCCTGATTTTGCTACAGTAATTACTGCGGTCTACTGTATATGAAAGCACAAAATGTGCTGTAGATTTACCTACAATAGTTGTGTACTACTGACAGATTATCAAAAAAATACTAAAATAGAAGATTGAAAAAAGGAAAAAATATGTAAAAAATGTAAAACAAATTATATATATGTATGCACAAAATTAAGGAAGTAAAAAACATTCTAGTTGTTTTTTGCGTTCAGTCCACAGGACTGTAATGAATCCAATTTGTAGATCCATCTGGATTCCAATTTGTTTAGAGATGCATATTTATCTCCTTCTTTTGGCATCGGCTGAATTTGATTAATTATTTAATAATGTAGTGAAGATAGCAAATGTTACTTCTCTCTAAAATGTCAAGCTATGGGCTGGTTTATTTCCTGGCCAGCCAGAGGTTTAGTAATTGCCGATCAGTGAAGTGCCATATGCTCCTTGAACATACGGCTAGTCATCCCAATATAATATATGTGCTATAAGGGCATGTGATATAGTACACCACAAATTTAGAGGTACAATTTAGGACCTATTGAATATCGAAATTCTTTCCTTGAATGGGTGTTTGAAGTTTGATCCCGTGATAAGATAATTACAGGTGATACATTAGGTGCAGCAGTAGCAGCCTGACTTTTTGGTATATCCAAACAGTCCTGACGTTGGCTGGTAGTTAGTAATATCGATTATCACTAAATAATCCTTTAACTTACAGCCTCTTTTGTAACATGTTATAGCTTTGGTATTTTGAAGGCCAGGAAGATTATGGTTTTTTGTAACTAAGGGTCATAACACCTTTGTAGCTCTAGGGATTATTAAAATAGATGTTGTAAATCTCATAGACCAATTCAATTAGCAATTATGGTCCTTAGGATGCCTGGACTGTGCTTCAGGTAATGATGGTGGGTTACTGATAATCCGTGCCACCCCGCAACATTTGGGAATAAGGCAGTCTTTGATTCAAGTCTTTAGGGTGATGACTACTTGATTCCAAAAGCATGTTTCTGTCTGTTTATAAAATGCTGTTGTTTCTAGTTTACCACCTTTCAAAAAGACTGTCAAATCTAAAAAAATAATCTGTTCTCTGCTGGTGTTATAGATACACTTAATTGCTGATGGTAGGCGGTTAATTCACTCCATTATTTGCAGAAACAACGATTCACCCCATTCCATAACATAAAGTAGTCATCGATTTAGTGGATAATTAATACAATGTTGTTTAAATTCAGGTTTAGAAAAGAAAAACTCCTGTTCCTGCAGAAACATGAATATGTGACAGAAGCCGGGGCTGCACTGTTGCCCATCGTGCAACCCACAAGCAGAAGATGCAGGAAATACAGGAAATAATTCCAAGTAAAAATTAGATGAAGTTGTTGAAGAAATAGATTACCATTTATGCCAAATTCATTTCGTACATTTTATATAAAGTGTTGCATCATGGTCAATCCCTTATCATTGGGTATGGACGTGTTTTTAATTGATGTGTTGGTAGATGGTAGATCAAAAAAGGACTTAGTGTTTTTATTGACAACTGTATTGGTAACTTCAGAGGGATTAATGGTATTTTGATGTTGAAAAAAACTTGCACATTTTTAGCTTGTGTCTCAATCGATGTAAATTTGTTTGCCACTTAAACTCATCATGTTGATTTGTTGGGACAAAGGAGAGACTTTGTTTAAAACTGACATTTCTGCAGGGGTTAGACTTTTTTGATGAGAGATTGAATATCAATTATTTGTTTTGCCTGTTGCTCTTGAGTATCCTTTGGGCTTGACCGCTACCTCTGGTGGAATTTTAGAAGCCTTTATTCCGACTCTTGTGCATGTTCTTAAAAAGGGTCTTTGTGTCACTGCTGATTCATCTGAGTCTGCAACTGTGAAATTGCTGTTGCTATTAAATGTAAAATTATCCTTTGAGTGCGGTAGCTCAGTGATGATGTTGCAGTGACTTCCGGATGATGGGAGCACACCTCTGGTCTCTGGCTCCGTCGACTATAAGGTGGAAGCATCTGTAAGGTAAGCAGTCACCTCTCTGTGTTTTTTTTGTGGTGGTTGGCTTTCAGTATGCCATTTACATCTCTTTGCCCTGATGATGGGGTCCTGTGAGGCCCAGAAACTGTTATGTTGGCTACCGTGAGGATCATGATGTATAACAGATTATAGTAAGCATTATGGCTATTTAAAAACATTTTTCAATTGAGAAATTACTGCAGTGCCTTGCCTCTTACTGGACTCTAGCTTGGTAAGGTGGATATATATATATATATTTATTATATCATCAGTCTAAATGGACTAGCTCTCCCTCTATATATATATATATACCATATATAAATACACATGTATATATGTAGTCAATTTAGACTGATGACCTATGCACCTGTATCTGTTGTGACTCCTTTGCATCACATAAAGGAGAATATTGGTTATCAGAATAAAAGTGTTGTATTAATATAGGGCATTTTTTTGGATGCCATTTTCCTATTTCATCTCAATATTCCTATTTAAAGAATATGTGTCACTATTCCATGTGATTTAGGTCATGATCTGCAGGATCAATCTGAGGAAAAAATTTATTTACACACACTAAATTCTAAATGTTTTTATACCCCTGATGTAATCTCTAAGACGAAATGCATAGGGTTCATCAATCAATATTTATCATGTGCTTGTGTATATGACTTCCACCCAGAGCTCACACCTTTGCTAAGGTGAGGGTGGGATTTATTCCTGCTTCTGTACCCTGACATTTATATGGATTTATTGGTGTTATGAAAAACTAGGTGTCTTTTAAATAATTTTTGAACAAGCAAAGGACTACTTTCTCTTAGTATATATGAATGTCTGATTCTTATTTTTTTCTGGGTGATTTTTAGTGAGAGGGTCTATTTTAGGAGACACTGCTGTGACCCATCGAACAGTAAATCCCTGATGGTCTGAATGTTGATTTGGTCCATTAAGGCAAATTTATCCACTTTAAACTGAATTCACAGTCTTGTGAGATATTGTTTGTGGTTGTATATATATATATATATATATATGTATATATATGTGTGTGTGTGTGTGTGTGTGTGTGTGTGTGTGTGTGTGTGTGTGTGTGTATATTTGAGGGCAGGTATGTTTGTCCCAGGTTCTTGTCTTATATGTTTTAGAAAAAGGAAAACTTCCTGGAAAATGTTTTGTTTTGTTAGCAGCTTTTCAGTCTGTTGGAAAAGCTGGATAAGGGCCCTGAGAGAGAGAGAGAGAGAGAGGGCAAGTTCCAGACATTGGGCCCAGTTTGGGTCTTTGGCCTCACAGAGGGCTAATCAGGGCATTCAGCTGTGTAAGAGTGTTATAGGGTTGCTAGCCTGATCAGTGTGTGCAGAGTGCCTGGGGAGAAACTGCAGAATCTCTTTGAGGGAAACTTGCTTCCTTATACAAGTGAGCCATACACTATTTACTGAAAAACTCTGTGTTTTGTTTAGAGACAGTCATAAACATCTTGTGTATAGTTAGTGTTGGACAGGCAAGGTATTTTCTTTTGATGTTTATTTTACTTTCCGCTTAATAAAACCGGTTGCGGCCAGTTGCACCGCAAAACTGGACTTGTATGATCTCTCAGCTGCTGCTTGCTGCTATCTACCCCAGGAGACGGCACCCTGTTCCCCTAAAGTGTTACTATATATATATATATGTATATATATATATATATACATACCACACGATAATGACGAGGCGGCACTCAGAGTCTTGTAAAGTGACAAAAAACTATATTGGTGCAGTGATCAACGTTTCCCCTTCGTGGGAAACCCCGAAACGTTGATCACTGCACCAATATAGTTTTTTGTCACTTTACAAGACTCTGAGTGCCGCCTCGTCATTATCGTGTGGTATAATACTAAGGGCATCAACCCTGGAGGAGGGCACCTGAGCAAGCCAGCCCCATAGCAGGGGCTGAGCCGAGTGCCGGAGCAAAACTTTGGATATATATATATATATATATATATATATATAAACATTTCCACTCAGTGGAGGGTACATTCTCACTAATAGGGATCAGTCCACAAAACTTGATATAAGCTGTTTTATTGTTGTCATCTGTAGCCTTGTAGTTGACGTTTCGGTTCAACGATGAACCTTTCTCAAGACCGGCAATACATCAGGTCAACACACTCATATAATTCATGACTATATAATATATCTAGAAAAAAACAAGAACACATATATTAAGTACTCAGCCTCCCAGGCCACATATCAAACACTGTCAAACAAGAAATAAGATGCCCATCACCATATATTATAAGTGAAGTATATCAATATACAGCCAAATCAGTGCAGTTTCAAACTGTCATTCAAGTTCTAATGATATGTCACAAGATATACAACTCACTTGTCGTCAACAAAGACAGTCCTTACAAAGGAGAGAAGGGCTACACATGGGCAAAAGCCAGGCTTTCCGGATAGTCATCCATGGACTCAGGTAAATGTAGTGGATAGTCAATGCCCAGGGTCACAATACATACACTATAAAGCACAATCAACTAATAATGCATCATGTTACCTAGCTGACGACAATCTTAAAGCATACCTGATCAACCTAATGCTTGTAATATGATGTGGCAGCCAGGGCAATCAAGCAGGACTTAACGTTCTATATAAATCAATATAAACAAATAATGTAATCAGGACCAATTTAATACTATAACAAAATGTCTAAATACTCCATCAAGTGAACACCCACATGTCGCCTGGAGCCATCCATCTCCTCTGGGCTGTATGACAGTTCACTGCAGTGGCTCCCTAATTAAAGTTCTTGAACCGGAAGTGCCCGGAAGTGCCTGGTGGTCTAAATAGTTTCACAAATGTATGTCATGTAGGTTAAAATTTAATTTTTTCTACCTTATCAGTGCTGCTAGTGCTGCAACTGCTCCACAATATTAAAACTGCACACTCCTCTGAGTCCGTTACCGCTGGACTGGAAGTACATGCGTTCCACCAGAACGGAAGTCCGTGTTTTTGCATTCCACAAGCTGAAACTGGCGTCAAGGCTTCCCCACGATTGATAGTAACATCAAAAAAATAATATGTAATTTAAACACATCGCTGTGGCCTGGGAGTAGGGCACTTGAGAGAGACACTCGTAACAAAAGGGCACTATAGAGACTAACACATACTAATACACTTTAACAAGACAGACAATGACAAAAAATATATGAAGTATGCACAAATCTAAACAATCGTAAATGTGTGTGCCGCGAGATGTATCAACATGACAAAAAAGGGAAATAGCTTGCACATTACAGCACAAAACAAATACTATCAAAGAGAACATTCTATGTATTCTTAATCACAAAATGCCATGTCTATGAGCAAAATCTAGATTGATATAGCAGTATCACAAGGTCATACAAATCAGGGCACAGTGATCCTCAGTGGTACATCATATAGAAAAAATACAATATGAATATAATTATATAAAACCAATACACAAAATATATATTCAACAACTACAGAAATATATTGAGTTGATTCGCCTCATTTAGCCCTCTAGGGGCTACAGTATATAACTGATGTATACAAAAATGTTCTCGTCTTTTTAATGTTAGTGTCCGATCACTTCCTGTAGGACATGAAGGTATCCAATCAATTAGCTAGCACTTCAAACTGGCAACCTGATGCTTGGCAAATAAAAAATGATGAGCAACTGGCTTATCTGTTTTGCCCGTAAGCAGAGCTGTGTGGATCGGTGGCCTGTGATTGGCCATGTGGTCACGGAATGGTCGTGTAGTGAGACCGACATAATATAACCCGCTGGGACATTTCAGAATGTATATTATATAGTCTAACCTGCAGTGTAAATGTTATCTCACTTTCATCATCTTAGATGGCTAAATGAAGGACCAATCATCATTGATCTACATGTTGTACAGCTACCACATGAGTAGCTGCCAGGTTTAGACTGCATAACTTGGACAATTGACTCCAGAATCAGGAAACATAGTGGGATGCATAAACAGTTGTCTAAAGCCCAGTACCCACGGTCCGATGCAGGAGAGATGTGTGCTGAGCGAACCGCTAAGCACACATCTCTCCTGCCGCTCAGCACAGCGCGATCTGTGCTGAGCGTGCGGGGGGAGATGGGGGGGGGCGCTCACTTCACCCAGCGGGTGAAGTGAGCGACCCGCTAGATTGGCCTGCATGCAGGCCAATCTAGCAGCAGCGATAGCGATGTGCGGGGCCGCGCATCGCTATCGCTGAGGGGGCTACACACGAAGCGATCATGCTGATATTCTAAGCAATCTAGTCAGATTGCTTAGAATATCGCTCCGTGAGTACCCCCCTTAAGGTTAGCACCACGGCGATAGGCAACCATTGCAGACTTGAATTTAGAAAAAGTAGATTCACATCGGTGGCCACAATTGGCCAATGCTTTTTTAGGGTTTTCTTCACAGTCATAATAAAATCGAATTGTGTACAAAAGATATCGAATTGTGTACAAAAGATCATATAGTCCTGATTTTTATTCTTAACAGTCTGTTTACCTGAGAAAATATGGGTTGCCTTGTTAAGGCACCTAGAGAGAACCTTGGGAGTATATTCACGTTGTAAAAAATGAGTGGTAATTTCTGCACATTGGATGTGTCTACGATCAGAGTTGGAATTAATATGCATAGCCCTCAGTTACTGGGAAATCGGCAAACTATCTTTAAGAGCAGATGGATGATGACTGCTGGCCTATAATATCATGTTGCGATCAGTAGGCTTATGGAACATTGTGGTGATAAAACTAGAACCAGCCTTAATAATTGTAATGTCCCAAAATTAATTTCAGAAGGTGAAATAGTATGGGTGAATTGGATCGGACTCTCAAGCGTGTTCATATCAGCCACCGAGGTAAACTCAACCTCCAACCCGTGCCACAAAAGAGAAATATTGTCAATAAATCTGCGATAAAAGCTAATATTATGTCCATACCTAGGAAGGTTGTGGGTGTTTTCACATCGGCCATAAACAAATTGGCATATGATGGGGCCAAATTAGAGCTCATCGCAGTGCCTGATATCTGCAAAAAGAACCAATTTTTGTATTAAAATGATTGCACTTGAGTACCAGCTTAGTCATTTCAAGTAGAAATTCAATAGGGAATCATATATTGTGGGCCCCTTGTAAAGATCTCCTCAATGCATTCAAGCCATCATGATGAGGAATGACAGTGTATAATGAGCAGTCATCCATGGTGGCCAGAAACGTACAGGTCTCAACAGTCTGTATACTTTGTAAATGGTTTAAAAAATCCCCAGTATCTCCCAGATATCTGTTAGTAGCCATAACTGTTGGCTTTAAGACACTATCAATCAATTGTGCCAGAGGTTGAAGCATTGAACCTTCGGCAGCAACGATCGGTCTCCCAGGTGGATGGATGAGCGTTTTGTGGGTTTTTGGTAACATGTACAGGATGGGACATATAGGATGTTCCACCATTAAAATTATTTTGAGGTCCTCACAGATCCAACCTTGCTCAAATCCACATTTTAGACATAAGTCAATCTTACTCTTCACCATCGCAATCGGATTAGATTCCAACCGGAGATAGGTCATAGTATCTGCTAATTGTTGCTTTACTTCAAGGTCGTAATCAGTCCAGTTTTGCACCACCACCGCTCCTCCCTTGTCTGCAGGGCATATCACTATATTAGTAGTTTCCCTCAATTTCTTGAGTGCTGCTTTTTCAGGTGGTGTTAGATTATCATATATACTTAGGTTCAGGTTCATTTTCAATATCTGTTTGTACTAGCCGAAGGAATATTTTAATACTAGAATTAGATGAACGTGGATTCAATGTAGACTTGGCTCTAAATTTGCTTATGGTGTCAGTGGAGGATTTGTCAGAAAAAAATTCTTGTAATTGCAAAGACCTACCAAACTTGTATTGATCAATAGAATTATGAAAAGACTGCAGGGTAAATTTACTAAGATGGGAGTTCTATTTAAGATGAGATGTTGCCCATAGCATCCAATCATATTCCAGGTATTATCTTCTAGGGGGTGCTAGATAAATGAGAAGTAGAATCTGATGGGTTGCTATGGGCAACATCCCATTTTAAATAGAACTACCATCCTAGTAAATTTACCCCTGCGTCTTACACATGGGGACAAAGGATAAACCACGAGATAAGAGTTTGATTTCTGCTTCATTCAAATAGGTGTCAGATAGATTGAATACTGTGCTTAGTTGCATCTCCAGTGTCCGCTTTGTCATGTACCTTCCCCTCCTCGGGTGCGGTCGATGCCACATCATAAAAGTCTGCCTTGAACCGCCGGATTGTCGAATCCGGGATCTAAATAATGTGTAGGTTCTGACTTTCCTTCAGTGAATTCAGTGTCAGAAGTTGAGATCGAGGAACCAAACTCCCTAGGGGAAGGTGGGGCCCTACATCTACTTGTTTGTCTATTAGGTCTATCATTGGAGTTATTTCCAAATAGCCAATGATACACTGTATGGTTTCTTACACTTAAATGAAATCAGTTCCCTCTTATAATTATCTATTTGTGATTGAAGCCTTTCTGTCCAATTCTGGGACTTATCTTCATAAAGAATAGGCATAGATAAGTCCCAGAATATATATATATATATATATATATATATATAGTGTAGATTCAAGGTAGGTGGCACTCACAACACTCATAATAAAGTAACGTAGTCTCTGTCCTTTCTCAAAGTTTCAATTTCATGATCGAAATTTTCATAAGTAGCAATCATAATCAAATAAAGACTCACTTTATATCCCCCAAAACACCCTTGTGCAAAAGATGCCACAAGCTTGAGTTCCTCAGTGTCCATGCTGTGCTGTGTCACGCCCACCTGGGCTTGTCAGCCTGGGCTCGAGTCTGGTTACTAATTACACGTAAATAACCATCACCACCAAGGAAACAATGCAATCGGCAGCATACTGTAGGAAAGAGACAGAGAATTTCTATTAAGCTACATGAAAGAAGACCAGTTAGTGATCATATTAAAGAAAAGCAGTACGATTCAATTGTTCATTTAAACCATTAGGATGAACTGTATTTAACATATAGATCCAGTATGCTTCCTTCTATAACAGTAACTTTGCTCTGTCCCCTCCTCGATGATATTCTGGTGGGTATACAGTCAATCATTTTGTATGGATAGTTGGAGGGCCATGTTTAAAGTCCCTGAAATGTTTGCCTATTGGTTGTTCTGAGGGCTTGCCATTGATTGTGCATGTATGGCGCTCCAATGCCGGGCCATCCTTTCCTTAAATTTTCTTACCGTTTTGCCCATGTATACAAAATCAGAGGGGCACCAAATAAAATAGACAACGTGCAGAGTTACATGAAAACACATGTTTCATCTTCATAAATAGCTTGTCTGTGTGAGGGTGCTGGAAGGTGTTACCGTGTTCCAAAAAACCACAAGTGATGCACCCCAGGCACCAATAATTACCTGGCTTCTTTGTGAGGAAATGAGTGGGCTTTGGATTAATAAATCGTGTCACATCAGTTTTAACCACCCTGTCCTTTATATTCCTACTGCACTTATAACAGGGTACCAACTTACTATCCTCCGACAAAGGTAAGTCCATATCCTTATTAATAAGTGACCAATATCGCTTTGCATTCATTGTGGATTCCATGCTCCTTGGAGAGAATTGATTGAACCATAAAATGTCCTTGCTGCGGTCCCTGTTGTTGGTTTTCGTTAGAAGTGTGCTTCTCTGAATTTTTTGTTCTTTATCCCTAGCAATCTGTTAGTCTCTGTTGGCATAACCATGTTGTAAGAACTTATTGATCATGAGAGTCATATGTTTGTTCTCCTCTTCTTTAGTGTTGCAGATCCACCGTACCCTAAGGAATTATGAATAGGGTAATCCTCTTTTAAGAGGTGCTGGATGGTTACTTGATGCTTTTAGAAGAGAGTAGCCATCTGTCGGCTTAGTAAACAGTTTTATTTCCTTTTGACATATCTTCACATCTCGGAAATTTATTTCCATCACTGATATTGAATGTGAATTTTATGTTAGGTGGTAATTCAGGCCTGATCGCAGCAGCAAATTTGTTAGCAGTTGGGCAAAACCATGTGCACTGCAGGGGGGGGGGGGCAGATAGAACATGTGCAGAGAGAGTTAGATTTGGGTGCAGTGTGTTCAAACTGAAATCTAAATTGCAGTGTAAAAATAAAGCAGCCAATATTTACCCTGCACAGAAACAAAATAACCCACCCAAATCTAAAGGGGGGTACTCACGGAGCGATATTCTAAGCAAACTGACTAGATTGCTTAGAATTTAAGCATTATCGCTCCGTGTGTACCTCCCACAGCGATAGCGATGCGCACACCCGCGCATCGCTATCGCTGGTGCTAGATTGGCCCGCTGGGTGAAATGAGCGGCCCCCCCGTCTCCCTCCACACGCTTAGCACACATCGCGCTGTGCTGAGTGGCGGGAGAGATGTGTGCTGAGTGGTTCGCTCAGCACACATCTCTCCCACATTGGCAAGTCTATATGGGCCTTAACTCTCTCTGCAAATGTTATATCTGCCCCTCCTGCAGTGCACATGGTTTTGCCCAACTGTAAACAAATTTGCTGCTGTGATAAGGTCTGAATTAGGCCCTTAGTGTCTTGAGTATTGACATTTTCCATCATTTCAATAAATTGTTCTTTAGTACCACTCCACAAAATGAACATCTCATCAATTAAAAATCATATAGACGAATAAAGTACATTTGTAAATAATAATTGCTTCTCAACATCAAATATAAATGCATTGGCGTACATGGGGGTGACACACGCCCCCATCTCCCAACCCTGTAGCTGGAGGTAAAATACTCTGTTGAATATGAAATAATTTTGAGTTAAAACCAATTCCAAAAGCTCTAAAAGTAAGGATACATCATGGCCAATATATATCTTGTTGTTAGTAAGTAATCTTTTTGTAGCCTCTATGCCCCATTGGTGTGGTATATTGTTATAGAGGCTAATTCAAACTACCATGCAAAGATAAAATCACTTCAATTATTAAGACTGGAGGCTAAATGGATCTATCGTTTATGGGTTGTTTAACTGAATATATATATGTGTATATGTGTCAAAGATCCAGCATTCATACCTCCATTAGGTGCAGTGAATGCTCCAGTGCCCTCCAGGGAGTCACAAACCCCAATGTATAGCAGCACATTGGCGCCACTTGGAGTCTTCAGAAATGGATTAAAAGTATGCTTTCATTGATCCTACGTTTCGGGTATCAGCCCACCATCAGAGAATAGAGCAAACGAAGCACAAACCACATATATACATTATATAAAATTACCTGTTGTGTGGCAGCTGGATATGTTTATATCACTCCAAGGTACTTTCTCAAAATCTATAACATCAGTCAATCTCTTTGCAGTTTACCTCTCTTTGCACATTGCTGCCTCAATTATCCACTCCCCTCTTATTAACACTCATGAACGTTTTACTTATCTTTATACATTGACAGTAACCGCTACAACTTGTCACAATAATAAACATTCACAAACCTCCTACAACTATATTTATCTATCTCTCCTGCTTTTATTAGTTAGTGACATATCACCAGATCCAGACCCCAACCACTTGCTCCACTCACATTCAGATGATTCACAGTGATTTAGAAATCCAGCTAATCTCATAAACCTCACATATCTCCAATCACCCTCCAAATCACTAAAACATGCCTTATGGAATGCACACTCTTTTGTAACAAATTAACATCCATACATGACATTTTCATCTCCAACAACCTCAATCTGCTGGCTATAACAGAAACATGGCTAACACAATAAGACATGGCCTACCCAGCAGCACTGTCACATGGTGGTTTCCACTTCACACACACCTTCAGGCCTGGAAAACTGTAAAGGAGGTGGGGCTGGAATATTATTGTCCCCATCTTTTGCATACTCGGTTTTAGCACAGATTCCATAAGTCACATTTGAGCCATTTGATGTAAATTCTATCAGGATTTTCACTCCTCTCTCTCTGCATGTAGCAGCTATCTATCTTCCACCTGAGCAATTCAAACTATGTCTGGAACATTTTTCTGCCTGGCTCCCTAATTTTCTAACCTCTAACAACCCCACCATCATCATGGATGATTTCAATATCTCAATTGACAGTCCACTATCTCTTCCTTTACCAAGCTACTCACTCTAATCTCATGTCTTGTATTCTCCCAGTGAACCTCTACTCATCAAGAAGGATACTTCCTTGAACCTATATTAACTAGACTATGGGGGTAATTCCAAGTTGATCGCAGCAGGAAATTTTTTAGCAGTTGGGCAAAACCATGTGCACTGCAGGGGAGGCAGATTTAACATGTGCAGAGAGAGTTAGAATTGGGTGTGGTGTGTTCAATCTGCAATCTAATTTGCAGTGTAACAATAAAGCAGCCAGTATTTACCCTACACAGAAACACTATAACCCACCTAAATCTAACTCTTTCTGCACATGTTAAATCTGCCTCCCCTGCAGTGCACATGGTTTTGCCCAACTGCTAAAAAATTTCCTGCTGCGATCAACTTGGAATTACCCCCTTGGTTCTGTTTATGAATTCACTAACACTTCTTTACCTCTCTCAGATCACAAAATCATCACCTGCAAGCAGTGGCATAACTAGAAATTTTTCTTCCCCAAGCTACAAAATTCTTCGGCGCTTCCCCCCCCATCCCCCATCCCCCATAATTGGCACTAGTAAAGGGACAAACATGCGTGCGCCGCAAAAAGGGGGCGTGGCTTTGTTGAAATGGGTGTGACTTCACATGAAGGGGCGTGGCATTGCAGGAAAAGACTACCTTATACCCCAGTTTTGCAACCTGCACGCCCAGACGTTAGCCACCACAGGAAAGAAAAATAATCCTGATTCATGCCCCTTTCATTATTTGTCATTTTTCCTCCTTATAGTAATGCCCAGTATACATTATGCCACATACTGCAATGGCCCTTAGACATTATGCCACACACAATAATGCACATGACACAATATGCACGCACCGTAATGCCCCTGACACATTATGCCACACACCGTAATGCCTGTGACACATTATGACAGAAATCGCAATGCCCATTATACATGATGCTACACACTGCAATGCCCCTGATACATTATAGCACATACAATGTCTGTGACACATTATGACACACACCGCAATGTCCGTGATACATTATGCCACACACTGCAATGCCCCTGATACATTATAGCACATACAATGCCTGTGACACATTATGACACACACTGCAATGACCCTGAGACATTATACCACATATCACAATGCCCATGATATAGTATACCATACACCGTAATGCCTGTGACACATACCGTATTATACATTATGCCACACTGCAATGCCCCTGAGACATTATACCACATACAACAATCCCGTGATATAGTATGCCACACACCGTAATGCCTGTGACACATTATGACACACACCGCAATGTCTGTGATACATTATGCCACACAAGGTAATGCCCATTGCACATTAAGTCCTACAGTAAGGCTTCTAATTACTTTTAAATTATCTGCTTATTGCCAGGGGTTTCATGCTCTTGGTTCCATGCACGGTGCCAGGGGTTTTCATGCTCAGGGTGTCATACTCGTTGCCAGGGGTTTCATGCACTGGGTGTCATGCTCGTTGCCAGGGGTTTCATGCACTGGGTGTCATGCTCGTTGCTAGGGGGTAGTCCTTGTTGCTAGGGCTGTGCTCCCAGTGCCACATATGCCCCCAGTGCCAGATATTCCCCCACAGTGCCAGGTACTGACATGCCCCCTGTGCCAAATATAGCCCCCCCATGTGCCAGGTACACATATACCCCCCAGTGCCACATACGCCCCCAGTGCCAGATATTCCCCCACAGTGCCAGGTACTCACATGCCCCCAGTGCCAAATATAGCCCCCCCATGTGCCAGGTACACATATACCTCCCCAGTGCCACATATGCCCCCTCAGTGCCACATATGCTCCCTATCCCCCGAATATGCTCCCCCAGTGCCAGTTAAAATCACCCCCCCCCGCTGTTTTGTGATGGAGGGACACGGAGGGCACAACGCGCGCCTCTCCTGTGTCCCTCCTGGGTCTCCGGCGGGTCTGTTAAAGGAAGTGCGGGTTCGTGAGCCAATCAGAGCACACTAACTGCACTTCATTTATTAGACCTGCCGGAGACCCAGGAGGGACACAGGAGAGGCGCGCTCTGTGCCCTCCGTGTCCCTCCATCACAGCAGCGGAGGGTTAGTGAGAGGAGACAGTAGATTGACATGCGGACGCTCATTCGCATGTCAATCTGCGCTAAATCAGTGGTGGCGCCCCCGCAGCCGTGCGCCCCCAAGCCACCGCGAGGGCTGCGGGGGCAGTAGTTACGCCACTGCCTGAAAGTTTTCTGTTACTTCAAACTCATTGTCAAAGAAGTCATCCAATCCTCCTCAAACCAGTAGAAATAATAATGCTAATAATTTTCAAGAACTTTCCACCACTCTGCAACAACTTATTTCACCAATATCTACATTCACTTCTTCTGACACTGCTGTGTCACACCTTAATCAAATTCTAGAAATAGCCCTTGATGAAGTGGCTTCAGCTACCCTTCAGCCACTCCATGCAGACTTAGATGCCAACCATAGCACTCAATTAACAAGACACCTACAAAAACTCTCACTTAAAGTAGAACATAAGTAGTGTAAATTTCATACTCCACTAATTTCCTCACATATAAGACTATCTACCACTCCTATCATAATGCCCTGGACACTGCCATACAAACATATTTCCAATCTCTCATCTCTGATGACACCTTTAACCCCAAGCAACATTTTAATACATTTAAATCACTTCTTATCCCTCCCTCACCCAACCAACCAACCAACCAACCAACCAACCAACCAACCAACCCATAAGCCACTATCAATGCGCAAGATCTTGCTTACTACTTCAAGGACAAGATTGATATAATCCAAAAAGGAATGGTATGCTCTTCTTCAGCCACTGACCTGCTCAATTCCCTACCTGAACTCTCTGTCACCTTTATGCATTTGTTCCCGCAAATGAAGATGAATTATCACTCATCCTACACCCTTACAAATCAGTAAAGCTCATTCCAACTAGTGATGTGCACCGGAAATTTTTCAGGTTTTGTGTTTTGGTTTTGGATTCGGTTCCGCGGCCGTGTTTTGGATTCGGACGCGTTTTGGCAAAACCTCCCTTAAAATTTTTTGTCGGATTCAGGTGTTTTTTTTTACAAAAACCCCTCAAAAACAGCTTAAATCTTAGAATTTGGGGGTCATTTTGATCCCATAGTATTATTAACCTCAATAACCATAATTTCCACTCATTTCCAGTCTATTCTGAACACCTCACACTTCACAATATTATTTTTAGACCTAAAATTTGCACCGAGGTCGCTGGATGGCTAAGCTAAGCGACCCAAGTGGCCGACACAAACACCTGGCCCATCTAGGAGTGGCACTGCAGTGTCAGACAGGATGGCAGATTTAAAAAATAGTCCCCAAACAGCACATGATGCAAAGAAAAAAAGAGGTGCAATGAGGTAGCTGTGTGACTAAGCAAAGCGACCCAAGTGGCCGACACAAACACCTGGCCCATCTAGGAGTGGCACTGCAGTGTCAGACAGGATAGTAGATTTAAAAAATAGTCCCCAAACAGAACACGATGCAAAGAAAAAAAGAGGTGCAATGAGGTAGCTGTGTGACTAAGCTAAGCGACCCAAGTGGCCGACACAAACACCTGGCCCATCTAGGAGTGGCACTGCAGTTTTCAAGCGAGAGGATGAGTGCTTCCATCCTCATGTGAATCTGAACCACTAGCCATGAACATAGGCCAGGGCCTCAGCCGTTCCTTGCCACTCCGTGTCGTAAATGGCATATTGGCAAGTTTACGCTTCTCATCAGACGCTTTTAATTTTGATTTTTGAGTCATTTTACTGAACTTTTGTAGTATACTTGATGACACAGAGGTAGAGCAGTGGACTACTGTACCGTACTGCTATATATTATATACTGGTGGGCAGCAAAATTCTGCACTGTTCTCCTACTATATATACTGTGCACAACTAAAATGCACCACAGGTATGGATGGATAGTATACTTGACGACACAGAGGTAGGTAGAGCAGTAGACTACTGTACCGTACTGCTATATATTTTATACTGGTGGTCAGCAAAATTCTACACTGTCCTCCTACGTTATATACTGCGCACAACTAAATGCACCACAGGTATGGATGGATAGTATACTTGACGACACAGAGTTAGGTCGAGCAGTGGATTACTGTACAGTACTGCTATATATTTTATACTGGTGGTCAGCAAAATTCTGCACTGTCCTCCTACTATATATACTGCGCACAACTAAAATACACCACAGGTATGGATGGATAGAATACTTGAAGACACAGAGGTAGGTAGAGCAGTGGACTACTGTACCATACTGCTATATAATACTGATGGTCAGCAAAATTCTGCACTGTCCTCCTACTATATACTACAATGCAGCACAGATATGGAGCGTTTTTCAGTCAGAGAACATAGATATTTTCAGCACACTTTGCATAGATATTTGCAGCACACTGAGCACAGATATTTGCAGCACACTGAACACAGAAACTGAGAGAACGCTGCACGTCCTCTTGCTATCATCTCCAATGCATGAGTGAAAATGGCGGCGACGCGCGGCTCCTTATATAGAATATGAATCTCGCGAGAATCCGACAGCGGGATGATGACGTTCGGGCGCGCTCGGGTTAACCGAGCAAGGCGGGAGGATCCGAGGCTGCCTCAGAACCGTGTAAAATGGGTGAAGTTCGGGGGGGTTCGAATCTCGAGGAACCGAACCCGCTCATCACTAATTCCAACCTTAACTAAAATGTGTAATCTCTCTCTATCTACTGATATCTTTCCTTCATTGTTCATGCAGTGATTACTCTCATTCTGAAAAAACAAAATTCTGACCATAACTCACTCTCTTTCAAACTACCGTCCCATCTTTTAGCTCTTGTGCCTCTCCAAGCTACAATATTGAGAGACTTGCCTACAGTTTCCTCACACACTTTATTTACTCGTTCAACTTAGTGGATCTACTTCAATTAGACTTTTGTTCCCAACACTCCACAGAGACAGCACTGACCAAAGTAGTGAATGATCTGGTCACTGCTAAATCTAAGGGCAATTACTCACTTCTTATTCTTCTATTTCTCTCTGCTGCATTTGACTCCATTGACCACTCTCTTCTCATACAAATATTACAATCCCTAGGTATTTAGGACACAATCCTTTCTTGGTTATCATCCTACCTATCTAATTGCTCTTTCAGTGTTCGCTTCTCTGAATCCACCTCCTCTTCGCTACCTTTATCAGTTGTAGTACCGCAAAGCTCAGTCTTAGGTCCACTGCTTTTCTCCAGCTATACCACATATCTTGGAAAACTAATCAGGTCTTTTGGATTTCAGTATCATCTGTATGCGGGTGATACTCAAATCTACCTATCCACCCCAGATTTGTCATCATCTGTATTGGTCTGCGTCACTGATTGCCTTTCTGCTGTATCATCTTGGATGTCCACTCGCCACCTAAAACATAATATTTCCAAAATGGAATTAGTTATATTTCCACCAGCCAATAATAGTTACCAATCTGATATCTCTATCACTGTTGATAACTTGATAAGCAACCCTACCCCACAAGCTTACTGCCTTGGTGTAATCCTTGACTCTGACCTGTTCTTTGTTCCCCACATTCAATCTGTCTCTAAATCATGTTACATACATCTAAAAAAAACCTATCCAAAATACAAACATATCGTACACAAAACACCGCAAAAACTGTAATCCATGCTCTCGTTAGCTCCCACATTGATAATTGCAATAGTCTAATTACTGGTCTTATCAAAATCAGGCTCTTACCACTACAATCCATTTTGAATGCATCTGCAAGGCTAATCATCCTTGCTAAATGTTCATCATCTGCTGATCCACTCTGCCAGTCTCTCCATTGCATACCTGTTTTTTAAAGTATTCAATATAAAATACTTTTACTCACACACAAGGCCATTAACCAAACTACACCAACATATATTTCTTTGCGTATCTCAAAATACCTCCCTATCTGGCCTCTCTGCTGGTCACAAGATTTGCATCTCTCATCCACACTCATTACTTGATCCCCTTCACGTTTGCAGGACTTTCTACAGCTGCACCCACTTTGTGGAATGTCTTCCCTCGCACAATAAGACTTTTCTCCAGTCTCCAAACCTTCAAGCGCTCCCTGAAAACTTACTTCTTCAGATAAGCTTATCAAATTACGGAACCACCCATGTAACCTTCATAAGCTTTCCTATCTAATTAGATACTCTACAAATCCACACAACCTCACAATTGTTTTCTCTTTCTTCACTTTTGCCTTCCACCTAACCCCTGGCCAATATTGTTGTGTGACCATATCATACGGCCCACCAAGAAACATTGGACCATTTTGCTATAGCTAGCACCCATCCTTGTGTATCAAAGCCTATTTCCCTATATATTGCAAGCTTGCGGGCAGGGATTACTTCCTCTATGTCTGTCTGTTATTACCAAATTTTGTTCCATAACTGTTGATTCCAATTGTAAAACGTGAATATGCTGAGCTATATAAGACACTGTTAATAATAATAATAATATTAATAATAATTATATATAATACAGGTTGAGTATCCCATATCAAAATATTCTGAAATACGGAATATTCCGAAATACAGAATTTCTTGAGTGAAACCTTTGTTTTCTGATGGCTCAATGTGCACAAACTTTGTTTAATACACAAAAATATAAAAAATATTGTATTAAATGACCTTCAGGCTATGTGTATAAGCTGTATTTGGAACATAAATGAATTGTGTGTATGTACACAAACTTTGTTTAATGCACAAAGTTATTAAATATATTGGCTAAAATTACCTTCAGGCAGGGCCGTTTCTTGTGGCGGGCAAGCCGTGCAACCGCACGGGGTGCCCGCCATGGCACTTCTTGTGCTCTTTTAATCCCCCCTCCTCCCAAGTACCCAGCTCAGGGGGCGGAGTTTCGCAGAATGACGCGGGTGCGTCGTGACATCACAACGCAATCGCGTCATTCCGTGAAACTCCCCCCCCCGAGCTGAGTACTCAGGAGGAGGGAGGAAGGTGAGCCAAGCTGCAGCAAGGGCCGGCACCGTGAAGACGAGGGAGAGTTAGCCGAAGAGCGGGAAGATCCACTTCAAACGTAAGTCAGCCTCTTTCTCTCTCTCCCCCCCGCCACCTGCCGGAATGTGTAAAATGGGGACTTTTGCCTGCCATCATGTGTAAAATGGGGGCTCTTGCCTGCCATCATGTGTAAAATGGGGACTCTTGCCTGCTGTAATGTGTAAAATGGGGACACTTGCCTGCCGTATTGTGTAAAATGGGGACTCTTGCCTGCCGTAGTGTGTAATATGGGGACACTTGCCTGCCGTATTGTGGAAAATGGGGACACTTGCCTGCCGTAATGTGTAAAATGGGGACACTTGCCTGCCGTATTATGTAAAATGGGGACTCTTGCCTCCTGTAATGTGTAAAATGGGGACCTGCTGTAACGTATAAAATGGGGACTCTTGCCTGCCATATTGTAGAAAATGGGGACACTTGCCTGCCGTAATGTGTAAAATGGGGTCACTTGCCTGCCATATTGTGTAAAATGGAGACTCTTGCCTGCCATAATGTGTAAAATGGGGACTCTTTCCTGCCATAATATGTAAAATGGGGACTCTTGCCTGCCGTATTGTGGGAAATGGGGACACTTGCCTGCCGTAATGTGTAAAATGGGGACACTTGCCTGCCGTAATGTGTAAAATGGGGACACTTGCCTGCTGTAATGTGTAAAATGGGGACTCTTGCCTACCGTAACGTTTAAAATCGGGATTTAATGTATCAAGGGCATGGCGGTGTATAGCATAATATATATTTTTTACTTTTTACCTGTACTCGCCATGATCTGTCAGTGCAAGGTCAAAAACTGGAGTGTAAGGTAGTCTTCTCAGTCGAAGCCATGCCCATTTTACAGAGACCACACCTATTTTATCGAGGCCATGCCCCCTTTTCTGGGAGCACTACCTTTTACTTTTTATATCTATGGGGGGGGCGCATTTTTTTTGTTATGTCAATGGGGTAGGGGCGCATTTTTAAATCTCGCACTGGGAGCAAAATTGGCTAGAAACAGCCCTGCCTGTGTGTATAAGGTGTATATGAAACATAAATGCATTCTGTGCTTAGACTTGGGTCCCATCACCACGATATCTCATTATTGTATGCGATTATTCCAAAATATGGAAAAATTCGATATCCAAAGTATTTCTGGTCCCAACAATTTTTTTCGATAAGGGATACTCAACACATGTTATATCTGCCTCCCCTGCAGTGCACATGGTTTTGCCCAACTGCTAACAAAGTTCCTGCTGCGCTCATACCCCCATTATGTATACTATTCAAAACTGGTAACACCTGCCAGGAGGCACCAATCACTGGCCATGTACTCACCCATACACAAACAGCCATTGCTCTCTCTCACAGCATCTCGTAGCAGGATGTGCATGCTCAGCACCCAGCAGTGTAAAATATGATGCATGCATTTCACCGATGTTTGCATTCTACCTCCCGGAAGTTTCTGTCTGGCGGTGTAACAATCAGCTATACACAAAAGAAATACCCACCACTATACAAGCACTAGAGTAACAGATTAAATGGGCATAGTTACATGCAAAGAGTGCCCCATAGCAGGTAATAAACCAGCAATAATCCACACAAAAAACTAAGAAACATATAAACATGCTCAAAAAAGGTAATCGGAAGCAGTCTGATTTCTGAAATAAAGTGGGGGGCCTGGAAAGACAGCCCTGGGAAATGTAATACTGTCTGCTTGGAATATGTCTGGTTGTATGTCTTTTCTGCCTTTCTTGTGACTGAGTGGCCAATCATTAAACCAGTACACAAGGAAACCATAAAATTCTTGTCCTGATGTGATCCCAATGAACCTTTCTTTACTATGTTTCAGGTTACCTGTTTCACCCCTAGCATGTCATTCCTCTTTCGCCCCTTTCCAGGATTCACTTTGTGATTGTTA
The DNA here is from genome assembly GCF_028390025.1 of Pseudophryne corroboree. Classification (NCBI taxonomy): domain Eukaryota; kingdom Metazoa; phylum Chordata; class Amphibia; order Anura; family Myobatrachidae; genus Pseudophryne; species Pseudophryne corroboree. The sequence continues at coordinate 620,172,237 of NC_086447.1, forward strand.
GAAATAATATAATACATGCTTTCCCCCCCCCCTAATTCCTTTAACATAAATGTATGAATTTAAAAACTGGCGATTTCCTACCTAAATTCGCTTTTCTATATAAAATGATTTTCACAATACTGTAACTCATTCTTTTAGAGGTCAAGCACTTAAGTCTTGATAATTGCTAAATTATGGATGTTTGCCGCACATTTATAAAATTGCATGCATTCACATTTATTTGTCGTAGTCTGCATTTCCAGCTTGATGAACCTATCTCTAAAAGGGCACTTTAAAGCATGACGTGTTCAAAGCAGAGATGTGTTGAATTCTAATAACCCTTCATTATTATTCCAAAGTGGTAAATTTAATTGCTGCTCACCAGAACATTGTATATTATCCAGTCCTCTGAAAAAAAGGTATTGCTCTAACTGTATCTTTTGATACTGGTCAATATAAAAGTGTGATAAACTTCAGATAAACAGCTAAAGTATGTACTGTATTTGTTTTGAATCAATATTATATCAGTAAAAAAACAAAAAACTTTGATATCCTAAAACAGCATAAAAAAAATATCACATACAGTACAGTAATAACAGCTTTTGTAGTGTGTCTGATTTGTGTTAGAATTCTGTGATTTTTATATATTGTAGTTTAGAATTATTCTAATTGAATAGAATTTCTGATAAAAAAAATAAATGTTTCTCATTGAGAAAAAAACAATATTTTGGTTCTTACATGATAAATGTGTTTTTCTGGTATACTGGGGATACTGGATATACCCTGTAGTAGAGCTGGTACTGGAGAAACCTCGACACTAAAAAGTTAACTTTCAGGACATCTCATGCTTCTACTCCTCCCCTATACCCCACTCCCTGCCTGGGGCAGACAGTTTACATTTAGCAAAGGCCTGATAGACAGAGGAGAGGAAAAAGGGGGAGAAGAAGACCAGACACACAAACACATCCAAAAGGGAGGGTTAGGTGATCTAGCACAGTGTAAACCCAAACACAACCAAAAAAACAGGAGTGAATGGGAGGGCATCCAGTGACCCCCATGGCATCAGATAAACAGATTTATCAGGTACAGATGTGTCCTCAAACAACCAGCCTCAATACCTCATGCAGTGTGAGATGCCTGGCATACTGTAAGTGAGCCTCCAGGTTCCATGCAACTCTGCTAACATCAGGCATCTTTTATTTGGCGAATCTTAGTTGCAATACATGTCACAAAGGAAGTCACAATGAAATACAGCTAGGACACACGAGGATGTATGTGACTGAGTTTGTATATGGAGCAGAACAGAACTTGTTTTGGAAAAAAGCTCTGGCTGGTACATGGTATCACGTTGTCTACATATTCAGAGACTAAAGGTGGGTACACACTAGGCGACATGCTCTATGACATGCTCTGAGTCGCCTATTGCTTCCCCTCCCAGGCCAGGGCGGTAGGCGGCCGGGTATACAAAATGAGCAATATGACGTTCACATCGGTCAGTGACATCATGCAGCGGCCGAGTCATGCAGCCAGCTCTTGGATGACAGTCCAAATTGAGCTGCCTGCGCAACTGGCAGCGAGGGTCGTTAATGACCCACGGGGCTGCACATCGCTTGTCGGCAGCGGCATACACACTTGCAGAGAAAATGAGCGACGTCGCTCAGGAAGGGTGAAAATGAGTGATGTCATTCTCTGCAAGTGTGTATGCACTTTTAGTTGCACACAGATATACAAGTGTCCAGGGGCGGATCCAGAAAAAAATGACAGTGGGGGCACCATCAGTAGTAGGGATATATAGGAGGGGTGTAGTTAGAAGTGGAGTATGCGTGACCAAGTTTGAGTGGGTGTGAGTACAGAATTGATATAGCAAAATCAATTAAAAGAGAATGTCAAATTTTATAACACAAAATATGTTACACTATTAAATGGGGTATCTGTTCTGTACGTCGACAGCACTTAGGTCGACACTCATTAGGTCGACATTGCAAAGGTCTACGCATGAAAAGGTCGACATGAGTTTTTCACATTTATTTTATTTTTTGAACTTTTTCATACTTTACGATCCACATGGACGGTAGCAGAGCCCGAAGCATGGCGAGTGTACACGGTGTACTAATTGGGGTTCCCGGTCACTCTAAAAAGAAAATGACACCAAAAATATATAAAAAACTCATGTTGACTTTTTTCCATGTCGACCCTATGATCCACACCCATTAAATGGCAAAAGACAATAGGTATATATGAAATGAGAGTCAATGAAGTGGATCATACCATGTGTAATAATTTAAGATTTTCTTTTATTTGATTTTGCTATACTAATTCTGTACTCACATCAGCTCACTCACCTAGTATTTTGGTTCCCTACTGGTTAACACCCAATACGGACACTACTTTTATATAGCAGCACAGCTCCTCAGCTTACCCTCATCCCCAGCAGCAGCCAGCCTCCGTCCTCCCCCACTCCAGACTACTCTCCCCAGCAGCAGCCAGCCTCTGTCCTCACCCACTCCAGGCTACCCTCCCCCAGCAGCAGCCAGCCTCCGTCCTCACCCACTCCAGACTCTCCTACTCCCCATCAGCTTCCTAACTCCTGGACCTTCTCCCCTTACCTAGCAGCACCGCTACTCATCAACCACTGTATCCTCCTCTGGCTTTCTCAGCATCGGGATCATGGTATTGGCGTCCTCGTGGCAACATCGGCTGGCCTGGTTGGGAGTCCCTGCGGCATGTTGTCCCTCAGCGGCACTCTATTTGATGTAGTCCACTGGGCTGGGTTGTCAGCGGAGGTCACAGTGTGATGACATCTGCGTGGTGGCTACTGTGTGCAGCAGCAGCATTGCATGTCACGTGGTGCAGGGAGCCAATCAGGACCAAGAATAGCTCAGCAATCCTAATAATGGAGGCGGAGCTGCTGACAGGGGAGGGCTGACAGCGGCTGACTGACAGCCAGCAGCCATCATCGTGTCAGGTGGGTGTTATTTCGTAATGCTGTTAGCTTTATGCAGCGTTAAATAAAAGTTCCTAAATGACAGGGGGGGCACGTGCCTTGGTACCCCCCCCCCCTGAATCCGCCACTGCAAGTGTCAAATGGTACAGTACAGATGGAGGAATGCTAATCGTGGCTACGTCTACGACTCAGTGTGCCCGGCAAGGTGTACTTCCGGGAACGAAGGGGACGCGCATGCAGACCAACCTCTTTTGACAATATAGGACAAAGAAGGAGTCCAAACACTGAAAATCTGTAGACCTGTCCACATACATGCGGAGAGCTCGAGAGCTCCTATAGTGTCCACAGATATCTAGGAATCCCTGTCACACAGAAAGGAAGGAATCACAATCTCCTGATTAATATGAATCCTGGAGAGCACCTTTTGGAAGAAAAGACTGAGTGGTTCTCAATACAAACTGCTCCAGGTGAAAAATCAGGAATGAAGATTTACTGTATGTGACAACACACTTGGATGCACCAATGAGGGCTGAATATGAAGAACCACCCTGGAGAAAAGTCTGAATAGCAGGAATAGTTGCTAAGCATCTCAGGGAAATCAGAGAAAGACCCAAATCCAGCCGTGACTGCAAAAAAAGACAGAGGGCTAAATGTAATAGCCTGTGAGTTGATGGAGGTGCGAGACTTTGTGCGAGTCTGCCCTTTTTTAACCACTTGACTGGCATGGTCGCATCAGATGCAACCATACCAGCAAGTGTCTTATCTGGCCTGGTCACACAGGATGCGACCAGTCAGATAAAGTGTTTGCAATGGCAGGGAAGAGAAACTTTCCTTCCGCTGCTGCTGTCAGACGGACCGGAAGTTATTTCTGCCTCCCTGCACCCTCTACCAGTGTTTGCCGAGCTGCTGACCACTGATGATCGGTCAGTACAGCAGGACCCCCTACCCAGTGGCTGCAGACAATAGCAGCCGCTGAGGAAGTGTAAATGAACACCCCAAGCCCCTCCCTGTGTACCTGGTTGCTGTTACGGCTTTCAAAATGAAAGCAGCAATGGCATCCGATGGTCACAATGTTCTGATGGTGGTGACCAATGTTCTGATGTTTAAAAATTTCAAATATATATATTTTTCTTTTTAACTAAAATCATTTTGAATAAGGTCTAATACACATTCTACAAGTAATTTACTCAGAAAACCCCCCAACATTTTCTGTGCAGTTTTTCGGAAAATAATAAGGTAGTTAAGTGTTTAAAGCAGCAATCATTTACAAAGCAAACCAGATTGGTTTTGCATTGTAAATGATTGCTGCTTTAAAAAAAAGGGTCAGACTTGCTCAAAGTTCCGCACCTCTGGCAACTCACAGGATATTACATATAGCCCAACGTCTTAGAAACATGGAAAATCTCACACTTCAATTTCTGCCAAGCACACCAGGTGAATAGTCTCTCCAGACCCTGTGTGCCTTAGCTGAAACCAGTTTCCTAGCACAAAGCATGGTATGGATCATAGCGTCTGAGAAACCCTTGGTTCAACAGCATTCATGTTGAAGTCAAATGCTGTGGATCTTTGTGGAGACAAGGCCCATGCAAGAGAAGGTCTGGTCTGAGAGGAAGCCACCAAAGGGCTGCTACCAACAGGTGCCTGAGAGCTACATACCCTTCCATGAGTGGCCAATCCAGAGTTACTAGAATAATGGTCCTTCTCTCTAGTTTTCACTTGCAAATAACCTGAGGTAGAAGGGACATCAGGGGAAAGACATAAATCAGTACATAGGTCCAAGGAACCCATAGTGCATTCACGAGAAAGGCCACTGGGTCCCAAGTCATGGAACAGTAGCGGAGAAGTTTGTGGTTGATGCCATCAGGTCTATGGATGAGCATCCACCATTTTTTGAAACAACTCCTGGTGACCGAAAAGGTTACTGCTTGCGTGAATGCCCCCTAACTCCTGAGGCTGGCATCTTTAGTGAGTAGAAGGGATGACACTTGCCTATGTGAGTCATCTGAAGCTACTAGAGGAGAGAGTGACAAGCAGGGACAATGAACTTAGTTGAGACCTCATCTGAATTGAAGAGCTGTTACACTTGTACAGAATTCTGCCTAGAGGATCTTGGAATGGAACTAGGTAATCTCCATGTTGAATATATACACCATTTTTCCTAGGACTCACATGCATAGATGCACTGACACTCTCCATAACTGAAGAAGAGACTGAATCATCACCTGCAGAGAGACACTCTTGTCCCAGGGGAAGAAACACCCTTTGAGCAGAGTGTTCAAAAGGGCCCCTAAGTGCACTAGCTACTGAGAAGAGTTCAGGCTGGATTTGTGCCAGTTGACTATGAAAGGATCTGAATCATCATGGTGAGGTGTTCTTGTAGTGTTCTTCCAACTTGGCTACAGGGAGAAGGTCATCCAGGTAAAGGAATTATCAGGACCCATTTGGAGCCACAAGGAAGCTGCCATCATCAACATTACTTTGGTGAACACCTGAAGAGCTGTTGACAACACAAAAGGTAAGACCCAAAACTGATAGTAGAAGAGAGGACCGCAAACTGTAGGAGTTACTCTGAAATCAGACTATGCTAGTAAGTCTCCTTGATTCCCAGGAACACTAAAAAGTCCTCCAGAACCTGGAAATAAACATTCAGGGACTTCAAATTATTGGATGAAATGCGCCATCTGGTTTTCCCACTAGTAACCATTTTAATAGAAACCAGTTCCCCTTTGTTGTAAAGCTACATGGGAAATAACATCCGAGTCCACAAGGTACCTAACAAATAATGTTAAAGCCCCGGCTGTGGAAGAATCATGAGGAAAACTGGTGGTTAAAAAATGACAGATGTTTCTTGAAGGAAAGGACATTGCCCTTTCCTACAACACTGCGTACCAAAGAATTGGATATTGTCTTCCACCATTTCTCACAAGAACAACTGTAGACAACCTCCCACCTTGGGGAATTCCTAGGTGGGTGTATAGCCTACAATCCTAACTGTTTCTCATTGGGCTTTGTGGCCTGTCAAAGGTTATCTTCTTTTGGGCTTTCTGACTTGGGAAGAGCCCTGACCATGAAAGTAAGGCTGGAACCTGAGTTGCCCATGGGAGCAAAGGGATCAAAACAGAAGAACTTAGGTTTAACAGCTGAGGATGGCAGAAATGCAAACTTAGAGGCAGCATCAGTAGCAATACATTTTTGGATTCCGTGTTGGCCCACCATGTGCAAAGCCAGAGGGCACTCCTTGCTTCCACCACTGAGGCTGATATCTTGGCCCAGAGAAAATGCTAGAGTCTAAAGATGGCTCACCTACATAAGCCACGGCCTCTCTACATTCTCCATCATGGACAACAGTTCAGAGCAAAGCATAACTGAATGAAATCCTTCATACAGAGAGTCAGTCACCTCTCCAAAGCCTTGCCCCTGCTGCCAAAAATTGTCCTATGGGCAACCTTGTCATTGCCCCATTAGGCTACTGTCCCTGGCAATATAGTGTGGAGAGGACTACTGTTCTCTCCCTGGCTCTCCCTCCAGTGACTCACACACCAAAGAAGGAAACTTCCACCTGCAAGGATGTCTTCCTACTAAGCTGAGTCTGCATGGGCTGAACTGCTGTCTGTGGGGACAGAGCTCTACCCACTAGAGACAGGTTACTGAAATAGACAGGCGGGCCTATATTTACTAATAATCCGAGTTTGACCGATTTGTGTTTTTTTTTCTAAGTCCTAACACGGGAATTCACTAAGCACAAATCTCGGCAGTGTTTGGGCTATTCGTAATGGTTTTAACGGCAAAGTTCAAAAATACGAATGAATAGACCATCGGTCAAACGTGGCTGTTATTTCATACAACACGGGTATTCACTATTCATTCGTATTTGGGTGTTAGTCTCTGAGTGCTCAATTGCGGTCGTATTTTTTTGTGATTCGTTAAAAAAAGCGGCAAAAAATAGACCTGCTTTTTTCAGGCGTGTTTACATGAGTTGCAACTAACAAATCACTCACACCTGAATTAGGATGCCTATAAAAGGATCTTAGGCCCATTTCAATCCACCTACACTCATAAATGGCAGCAGGACTGTGGACCAGTGATTTTTTGTGTGCTGTGGGATTCCTCAGACTCAGACATCAGCCTGTAAGTAACCAGGGCCAAGAATCTGAACATGGTCAGCAGGTTGTACAGGTTCCGCGGAGGCTGCGCAGGCCTCGTTTTTTAGGGGGCATTTAAACTTGAACGCATTGTCCGATGATACGGTCATACAGATGTTCCGTCTAAATCGTAACAACATTTTCCGTCTGTATGACCTTGTCAAACTGGGCCTAGACCCTGAGACAGGACGCTCTCGCTCTGTCTCAGGCCTGCACAAACTCCTGGCTGTGTTGCACTTTATGGCTACTGGCAGCTTTCAGGCTGTGTTTGGGGATGTCATAGGAATCTCACAGCCCTCATTTTCAAGAATATTAACACAGGTGATGTATACCTAACTACCTCCTCTGTTTTTGGTTGATTTTAATTACTCGGTGGCCAGTTCTGTCCTAAAATCTCATGTTTAATTTTATTTCAAATATACACACAGGTGTTGGCTGTTTTGCAGCCCCACATCGAGGCCTCAATCTGCTTCCCTACCCAGGAGTCTCAGTGGCATGCCGTCAGGGTAGATTTCTATGAGCTGGCTGGCATGCCCAATGTGCTGGGAGCCATAGATTGTACACACATTCAGCTGAGACCACCTAGGGGCAGGCAGCACATCTATACTAATCGCCATCTAGAGCACTCCACAAATGTGCAGGTGGTTTGTGATGCAAATCTCAAAATAATGAGTGTTGTTTCTGGTTACCCTGGGGGCTGCCATGACTCCTTCATCCTCAGTCAGTTATCCCTCTTTGATAAGTTTGAGGACGGACAAATGCCAGATGGATGGCTGCTGGGTATGTAATTTTATATGTGTATGCCTGTGTCTACTTTGTCCAAATACAGGGGCAGATGTATTAACCTGGAGAAGGCATAAGGAAGTGATAAACCAGTGATATGTGCAAGGTGATAAAGGCACCAGCCAATCAGCTCCAATATGTAAATTATCATTTAGGAACAGATTGTCCACTGCCTTTATTACCTTGCACATATCACTGGTTTATCACTTCCTTATGCCTTCTCCAGGTTAATACATCTGCCTCACAGTGTGTTACTTATGTGTTGCTGTATCTTAACATGAATCGCGTTACTATATCTGTGTCTTTTAGGTGATGGAGGATATGGCTGTTTCTCTTGGCTTCTAACTCCATTGTCCCAACCTGATACCCCTGCTGAACACAATTACAATCATGCACATAAGTCCACGCGGAATGTGATAGAAAGATGTTTTGGTGTGCTGAAATCTAGGTTTTGGTGTCTAGATAAGTCTGGTGGCCTTTTGTTGTATAATCCCTTGAAGATGACTCCAATTGTGTTCTGCTGCTGCTTTCTTCATAACATGTGTTTGCAACAACATCTGCCACATGTTGAGGAGGAGGAGGATGAAGAAAGCAGCCAGCAAGCAGAGGAATTAGAGACATCTGGTGATACTTGGAGTACAGATGTAGGGAGGCAGGTTAGGCAAGACCTCATAAATTGTTAATTTTAAGGTAAGTTTTGTTTGCTTCTTTCATTTGTTGTGTAAGCCTAAATATATGTTGCCCCATTTTTCATTTACAAACCATTACTCAGAATGTGTCTGTCTCCTTGAGACATACAAACATACCCTCACTTTATGCAAAACAAATGTAGCATGTGTCTTGTGTTTATTTTAAAGCTCAAATAAACAGATTATGAGTGGCATGCATGAAGTCTGGATAAGTGTTATTATACTTGCACAGATAATTTATTACAAGCACACATAATCCACATACTAATTTAGTTAGTATTTTACTTTATGATTGTGTGTAATGTCCTAATGCACAGGTTCTCAAACTCGGCCCTCAGGACCCCACACAGTGCATGTTTTGCAGGTAACCCAGTAGAAGCACAGGTGTATGTATTACTCACAGACACATTTTAAAAGGTTCACAGGTGGAGCTAATTATGTCACTTGTGATTCAGTGAGGAGACCTGCAAAACATGCACTGTGTGGGGTCCTGAGGACCGAGTTTGAGAACCTGTGTCCTAACTAAACACTCCTCCACATATAATATGTTAGCCTTGAGGAATACATGTGTCCCTATGTGTGATGCTCCATCGTATTTAAGGGACACAAACTTAGTATCATCCAAAATAATTAATTTTGTAATGTATGCTGCAGTAAACTTGCTGATTTGTAAGTCAATACACAGTTTGCCACATATATCCATTATTATACACATTATTTGTATTTATTTAAAAAAAATTACAATTTCTTTGTTTCTGCATCATGTGTAAGAAACTGATTACTCATTTTTAACACGCACAAACATGGCCCAACTATAATGACAATCATTTTGGCACTGAATTATCTAAATTCGATCACAACATATTAGGACCGTTTTAGCCAACTCAATTGTGTTCTTCTTGTAATGTTGTATAGAGAAGAAAGATAAAAGAGTTAACAATCACATTGTAATTTGTATTGGTCATAGATGAATCTGCATGGCTGCCAATTAGTCTGCCTGCAGGATATGAGAATGATTGGAATCTAGAAAGAGTAATGATTAGAAAAAAATCAAGTGGTCTTGTTACTGCATGCTAAAGACATTCTGCATGGCTGCCAATTAGTCTGCCTGCAGGATATGAGAATGATTGGAATCTAGAAAGAGTAATGATTAGAAAAAATCAAGTGGTCTTGTTACTGCATGCTAAAGACATTCTGCATGGCTGTCAATTAGTCTGCCTGCAGGATATGAGAATGATTGGAATCTAGAAAGAGTAATGATTAGAAAAAAATCAAGTGTTCTTGTTACTGCATGCTAACATCAATGTGCAGTTCAAATAACTTTGTCCTCCTCCTAAAAAATTCAAAGATGTGAAAGAATAAATGTGTTGGGCAAAATCCTGTTGTTGTTTGTAACACTTATAATTAATGATGTTCAAAAAATTGACAAGGTGGTAAGTGTAATAGATATTGTGACAAACCTACACTTACTAAATGTGTTTATTTACTTGTCTATACAGAGATCGTGTATCTATTTTTTATTTTTTTGTGGTTGGCTGCTTGGACTGGCCTTTGCCTTTACCACTGTTGTGTTGGCGTGCTCTGGTGGAGCGCCTTGGTGGTAAGGACACTGGTGATAGAATCGGAGTAGTCCTACCAGAACTGCTGCTTGGCTGCTGATGGTGCTGGGATCTGAGTGTTTCATTGAGGTTAGTGAGGATGGCATTAAGTTCACGTGTTGCAGCATTTTGATTTTCTAAAATTCTGGTGATAGATTCATTGATCATTTGATTGTTTTCTAAGATGTTGATGTAGCTTTGCTGTTGTCTGTGCTGTTCTTCCATTATGCGTTGTAAGTTGCCCATGACATGTGTAATGTCTGCACGCATGATTTCCATGGTATTGGCAATTCTGGTGGTTGGTTCATTTTGGCGACTGATATTTCTGCTGATTCTTCTGAGGTGAGCTGGTAGGTTTGCAAAAATTTGGGTAGCCTATGCAGGCAATCTTGATTAGTGGCCTACTGTGTAGCCCAACTGTCCCAAAACACTTGATCGGGGCCTTGTGCTACTGGTGTTGTTGGGCTGTGTTGTGGTGGTGGAGTGCTTTGATGTGGTGGTGTACTCACAGGTGCTGGGTGGCTGATTCCTTGGATTAATGGCTGCATTTGTAACATGATTGTCTCATCCATGTCACTGTGTTGCTGCTGTTGCATCTGGATGCTGGTACCAGTACTAGAATCTGGAATTAGAACCATTTTTGCGTAAGTTTGACATATGTTTAAAAAATGTAAGCAAACCAATAAACATGGAACACATGTATTTAAGTAGTGCATTCAGATATCCAGCATAGCAACATCATCACTCAGAACTACAAAACAGACATATTCCTGTTTGTGGCAAATGTGTCTGGTTACTTCATTATTAAAACAAGCACATAGTTGTATGGTAGATCAGAAATACTCCACAATAAAAACACACTTAAAAACTTAATTTTTGGCCTTATAGTGTTTAAATCTTAAACTTAGTTATGTTTTGGCATGTTGGTGCCAATGTTATGACAAACACATAAGTTAAATTGCGGAAAATAATATTACTATTTTGCAAGCTTACACATGTGTTTATTTTGCAGCATCTTCAACACAATCTGCTGCTGTATGGCTGAAGTGGACATACATATCTTTACTGGATGTGGACAAGGCCATTTTGGTCAGAATCCATTTGATGTTTTTTTTCGGTAAGTATAGCAGATTTTGTGGAATTTAAAGTTAATTAGTGTCATTAAATGGATTATTATGAGATGATTACTTTATTTCATCATTACAGTTTCTTACTCACAATCAAGATGAGGGGAGTGTGGTTGGCGTCTTTTCGAGGTGTGACCAAAATTTGGAGTGGTGGTACCGAAGAAACTGTCGACAGTCTTCGTGGCAGAGTAGACTGCTGTGGTTGTGATTGGACATCAGACCTTGCTTTCTTTGTTGCCACATGTACTTTTGTTTGGTGTGCTACAGGAGTCCTCCTTCTGCTGGTCAAAACTTCTTGGGATGGACCTGGGATTTAAAGTGTACTTTTGTTATGGCCATTCCTTTACAAACATAACCTATACTACAATGGACACTTTACCTGCTTCCGCAGCGTCATCATCATCAGATGTAATGGGAGTGACTGTAGGCCAACCAGTACTGCTTTTTTCAACACTGTAAATAACGAAACAAATAAAATAACTAATTTCTTCATGCTATTGTTGATACATCCACCCATTATGTTTACAAACATTAAATCTTTCTCAAAAGGATGCTTAGTTATGTGTGCATAATTTCTGTACACAACCATAAATGTTTTAAATAAATACACACATTGGCCAATAACCATATGCACTATGGAAAGTGCAACACAGGAAATAATGTATAGGACACAGGGGCAGATTTAATAATCCTGGTGAAATGATAAAGTGGTTGTTAATAAAGCACCAGCCAATCAGCTCCTAAGTGACATTTTGCAAACCCAGCCTGTAACATGGAAGTTATGAGCTCATTGTTTGGTTATTTATCAACTTCAACTTTATCACTTCACCAGGCTTAATAAATCTGACCCACAATTACTAATACATACACTAACTACCCAAAACACAGACATCTTCATTGAAAAATGTTATGTCATTAATGAAAGATGCAATATAGAAAATGCTCTGTGATGTGGCACTACAAACACACATTAGCACAATATGAGCAAAAAACCAAACCACAATTAAAAAAACCATCATAATAGTACGGTAACTAAGTCTTCAGTGTTGTGTCAGGGTACAAATACAGACTCTAAATGTACCAAAAAATAGTGGTTTTGTCTTAAACAAGATTACATACAACTAATGAAATGACACATGTAACTGGCTTCAAAGCCACTTTACACTACTCCAGCCTCTAACATGTCAACCACTGATTTTCAAACATTGCACATGGATAACTGAAATCAAAAACATAGGCCAACTTGCAAACTGGCACATGTGCCAAAGGAAAACATTATTGCTGTACAATTCAATGACACACCAAGTCCAAACTACACATGGAAAATGTACTGTAAAAAAATCACATGACATACTATAAAGTACTATGTTATATTGGCTTTGGCAAAAAAACAAACCAAAAACAATGTATTTGCTGACGCACACATGAAGATGGGAGTAATATGCAACGTCACATGACACACATTAAGAAAAAACATAAAGACAGAAGTAATGTAATGGAATGATAAGACAAATACACATGCTCACCATCCTTCCTGGGCAGATCGGAATCACGGACATGGGTTGCAGACACTACTTCAGGAGGTATTAAACTCCGCATGGGCTCCTCATAGTCCAGATATCTGGCAATATAGGGCTGTCCACCACCGGTTTTGCGAGCCGACTTCGCCTCCTTGGCCATTTTGGACTTGACACGTCGCTTTATGTCATAGTACCGTTTGCGGCACGTGTCCTCCGTCCGCTTAACCACCCCCTCACTATTTACAGCAGCAACAACTTTCGCCCACAACACCGTCTTCTTCCGTGTTGGCACCTTGGCGGACTAAGGCCCAAATAGCTGCCGCTGATACTTCATCAGCTCCCGCACCAATGCCACATTTTCTGCAAAACTAAACTTTACATTCTGCCCAGTCTTAGTAGTGGTGCGTGGCTGCGGAGCTGTCTGACTGTCACTATCACTGTCACTTGAGGCTGCTGCAGCAACCTCACCCACCTCCTCCACCTCACTAACCTCACTCTCACTCACCTCCTCCACCTGACCAACCTCCTCCCCCTCACTCACACCCACCACCTCACTCACCTCTGAGTCAGACATAATTGTCTGGTTAAACAATTAACACAGAAAAAAGAAAAACAAACAACACACTCCTCCACTACCACTGCACACACACACACACACACACACACACACACACACACACACACACACACACACACACACACACACACACACACACACACACACAAGACAAGGGACTCTAAATCAAAAAAACTTGGACAAAAAATGAGACAAAACAAAAAAAAAAAGACTACAAGAATGACAAGACTACTTTCAAACACAATACTACACTCAGAAATCGCCCAAAAAACTCCTCACCAAACCAACTACTCACCAACCTCCACAGCACAACCTCCCTCCTCACCACTAACTAAACCCACGAGGTGCGGAAGGTTTGGGGCGTATTTATATGGTTGCGCACAGACACTCCTACATCTGAAACACAACCAATCACAAACGGGGATGAAAAACGAAACTAAAGGTGAAAATGCGGCCGTGGTTGAAAAAAAACCCTGCCGCGTTTAACATAGAAAATAAACCTGTAAAAACAACAAAAACACGTACACAAACGACAATGACGGCCGTAAATGTGCCAAAAAAAAAACGACTGGCATCGACATCGGAAAACACGAAAACCATAAACTCGACTGCTTAGTAACTTGGCGTATATAGTTTCAAAAAGTTGCATGAAAATGCACCAGATACAAAACAAGTTTAAACACTACATAAACCGACTTAAACACGAATATTAGTAAATAGAAGCCGTGGTGTGAGTGTTGTTACCTATGTAACAACTAACATTCTAATTATTCTAACATTTTATTTATTACTTCTCACCAATGTAACACACCTAACGCATAGCTTCCAGTACCCCATGATATCTCCAGTGTCCCCCATGGCTGAAAGAGAAATAATGAGGACTTTTGATTGAGAGATTCCCTAGTGCACACCAAATCTAAAATATTCAAAATGTATTCTACTGTATTTATCTCAAAACATGTTTGATGTTTTACAGCTTATAAATAGAAATCAGAAGCATGCTAATGTGAAATCAGTGAAATACAGCATTCAGCTAAAAGATGTCCTAATCCCTCAAGAATTTTCTGCACTACCTCATGTAATCAACTAGCTTTCTGCAATCTCTACATGGTTGTTCCAATACTACCTAGATCTCAGTGTGTTCAAAAAAGAGTTTCATTTTCTCACTTGTCCCAGAAATACCACCGTAACCTCACAATCACATCAACATCATCACACTTTCCAAAGTCGCTTGCTTGGTGTTGCACTTGACTCTACACTCTCTTTTTTCCCCTATATTGAATCTGTCTCTGAGTCCTGTCCACCTTCAAAATATTTGCACAATAAGCCAATTTGTTAACAATATGAAACAAAAACTCTTATGTATTCACTCATCATATCTCACCTTGAATACAGTAACCTCTTTTTATCTGATCTTCCCCTCACCTAATTTGTCCTTTCGTACTACTTCACTGTTCTGCAAATACAGTACTGTATACAGAATGGCTATAGAATGGCTAGCCATGTCTGGCTGCATACTAATCAAATTACACTTGCTTACAGAGAAATCAACAAAATCTTAGATTTAATATAAAAATACTCTTGTGCCCTTAATGATCTATCTCAGAACTGCACACTACCCCCCCCCCCCCCCCCCCCCTTCCCCACACACACACCCTTTACTGTTCTTGGGTAATAGACACACACTTGTCTATGGTGCTGCTACTAACTTGTGGACTTTACTAATATGCCTTATGGTACTCTCCCACAGCTTCCAAATTAAAAAAAAAATATTTAAATATTGAACTATGCATTAGAGACCTTTTATACTCAAACTGGTACACCCTCCCCAATCTCCTTATTGAGCCACACTTGCTCCTCCAGGTTCAGCTGTGCCCCGTTTCATATTACATTGTAGTATCTCTCATACCATTTCTGTCCTATCTGCATTTATTATAAAGCCCTGTTTTTCCCATGCCCAGTACTGACAAGCACTTTAGTGCCTTACAAATCAAGGAACTGCTGCTGCTACTACTACTACTACTACTACTACTACTACTACTACTATCATCATTATCCATGTTGGACATAAAAAAATGTTTTTAAGGCCTCATACCCATTAGTGTTAGTTTAATGTACTTTACAGCTTATCACTAATTTCAATGCATGCAAATGACTGACAACAGAACCTACTGTATTGTGCGTTATTGTCAGGGGTGGATTGGGATGGAAAAACAGCCTGGGAAATTTCTGGAAGCAGCCCTAATGAAATTGGGGTCTGTTGATGGGGTGTGGCCTGTCGAGGGGCGTATGATCCCTTCTCATAGCACCCGATTTTGCTGCAGTTGTGTCTGCAACTTTATAATCATGCTGTTACAAAGCTGTTTCCCTGGTGTACATCTGTGCATTAAAATGTGTGAGCACTGGGACTCTGACACTGCAATTACTGTATGCTTTGTGCATGTTTATATACCACTATTGGTCACATCATTAAAACTTCACTAGTCCTATGCTAGGTGCACATCATCCATCCATCCATTGTGAGCAAATGCAGCATTTCTATATCATACCTCCCAATTGACCAGATTTTTGCTGGACAGTCCTATTTTTCATGGACTGTCCCACCCGCGGGCCGCAGTGTCCAGTGCTGGGGGTACGGGGGCAGTTGGGAGGGAGACCCTCTCTCACACTGCTCTTTTTAGCAGAGCAGCAGTAAATAGACATATATTCACCGGCAGAGAGGGACAGGGGGCATGGCCAGCAGCTCACAGAGTGCTATTCATACCCCCAAAGTGACGAAAATGGTGGCATGGCTCTGCGATCGTGGCACATTCTGTGAGTCTACTCCACCACGCACCCTAATTTCGGGCAGATGTCCCTCTTAAGAGCTTCAAGAAGTTGCGAGGTATGCCTAATGCAACCACTATCAGCAACACACCTATGTTGCTCCAATAACACACCCATACTACATTAAATCTGCTTAGGAACACCCAACACATCTGTAATACACTTTGTGGTGCGTGTGCCTGACTGTACTGCAACTCTGTATGATCACCATTGGTGCACAATTGCTGTGCAACTCAGAGACATGCACAGACAAAAAGCATTGCACAAGAAAAAATAAAACACTTACTTCTGCAAAGAAAAATAATTAAACACACTGGTCCCTATAGGAAAAAAATACATTTATTGTCCCTCACAGGAAAATAATAAAACACTGTCCACAACAGGGAGGCAGCACCACACACAGACATATGTGTGAGTTTCTGTAATAACGCTGTTTGGCATAATGTGCTTTGCATGGAGAGTGTCATCTGCATTTACTCAGGGGAGTGAGCAGTGCAGCACCATGCACTGGAAACTACTGTCAATATCGATAAAGAGAGATAACAGGCAGCTTTCTCCTCTCTCTGTAATAAAGTACAAACAATAGTTCACAAATAGGAAACAGTCACAGTATCAATACTCATCAGCAATACTTCCGAACATTTCAGCAACTGGCATTAAATGGGATACGGTCGTTAGGTTGACACAACTCAGGTCGACAGTCATTAGGTTGACCACTGAAGGTCGACATGAGCATTATGTTGACATGTACTAGGTCAACATGTGCATTAGGTCAACATGTACTAGGTCAACAGGTCAAAAGGTTGACAAGAATTTTTCAATTTTTTTTTCAATTTTTTGGATTTTTCCATACTTGACGATCCACGTGGAGTACGACTGGAACGGTAACCTGCCCGAAGCATGGTGAGTGAAGCGAGCCATGTGAGGTGACACGGTGCACTAATTGGGGTTCCCCGTCACTTTACCAAGAAAACAACACCAAAAAAACTAAAAAAAACTCATGTCAACCTTTTCACCTGTCGACCTAGTACACGCCGACCTAATGTCCATGTCGACCTAGTACATGTCGACATAATGCCCATGTCGAACTCCAGTGATCGACCTAATGACTGTCAACCTAAGTTGAGTCGACCCAACGACCCATACCCCATTAAATGGGCATGACACTGGCAGATAGCAGTCTACCCATTCTTACAATAAGTAAGGGTTGTAACAATGTAAAGGGGGGTGAGATTACGTTTAGTGTATCAGGCTCTGTGAACTACATAAAGTCTCCTCAAGAAATGCATGTCCCGTACTGCTCCCGAAAGAGTTCCCTAAAATCTCCAATACATACAATACATATGTCCAACACAAGCACAAATCTGGCATGGTTAAAAAATAAATTTAATGATAAAAAATGTAACAAGATTAAAATATATCATAAGAAAGTTCAAACATAAAATAAATGAGCTTGAGGAGACTAGTGTTGCTGTCTCAGGAGGAGGTACGATCCATCAGTTTTTTCGATTTCCATAGTTTGGATTAGGAAATTGTTTTGCACGGCTAAAACTACAAACCTTTTTTATCAACTTGTTGCCTCCTGTAAAATAGAACCCAGCACCATTTATTCATTTATTTTTATGTAAAATTTTCTTATGATAGTTTTTATTCTTGTTACATTTTTGGCATAAAATACATTTTTAACCACGTTGGAATATTGGGGGTCATTCAGACCCGATCGCACGCTAGCTCTTTTTGCAGTGGTACGATCGGGTATGAACTGTGCTTGCATATGCTCTTCAATGCACAGGCGCATTAGCCGCCGGTGACGGGGATAGCCGGACAGTGACGGATTTAACGAAGAAAGCGTTAGCATCGGCGGACTGATGCAGCACAAGACAGCACCACTGGACTGGACTTATGTGGCAGTACCCATGGACTTATACGGCAGTACCCCTGAACTTGTACGGCAGTGTCAGACAGGATGGCACTTTAAAAACTACTCCCCAAACAGCACATGATACAAAGAGGAAAAAAAGAGGCGCAAGATGGAATTGTCCTTGGGCCCTCCCACCCACCCTTTTGTTGTATAAACAGATCAAGCACACTTTCAAAAAACAATAATTTCAGCGACAGGGTCTGCCACACGACTGTGGCTAAAATTACTGGTTTGTTTGGGCCCCCACCAAAAAAGAAGCAAAGAAGCAATCAATCTCTCCTTGCACAAACTGGCTCTACAGAGGCAAGATGTCGACCTCATCCTCATCCTCTGATTCCTCACCTCTTTCAGTGTGTACATTCTTCTCCTCACAGAGTATTAATTCGTCCCCACTGGATTCCACCATCACAGGTCCCTGTGTACTTTCTGGAGGCAATTGCTGGTAAAGGTCTTCCCGGAGGAATTTATAATTCATTTTTGATGAACATCATCTTCTCCAAATTTTGTGGAAGTAACCTCCTACGCCGATCGATGACAAGATTACCGGCTGCACTAAACATTCTTTCAGAGTACACACTGGAGGGGGTGCAACTTAGGTAAAATAAAGGCAGTTTGTGCAAGGGCATCCAAATTGCCTCTTTTTCCTGCCAGTATACATACGGACTGTCTGACATGCCTACCTGGATGCTGTCACTCATATAATCCTCCACCATTCTTTCAATGGTGACAGAATCATATGCAGTGACAGTAGACATGTCAGTAATCATTGGCAGGTCCTTCAGTCCAGACCAGATGTCATCACTCGCTTCAGACTGCCCTGCATCACCACCAGCGGGTTGGCTAGGAAATCTTATTCTTTTCCTTGCAGCTCCAGTTTCGGGAGAAAATGAAGGAGGAGCTGTTGACAGGTCACATTCCGATTGAGTTGACAATTTTCTCACCAGCAGGTCTTTGAAACTCTGCACACTTGTGTCTGTTGAAAAAAGAGATACAACGTAGGCTTTAAACCTAGGATCGAGCATGGTGTCTAAAATGTAGTGCTCTGATTTCAACAGATTGACCACCCTTGAATCCTTGCAAAGCAAATAAAGGGCTCCATCCACAAGTCCCACATACTTAGCGGAATCGCTCTGTCTTAGCTCCTCCTTCAATTTCTCCAGCTGCTTCTGCAAAAACCTGATGAGGGAAATGACCTGACTCAAGCTGGAAGTTTCTGAACTGACTTCCCATGTGGCAAGTCCGAAGGGTTGGAGAACCTTGCACAAGACAGAAATCATTCTCAACTGCGCTTGAGTCAGGTGCATTCCCCCTCCTTTGCCTATATCGTAGGTGGATGTATAGGCTTGAATGGCCTTTTGCTGCTCCTTCATTCTCTGAAGCATATAGAGTGTTGAATTCCATCTCGTTAACTCCTCTTGCTTCAGGTGATGGCAGGGCAGGTTCAGGAGTGTTTGCTGGCACTCCAGTCTTCAGCACGCGGTGGCTGAATGTCGAAAGTGGCATCTCCTGCATGCCCCTGTCATTTTTAAAAAATTCTGCACCACCAAATTAATTGTATGTGCAAAACATGGGACATGCTGGAATTTGCCCAGATGTAATGCATGCACAATATTGGTGGCGTTGTCCGATATCACAAATCCCCAGGAGATTGGGGTAACCTATTGTGCAATGACGTCCCTCAGTTTCCGTAAGAGGTTGTCAGCAGTGTGCCTCTTACGGAATGCGGTGATACATAGCGTAGCCTGCCTAGGAACAAGTTGGCATTTGCCAGATGCTGCTACTGGTGACGATGCTGTTGTTGCTGCGGGAGGCAATACATCTTCATCAGAATTCTGTACTGTTCCACTTGTCCACATGTCCATGGTTAAGTGCATTTCTTAGGTCACTGAGGACACTTTTTCTGATGTCTCTGTACATTCTTGGTATCGCCTGCCTAGTGAAGTGGAACCTAGATGGGATTTGGTACCAGGGACACATTACCTTCATCAATTCTCTAAGTCCCTCTGAACTATTGGCGGATAACGGATGCACATCTAACACCAACATAGCAGTCGAGGCCTGAGTTATTCACTTTGCAACAGGATGACTGCTGTCATATTTCATCTTCCTCACGAAGGACTGTTGGACAGTCAATTGCTTAGTTGAAGTAGTAGAAGTGGTCTTCTAACTTCCCCTCTGGGATGATGATCGATTCCCAGCAGCAACAACAGCAGCAGCAGCAGCAGCAGCAACAGCAGCAGCAGTACCACTCAAGGATCCTCCGGGGGAATCCGGGTTAGTAGAGGACTCCTCAGTCTTGCTAGTGACAAGGACTGCAGGACTACTGATGTTCCTGACTGAGGAGGAAGTTGATGTTGAGGGAGTTTGTGGTGTGGCTTGCAGGAGCTTGGGTACAAGAGGAAGAAGGGATTCAGGTGTCAGTGGACTGCTTACACTCTTACCCAAAGTTTCACAAATTGACACTGACTTCTGATGAATGCGCAGCAGGTGACGTATGAGGGAGAATGTTCCTAGGTGGTTAACGTCCTTACCCCTACATATTACAGATTAACATTACAATGGGCTTCTTCATCCCATGGACAACAGGTGTCTCCCCCGGTGCCTAATTTTAACAAACCACATCACCATCAGAATCCTCAGCACCAGCAACACTCATATCCTCATCCTGGTGTACTTCAACAGTGACATCTTCAATTTGAATATCAGAAACTAGACTGTGGGTGCTACTTCCAGCACTTGCAGTTGGTGTGAAAATGGTGGAAGGAGCCACCTCTTCCCATCCAGTGTTGGGAAGGTCAGGCATCACAACCGCTGACACACTTGGACTCTCCTTTGGGATTTGTGATACCATCTTAGAACACACAGTTCTTTGCTGTGCTTTTGCTAGCTTAACTCTTAACATTTTTCTAGTGGGAGGCTGAGGACTTCCATCGTCATGTGAAGCTGAACCACTAGCCATGAACATAGGCCAGGGCCTTAGCCGTTCCTTGCCACTCTGTGTCGTAAATTGCATATTGGTAAGTTTACGTTTCTCCTCAGACCATTTAAATTTATTTTTTGGGGTCTTTTTACTGAACTTTGGCTTTTTGGATTTTACATGCCCTCTATTATCACATAGGGTATTGGCCTTAGCACACGAGGTTGATGTCATTTTATTGTCTGTGTCATGACTAGTGGCAGCAGCTTCAACACTAAGAGGAAGTGGTTCTTGATCTTTCCCTATTTTATCCACCAAATTTTTGTTCTCCATTATTTTTCTGGAGTTATATAACAATATTCGTTACAGGAGAGAGTACCTCTACACCACACAGGGCAAACCCTGTGAAAAATATTTGGATTAAATATTAATAACCCCTTTATTTGGAGTAAATAATATATAGCACAGGACAGCACCACTGAATTTATAAGGCAGCACACCTGGACTGGACTTATACGACAGTACCATTGGAATTATACGGCAGTATCACTGGACTTATTCGGCAGTACCACTGGAATTATACGGCAGTATCAATGGAATTAGATGGCAGTAATACTGGAATTATACAGCAGTATCACTGGAATTATACGGCAGTACCACTGGACTTATACAGCAGTACCACTGGACTGGATTTATACGGCAGTATCACTGGACTTATATGCCAGTACCTTTGGAATTATACGGCAGTATCACTGGAATTATATGGCAGTACCACTGGGCTGGATTTATACGGCAGTATCACTGGACATATACAGCAGCACAGGGACATCACCACTGGACTGATGCAGGACAACACTGGACTGGACTTATACAGCAGCACTGGACATATGGCAGCAGAGGACACCACCACTGTGACTGGATTGATGCAGCACAAGACACTACCACTGTACTGAAGCAGGACAAAACAGCACCACTGCAATGGACTGGACTTATACAGCAGCACTGGACATATGGCAGCAGAGGACACCACCACCGTGACTGGACTGATGCAGAACAAGACACTATCATTGTACTGATGCAGGAAACAGAGGACGGAGACACGTCCTCTCGCTACACTCTCCAATGCCGGAGTGAAAATTGTGGCGACGCGTGTCTCTTTATATGGAATCCAAACCCAGCGAGAATCCGACAGTGGGATGATGATGTTTTGCCTCGTTCTGGTTTCCGAGTCAGACAGGAAAACCCGACCCTGACTCGGATCCGGGTTCGGGTAGTGAAACTCGGGGGGGTTCGGTTCTCAGGGAACCGAACCCGTTTATCTCTAGTTATTATACACATTTACATTTTGCTCTATCCACACTGGATGTGTTTTCTGCTGTTACATACTGTACAGTGACTTTCGATAAATACTAATAACAATTAGAGATGAGCGGGTTCGGTTCTCCGAGATCCGAACCCCCCCGAACTTCACCTATTTTACACGGTTCCGAGGCAGCCTTGGATCTTCCCGCCTTGCTCGGTTAACCCGAACGCGCCCGAACGTCATCATCCCGCTGTCGGATTCTCGCGGGATTTGTATTCTATATAAAGAGCCGCTCGTCGCCACCACTTTCACTCGTGCATTGGAGATTGAACGAAGAGGACGTGGCTGCGTTCTCTCCCTGAAAAGCTCTGTAATCTGTGCTCAGTGTGCTGCAAATATCTGTGCTCAGTGTGCTGCAAATATCTGTGCTCAGTGTGCTGAAAATATCTACGTTCTCTGCTTGAAAACGCTCCATATCTGTGCTCAGTGTGCTGCAAATATCTATGCTCAGTTTGCTTTATTGTGGGGTCTGGGGACCACCAGTATAATAATAGTACAGTACAGTAGGCCATTGCTGTATCTTGCAGCTCTGTGTCACTGCACGTATCCATTCCATATCTGTGCTGCATTTTTGTGAGCAGTATATATAGTATTACAGTGCAAGATTTTGGTGACCAACAGTATATAGTTGTACAGTAGGCCATTGCTGTATCTTGCAGCTCTGTGTCACTGTAAGTATCCATTCCATATCTGTGCTGCATTATTGTGAGCAGTATATATAGTATTACAGTGCAGCATTTTGGTGACCAACAGTGTATAGTTGTACAGTAGGCCATTGCTGTATCTTGCAGCTCTGTGTCACTGCAAGTATCCATTCCATATCTGTGCTGCATTTTTGTGAGCAGTATATAAAGTATTACAGTGCAGCATTTTGGTGACCAACAGTATATAGTTGTACAGTAGGCCATTGCTGTATCTTGCAGCTCTGTGTCACTGCAAGTATCCATTCCAATTTCCATATCTGTGCTGCATTATTGTGAGCAGTATATATAGTATTACAGTGCAGCATTTTGGTGACCAACAGTATACATATATAGTACAGTACAGTAGGCCATTGCTATTGATATATTACTGCCATATAATTCCACACATTAAAAAATGGAGAACAAAAATGTGGAGAGTAAAATAGGGAATGATCAAGATCCACTTCCACCTCGTGCTGAAGCTGCTGCCACTAGTCATGGCTGAGACGATGAAATGCCATCAACGTCATCTGCCAAGGCCGATGCCCAATGTCATAGTAGAGAGCATGTAAAATAAAAAAAACAAAAGTTCAGTAAAATGACCCAAAAATCTAAATTAAAAGCATCTGAGGAGTAGCATAAACTTGCTAATATGCCATTTACGACACTGAGTGGCAAGGAACGGCTGAGGCCCTGGCCTATGTTCATGGCTAGTGGTTCAGCTTCACATGAGGATGGAAGCACTCATCCTCCCACTAGAAAAATGAAGAGTTAAGATGGCAAAAGCACAGCAAAGAACTGTGCATTCTTCTAAATCTCAAATCCCCAAGGAGAGTGCAATTGTGTCGGTTGCGATGCCTGACCTTCCCAACACTGGACGGGAAGAGGTGGCGCCTTCCACCATTTGCACGCCCCCTGCAAGTGCTGGAAGGAGCACCCAAAGTCCAGTTTCTGATAATCAAAGTGAAGATGTCACTGTTGAAGTACACCAGGATGACGATATGGGTGTTGCTGGCGCTGAGGAGGAAATTGACAAGGAGGATTCTGATGGTGAGGTGGTTTGTTTAAGTCAGGCACCCAGTGAGACACCTGTTGTCCGTGGGATGAATATGGGCATTGACATGCCTGGTCAAATTACAAAAAAAAATCACCTCTTCGGGGTGGAATTATTTAAGGGTAAGGACGTTAACCACCTAGGAACATTCTCCCTTATACGTCACCTGGAGCGCATTCATCAGAAGTCATTGACAAGTTCAAAAACTTTGGGTGGCAGCGGAAGCAGTCCACTGACAACTAAATCTCTTCCTCTTGTACCCAAGCTCCTGCAAACCACACCACCAACTCCCTCAGTGTCAATTTCCTCCTTAGACAGGAATGCAAATAGTCCTGCCGGCTATGTCACTGGCAAGTCTGACGAGTCCTCTCCTAACTGGGATTCCTCCGATGGATCCTTGAGTGTAATGCCTACTGCTGCTGGCGCTGCTGTTGTTGCTGCTGGGAGTCGATTGTCATCCCAGAGGGGAAGTTGGAAGACCACTTGTACTACTTCCAGTAAGCAATTGACTGTCCAACAGTCCTTTGCGAGGAAGATGAAATATCCTGCTGCAAAGCGGATAACTCAGGCCTTGGCACCTGTGGTGGTGTTAAATGTGTGTCCTGTATCTACCATTAATTCACAGGGAATTAGACAATTTATTGAGTTAGTGTGTCCCCGGTACCAAATACCATCTAGGTTCCACTTCTCTTGGTAGGCGATACCAAGAATGTACACAGACGTCAGAAAAAGACTCACCAGTGTCCTTAAAAATGCAGTTGTACCCAATGTCCACTTAACCATGGACATGTGGACAAGTGGAGCAGGGCATATTTAGGACTATATGACTGTGACAGCCCACTGGGTAGATGTATTGCCTCTCGCAGCAAGAATAGCAGCGGCGGCACCAGTAGCAGCATCTTGCAAACGCCAACTCGTTCCCAGGCAGGCTACGCTTTGTATCACCGCTTTCCATAAGAGGCACACAGCTGACAACCTCTTACGGAAACTGAGGAACATTATTGCAGAATGGCTTACCCCAATTGGACTTTCCTTGGGATTTGTGACATCGGACAATGCCACCAATATTGTGCGTGCATTACATGTGATCAAATTCCAGCACGTCCCATGTTTTGCACATACATTGAATTTGGTGGTGCAGAATTTTTTTTAAAACGACAGTGGCGTGCAAAAGATGCTGTCGGTGGGCCGAAGAATTGCGGGCCACTTTCGGCATTCAGCCACCGCGGGCCGAAGACTGGCGCACCAGCAAACACTCCTGAACCTGCCCTGCCATCATCTGAAGCAAGAAGTGGTAACGAGGTGGAATTCAACCCTCTATATGCTTCAGAGGATGGAGGAGCAGCAAAAGGCCATTCAAGCCTATACATCTGCCTACGATATAGGCAAAGGAGGGGGAATGCACCTGACTCAAGCGCAGTGGAGAATGATTTCAACATTGTGCAAGGTTCTGCAACCCTTTGAACTTGCCACACGTGAAGTCAGTTCAGACACTGCCAGCCTGAGTCAGGTCATTCCCCTCATCAGGCTTTTGCAGAAGCAGCTGGAGAAATTGAAGGAGGAGCTAAAACGGAGCGATTCCGCTAGGCATGTGGGACTTGTGGATGGAGCCTTTAATTCGCTTAACCAGGATTCATGGGTGGTCAATCTGTTGAAATCAGAGCACTACATTTTGGCCACCGTGCTCAATCCTAGGTTTAAAGCCTACATTGTATCTCTCTTTCCGGCAGACACAAGTGTGCAGAGGTGCAAAGGCCTGCTGGTGAGACACTTGTCAAGTCAAGCGGAACGTGACCCGTCAACAGCTCTGCTTCACATTCTCCCGTAACTAGGGCTGCAAGGAAAAGGCTAAGAATTCCGAGCCCACCCACTGGCGGTGATGCAGGGCAGTCTGGAGCGAGTGCTGACATCTGGTCCGTACTGAAGGACCTGCCAACGATTACTGACATGTCATCTACTGTCACTGCATATGATTCTGTCACCATTGAAAGAATGGTGGAGGATTATATGAGTGACCGCATCCAAGTAGGCACGTCAGACAGTCCGTACGTATACTGGCAGGAAAAAGAGGCAATTTGGAGGCCCTTGCACAAACTGGCTTTATTTTACCTAAGTTGCCCCCCCTCCACTGTGTACTCCGAAAGAGTGTTTAGTGCAGCCAGTCACCTTGTCAGCAATTGGCGTACGAGGTTACTTCCAGAAAATGTGGAGAAGATGATGTTCATCAAAATGAATTATAATCAATTCATCCATGTAGACATTCACCAGCAATTGCCTCCAGAAAGTGGATTCCTTTGGATTCCAGTGGGGACGAATTAATACTCTGTGAGGAGGATGTACACAGTGAAAAGGGTGAGGAATCGGACGATGAGGAGGAGGTGGACATCTTGCCTCTGTAGAGCCAGTTTGTGCAAGGAGAGATTGATTGCTTCTTTTTTGGTGGGGGCCCAAACCAACCAGTCATTTCAGCCACAGTCGTGTGGCAGACCCTGTGGCTGAAATGATGGGTTTGTTAAAGTGTGCATGACCTGTTTATACAACATAAGGGTGGGTGGGAGGGCCCAAGGACAATTTCATCTTGCACCTCTCTTTTTTTTATTTATCTCTGCATCATGTGATGTTTGGGGCTTATTTTTTTAAGTGCCATCCTGTCTGACACTGCAGTGCCACTCCTAGATGGGCCAGGTGTTTGTGCCGGCCACTTGGGTTGCTTAGCTTAGTCATTCAGTGACCTCGGTGCAAATTTTAGGACTAAAAATAATATTGTGAGGTGTTCAGAATAGACTGGAAATGAGTGGAAATTATGGTTATTGAGGTTAATAATACTATGGGATCAAAATGACCCCCAAATTCTATGATTTAAGCTGTTTTTGAGGGGTTTTTGAAAAAAACACCCGAATCCAAAACACAGCCGAATCCGACAAAAAAATTTCAAGGAGTTTTTGCCAAAACGCGTACGAATCCAAAACACGGCCGCGGAACCGATTCCAAAACCATAACACAAAACCCCAAAAATTTCCGGTGCACATCTGTAATAAAAATGCTAGCAACAAATTAGCAATACAAATAAAAGATCAAGATTGCGCAGAAAATTAAAAGCAGCCCTCTGAGGTGTTAAAGTAACACATATATAAATGATATTTGATCTAATAAATAATAATAATGCTAATAAAGTTTCACATAAACGTCCGGATGTAGTGATGCCCTAGTTTTAAGTAGAGATGAGCGGGTTCGGTTCCTCGGAATCCGAACCCGCCCGAACTTCAGCTTTTTTTACACGGATCCGAGCGACTCGGATCTTCCCGCCTTGCTCGGTTAACCCGAGCGCGCCCGAACGTCATCATGACGCTGTCGGATTCTCGCGAGGCTCGGATTCTATCGCGAGACTCGGATTCTATATAAGGAGCCGCGCGTCGCCGCCATTTTCACACGTGCATTGAGATTGATAGGGAGAGGACGTGGCTGGCGTCCTCTCCATTTAGATTATAAGAGAGAGAGATTTACTGGAGCTTAGGACTAGGAGGAGTACTGTAGAAGTGTAGAGAGTGCAGAGAGTTTACTAGTGAGTGACCACCAGACAGTGCAGTTTATTTAATATATCCGTTCTCTGCCTGAAAAAAGCGATACACACAGTGACTCAGTCACATACCATATCTGTGTGCACTGCTCAGGCTCAGCCCAGTGTGCTGCATCATCTATATATATTATATATCTGTCTGACTGCTCAGCTCACACAGCTTATAATTGTGGGGGAGACTGGGGAGCACTGCAGTGCCAGTTATAGGTTATAGCAGGAGCCAGGAGTACATAATATTATATAGTGAGTGACCACCAGACAGTGCAGTTTATTTAATATATCCGTTGTAAACACAGAAACAAGAGAAGAAAGGAGACTCTTTTTGGGAAGCACTCTTATACAGATAATAATGTATGGCTGATTGCCACAATAACTAACTAAAATTCAATACTTTAATGATTTTCGTTAAAAAAATTAATTACCGAGGAGTTCAATAAGCGCCAATATCTGTTTAAATAGTGACATTGCGAAAATATGAAGAAAATATTTGTAATTAATAAGGTACAAATACCTAATGTAAGCCGAGATGGGTAGCTTTGTGATTTTGTGAAATAAAAAACACCAGCTATGGGACAACCTGTGGTCAAAAATATGTTTATTCAATATATATATATATGACCATCATTTGAAGACTGCTGTATATCCCAACTGGGAATTGAATCCTAGCAGGTAGTTAAATCATAGGTCATGACCGATAAGTGAATCAATGCTCTATTCCAGTGACAGAAAGGGTAGCAAATACTTGCAGTACCAGGGTGTTCCTTGGTGGTCTCCCAGCCAAGTACTTGAACCGGCCCTCCACTGCTTGGCTTCCAAGATCAGATGAGATTGGGCATCTCCAGTGGGGTATGACCGCAGACCTTATGCTTACCCTTGTCACACTGTGTCCTTAATTGGGCACAGGTAAGAGCCAATTTGTGATATTGTGTAGACCACAGGTGTCTAAGTAGCTGATGAAAAAGAATAAGGAGTTATTTCTCAAGGATATAAACAAAGACACAAAAATCAGATACCCATCTAGATATTTACGGTAGAGGTGGTCGCAAATACAAGTAGAAAAACACACCTATTCTGCACAGATAATTAAGAATGTCTATAACGTCTACTTCTAGATTAAGCAGTAAAGGAGGCCTCCAAATTTGGACTCCAAGACCTCAAAATAGATGTATCCCACATATACTCAGGATTATGCAGTAAGGTATATCAAATTAGTGATATTCCAGCTCCAATGCCCCACCATAATTAACCTTCAAGCAGCGGGGAAACAGCACAACAGAATTTATGCCACATATATCATCAATTGAGTGTTTTTTAGAAGAGCACGGAATTCTGCATAACACACATTAAGAATATATTCATGTGTTTGATAGAATCCTAAATTGGATGCATCACACAAACACTAATGGATTATGCAGTGGGATATATCTTGAACAGTAATATCTCTGACTCTAATGCCCCACCATGAATCACCTTCAGGTAGCGGGGGAACAACACGAACAGTAAGTGTACCATATATATAATCAATTGGGTGTTTTCAAAAAAAGAGAGCATGGATTTGTGCATTACATGTAGAAAAAACATTCATGTATTTAATAAGCTCCAAGAATGGTCGATGCCTCTGCATCTATGATTTTGGTAGCTAATGAGCATTTATTGACTTACTGTTGTTTTTTTATCTGTTGCTCATGCAAATAATGAGGTATTCTCTGTGCCTTCTGGGTATGAATTTATCATGCACAGAGAAAAGAAGAAAAAGTGCTTGAGTCAGAATATTACCTAATCCGGTTATGCAATAGTTTTGTGGTGTCCTACTTGTATAAAGAAGAAATTAAGGGAGAACCTTGTGGAAGGTGCTGGCCGCGTCTGCCCGCGTGTTGCCTGCTGCCGTACTCCGGCCGCACTGTTCTTCCTGTTAGGCTGGTTCCCGTAGCGACGAACTCTGCCGTGGTCGGCTAGTTGCGGTCACGTGTGCGCATCACGTGACCGTGAGGTTATTGCCTCTCTTACCTTCTGCCTGACGTACGTTTCGCAATATTGCTTGGTCACAGGGCGTCAGTGGATCCTGATCCTTGATTGTTCTTATAACAGTAGTCCTATTTGCTGATTGGTTCTCCGCAGGAGATTGATAGACAATCTGACCTGTCATATTGTTTTTCGGTCAGTTTAGTTCTTATTGGTTGATGTGTCATGATTGACACTGGAGAGGACCAATCAGTATTTATTAAAGAACGATCATAAGAGATTAATTATAAAAAAGAGCTGATAAGACTGGTTGGATATAATACTGACATTAGAAATCGGGGAATAGTGCAAATTAGATACAAGATTATAGTGTTATAATGTGGATTTAGATGATCAATTTGCTGATTAATTAAATTATGTTGTTTGGATAAGTGTTCAAGTTCTATATACAGAGAAAGGATATATTTCTAACTGAGGAAAAATAATTAATTGATTATATGTGTATATGTGTGGTGCACACACACACATTGTAGATGTTTAAATAACAATTATTGATGGTGTGTAAAATAGACTATAGTGTATTTTTTTTAATAATGCGCGATAATTAATTTTGTATAAATAATTAAAAATATAATATTATTAAAAATATAATATTTCTATTATTCCTATATACAATATAAAACTTTTTTTATTATTATTATTAAGTAAAAAATATATAAATATATAAAGTAAAATATATATATATATATATAAGTAAGGTGAAAAAATTATTATGAAGTTATAAATAGAATGTTGTAAAAGCATAGTGACCACTGGTTAATATAACTTGGAGACCATGCATATATACGTTATATATGTACAAATGCATGGAATATAGTGAAAATGTAATAATGTGAGCTCATAGTGCTAATTTTTGTGATGATAAAGGAATAAATTGTATGTGACGGAAAGATAGGGAGAGAAAATTAATGGAGGTATATAAAAGTTGGTGCACTACAAAAGACCACAAGTTAGTGAGGTGATAACTTAAAAGGTGAAAAAGTGATTGAATAATTGAAAGAAAAACTTGGAGGGGGGGGGGGGGTTTGGTTAAGGGTGGGGGGGGGGGGGGAGGGAAAAGGAGAAAATAGAGGGGGGGGGGGGGGAAAGGAAAATCATTTGTTAAGAAAAATAACTGAATAGTTGGATTGTTGTTTCAATTTAAAAAGACCCCATAGTTAATATTTTCGTTCATGCCAAAAGGGTGGATGGTTCCCAATTTAAAAATCCATTCACATTCTTTCCTCAGTAGGGAGTCTGTCAAACTACCCCCGCGGATTCCGAGTTTGATTTTTTCGAGTCCGAAGACCCTGAGTTCTTCCCATCTATTGTCATGGTGTTGGTAAAAATGACGAGCTACTGTAGTGAGTGGTTTCATCCTTGTTTTGTCAGAGATAGCATTGCGTATAGTCCCAATGTGTTCTAGGACACGTTGTTTCAGTGGGCGAGTGGTAATGCCCACATATTTTTTGTCGCAGCTGCATTTGATGCAGTAGATGACACCCTCAGTTAGACAATTCATGTAATCTTTGATTTTAAATTCTGTCCCATACTTGTCCTTTACTTCTTTCACCGTTTCAATATGTCTGCAAGCTTTACATTTACCACAGGGGTATGTTCCTGTTGTAATGCTTTTTTTGGAGAATGTTCTTTGAAAGTGGCTTTGTACCAATTGATCTTTCAAGTTTCTGGACCTCCGCCAGCTCATGGAGACACGTGATCCGAGTTTTTCAGATAAATCAGAGTCAGCATGTAATACATGCCAATGTTTCTGTATAGCTGCACTTACCTCCTTCCATTCTTGGCAATAGTTGCCCACAAATCTGATGATGTTTGTATTTTGTGCTGTCTCTTTCTTCTTAAAGATGATATTATCCCTCGAGGTGATTTGTGCATTACGTGATGCTTTTTTTATTGAGGTATTACTATATCCTCTTTCACGTAGTCGTTGAGCCAGTTCTGTACTTTGTTTTTTGAAGTTATGATCATCTGAGCAATTCCTGCGAAGGCGCAGAAATTCTCCTTTCGGTATGTTTTCTATGGTGGGATGAAAATGTGAGCTCGTCTGATGCAGCAGAGTATTTGTCGCTGTTGTTTTACGATACAGGCTTGTAGCTATCATCCCCTCTGGATCCTTATAGATCATTAGGTCCAGAAATGGTAATTCCGTCTGACTGATGTTGTGAGTTAAACGGAGATTGAGATTGTTGTTATTGAGGCGCTCTATGAACTGATGTAATAATTGTAGGTCCCCTTCCCATATCATGAAGATATCGTCTATATATCTTGTCCACATAATGATATTGGATGTAAGATCATCATTGGTGTCTTTGAAAACGAATTCTCTCTCCCACCATCCTAAGAAGATGTTGGCATAAGTAGGCGCACAGGCCGCCCCCATGGCTGTGCCTCGCGTTTGGAGGTAAAACCTGTCATTAAAGACAAAGAAATTGTAGTGCAGTACAAAATGCAATAGTTTGATCAAAAAAACATGAAATTCCTCCCATCCTTCGGCGTGTAGAAAGTATTCAACTGCTGCTATCCCTTCCGTGTGGCCAATGGAGGTATAAAGTGCTTCTACGTCCAGTGATACTAGATATTGATTATCCTCCAATTTGACATCATGCAGTTTCCTAAGTATATCTGCTGTATCTTGTATGTATGAGGGGAGACTCAGCACGAGATGTCTAAGGTGCAAGTCCAAAAAGATGCTAGCTTTTTCCGTTAGACCTCCTATGCCCGATACTATCGGTCTTCCAGGTGGATTAAGGATGTTCTTGTGGACTTTTGGCAGCATGTAGTAAGTAGGAATCTTTGGATTCTGTACTTGTAAGTATTCATATTCCTGTCTTGTAATGGTCCCTTGTTCTTGGGCCTGAGTAATGATCTTAGTATAGACCAATATATAGTTGCCCAAGGGGTTCAGGAGTATCCTTTTATAACAATCAGTAGATTCTAATTGTCGTAATGCTTCTGTAGTATAGTCCTTTTTAGGCCAAATCACAATATTGCCCCCTTTATCAGAAGGCTTTATTACGACATCCTGCCATGTTTGTATCTCCCTCATGGCCTGTCTTTCTTGGTACGTCATATTCGATTGACGGGGATATTTCTTATTGGTATGGATTAAATCAAATTCCTTTGCTACCAATTTTTGAAATACCTGAACTTCCGGGCATATGTGTTCAGGTGGGAAATATGTAGATTTTTTCTTAATAGCGGGTCTGATAGGAGGTCTATGTTCCATATAGTTTGGCTCATATTGATCTTGTTCTAATTCATGCAATGCAGCTAGTGCCTCTTCCTCCATTGCTTGAAGATCTAAGGTTGTGAATTCCTCTATCTCCGAGGTTATAGATTCCTCCGTATCGGAGGTTTCTCCCCTTGTTATAGTGGGAGTCGTTTTGTTGCTATAGAGTTTTGTCAATAATAATTTCCTCCCGAATAGTTTCAAGTCTTTTTCCCATCTGAACCTTTCAAAGTGCCCTGTGGGAGAGAATGTCAGGCCTTTACTCAATATGGATTTCTGTGAATCTGTAAGTGAGTGCTCGGAAAGATTAATAATTTTAAGTTTATTGTCATGTTGTTTGTTTTCCTCACTGGTCAGCAGATTGGTGGTTGTCATCTCCTCCGAGTGTTTCGGGTCTGAGGGGGTGAGAAATCCCATTGTTGTTGTCCTCTTCTTCCTCTTCCGCCCCCTCCTCGTCTTCCTCCTCTTTGTCTTCCCCGTGTCCTCCCGGATCGGGGGTCCCCTAAAAAAGATGATGAAGTGGATGGGGAAGGGTTGTATTGGTTGATGCTTGCCTGTCCTCTGGAACTCTGGTGTTTTTCGGGTATGTAGTCTGCAGTGTCTTCTGTCCCTGATGTTTCTGCTTCTGAGGATGAATAGTCACCTGTATATTGAGCTGTATTTCTTTTCCAGGTGGCCCTTTGCCATTTGAAGACTCTTCCAGAAGCAAAATCCTTTTTATCTCTGGCGTACTTGGTTCGTTTCCGGTCAATAATAGACTGTTCGTATGCCTGTAATTCTTGTTTGTTGTGCTCAAAACACTTCTGAAATTGCAAGTCCTTTTCCCAAGTTTCTAGTTTCTTACCTAATTCTTCCAGATCACGCTCGCATTCCTCCAATATCAGATTATTATGTTTGGTTAAAATGTTCATTAAATCACTAGAACATTTGAGGAGAGTGTTTTCCCATTCCTTCTTTAGGTTCTCACTCGCTAAGTCGAAGGCCGGAAAAATTCTTGGACGGAGGCCTCTAGGAGATATTTTGTTTTTAATATAGTTTTCTAATGTTGTAAGATCCCAAGTGGTCCGAATTTGTTTTCGTAACAAAGCATTTAATTTATGAAAGTCAGTTTCCCAACTAATATGGGGTTCATTATCAGTTATTTCGCTCGGGAAGATGTCATCTAAATTATCCTTATTTTTACGTCTTGAACTCAGCTCTTGTTTGAGATTAAAACTCATATTATATGAGAGAACTCCTGAAAAAGTGAAGTTTAAGGAGCAGAGATTCCTAAAGGAGGAATATCCGCTGCCTTTATATTACCGTGCAGGTATTTCCGGGAAGACTGGGAACCAGTCACAAATACAGGTATTTGAAAAACAAAAGGATTGGAAACCGCACTGGTGTAGTAAGTGTATGTGTGAAATGATAAACTATCTGTAATTAGCTGATAATAGAATTCAAGGTATAAATCCTCATTCAGGGAAGCAGACACTTAAGGTAATACACTCCTTATTTTTATGTGTCAAAAAGACTGCCCATCAGCGGTGCTCCCACGAGTCAAAAATATATTGTAAACACAGAAACAAGAGAAGAAAGGAGACTCTTTTTGGGAAGCACTCTTATACAGATAATAATGTATGGCTGATTGCCACAATAACTAACTAAAATTCAATACTTTAATGATTTTCGTTAAAAAAATTAATTACTGAGGAGTTCAATAAGCGCCAATATCTGTTTAAATAGTGACATTGCGAAAATATGAAGAAAATATTTGTAATTAATAAGGTACAAATACCTAATGTAAGCCGAGATGGGTAGCTTTGTGATTTTGTGAAATAAAAAACACCAGCTATGGGACAACCTGTGGTCAAAAATATGTTTATTCAATATATATATATATGACCATCATTTGAAGACTGCTGTATATCCCAACTGGGAATTGAATCCTAGCAGGTAGTTAAATCATAGGTCATGACCGATAAGTGAATCAATGCTCTATTCCAGTGACAGAAAGGGTAGCAAATACTTGCAGTACCAGGGTGTTCCTTGGTGGTCTCCCAGCCAAGTACTTGAACCGGCCCTCCACTGCTTGGCTTCCAAGATCAGATGAGATTGGGCATCTCCAGTGGGGTATGACCGCAGACCTTATGCTTACCCTTGTCACACTGTGTCCTTAATTGGGCACAGGTAAGAGCCAATTTGTGATATTGTGTAGACCACAGGTGTCTAAGTAGCTGATGAAAAAGAATAAGGAGTTATTTCTCAAGGATATAAACAAAGACACAAAAATCAGATACCCATCTAGATATTTACGGTAGAGGTGGTCGCAAATACAAGTAGAAAAACACACCTATTCTGCACAGATAATTAAGAATGTCTATAACGTCTACTTCTAGATTAAGCAGTAAAGGAGGCCTCCAAATTTGGACTCCAAGACCTCAAAATAGATGTATCCCACATATACTCAGGATTATGCAGTAAGGTATATCAAATTAGTGATATTCCAGCTCCAATGCCCCACCATAATTAACCTTCAAGCAGCGGGGAAACAGCACAACAGAATTTATGCCACATATATCATCAATTGAGTGTTTTTTAGAAGAGCACGGAATTCTGCATAACACACATTAAGAATATATTCATGTGTTTGATAGAATCCTAAATTGGATGCATCACACAAACACTAATGGATTATGCAGTGGGATATATCTTGAACAGTAATATCTCTGACTCTAATGCCCCACCATGAATCACCTTCAGGTAGCGGGGGAACAACACGAACAGTAAGTGTACCATATATATAATCAATTGGGTGTTTTCAAAAAAAGAGAGCATGGATTTGTGCATTACATGTAGAAAAAACATTCATGTATTTAATAAGCTCCAAGAATGGTCGATGCCTCTGCATCTATGATTTTGGTAGCTAATGAGCATTTATTGACTTACTGTTGTTTTTTTATCTGTTGCTCATGCAAATAATGAGGTATTCTCTGTGCCTTCTGGGTATGAATTTATCATGCACAGAGAAAAGAAGAAAAAGTGCTTGAGTCAGAATATTACCTAATCCGGTTATGCAATAGTTTTGTGGTGTCCTACTTGTATAAAGAAGAAATTAAGGGAGAACCTTGTGGAAGGTGCTGGCCGCGTCTGCCCGCGTGTTGCCTGCTGCCGTACTCCGGCCGCACTGTTCTTCCTGTTAGGCTGGTTCCCGTAGCGACGAACTCTGCCGTGGTCGGCTAGTTGCGGTCACGTGTGCGCATCACGTGACCGTGAGGTTATTGCCTCTCTTACCTTCTGCCTGACGTACGTTTCGCAATATTGCTTGGTCACAGGGCGTCAGTGGATCCTGATCCTTGATTGTTCTTATAACAGTAGTCCTATTTGCTGATTGGTTCTCCGCAGGAGATTGATAGACAATCTGACCTGTCATATTGTTTTTCGGTCAGTTTAGTTCTTATTGGTTGATGTGTCATGATTGACACTGGAGAGGATACACACAGTGACTCAGTCACATACCATATCTGTGTGCACTGCTCAGGCTCAGCCCAGTGTGCTGCATCATCTATATATATTATATATCTGTCTGACTGCTCAGCTCACACAGCTTATAATTGTGGGGGAGACTGGGAAGCACTGCAGTGCCAGTTATAGGTTATAGCAGGAGCCAGGAGTACATAATATTATATTAAAATTAAACAGTGCACACTTTTGCTGCAGGAGTGCCACTGCCAGTGTGACTGACCAGTGACCTGACCACACTGACCACCAGTATAGTTAGTAGTATACTTATATTGTGATTGCCTGAAAAAGTTAAACACTCGTCGTGTGACTTCACTTGTGTGTTGTTTTTTTTTTAATTCTATAAAAATAAAACTCATTCTGCTGACAGACAGTGTCCAGCAGGTCCGTCATTATATAATATATAATATATACCTGTCCGGCTGCAGTAGTGATATATATATATTTTTTATATCATTTATCATCCAGTCGCAGCAGACACAGTACGGTAGTTCACGGCTGTGGCTACCTCTGTGTCTGCACTCGGCAGGCAGTCCGTCCATAATTGTATACCACCTAACCGTGGTTTTTTTTTCTTCTTTATACATACATACTACTACGACATCTCTTTATCAACCAGTCTATATTAGCAGCAGACACAGTACAGTACGGTAGTTCACGGCTGTGGCTACCTCTGTGTCTGCACTCGGCAGGCAGTCCGTCCATAATTGTATACCACATAACCGTGGTTTTTTTTTCTTTCTTCTTTATACATACATAGTTACATAGACATCTCTTTATCAACCAGTCTATATTAGCAGCAGACACAGTACAGTACGGTAGTTCACGGCTGTGGCTACCTCTGTGTCTGCACTCGGCAGGCAGTCCGTCCATAATTGTATACCACCTAACCGTGGTTTTTTTTTCTTTCTTCTTTATACATACATACTACTACGACATCTCTTTATCAACCAGTCTATATTATTAGCAGCAGACACAGTACAGTACGGTAGTTCACGGCTGTGGCTACCTCTGTGTCTGCACTCGGCAGGCAGTCCGTCCATAATTGTATACCACCTAACCGTGGTTTTTTTTTCTTTCTTCTTTATACATACATAGTTACATAGACATCTCTTTATCAACCAGTCTATATTAGCAGCAGACACAGTACAGTACGGTAGTTCACGGCTGTGGCTACCTCTGTGTCTGCACTCGGCAGGCAGTCCGTCCATAATTGTATACCACCTAACCGTGGTTTTTTTTTCTTTCTTCTTTATACATACATACTACTATGACATCTCTTTATCAACCAGTCTATATTATTAGCAGCAGACACAGTACAGTACGGTAGTTCACGGCTGTGGCTACCTCTGTGTCTGCACTCGGCAGGCAGTCCGTCCATAATTGTATACCACCTAACCGTGGTTTTTTTTTCTTTCTTCTTTATACATACATAGTTACATAGACATCTCTTTATCAACCAGTCTATATTAGCAGCAGACACAGTACAGTACGGTAGTTCACGGCTGTGGCTACCTCTGTGTCTGCACTCGGCAGGCAGTCCATAATTGTATACTAGTATCCATCTCCATTGTTTACCTGAGGTGCCTTTTAGTTGTGCCTATTAAAATATGGAGAACAAAAATGTTGAGGTTCCAAAATTAGGGAAAGATCAAGATCCAATTCCACCTCGTGCTGAAGCTGCTGCCACTAGTCATGGCCGAGACGATGAAATGCCAGCAACGTCGTCTGCCAAGGCCGATGCCCAATGTCATAGTACAGAGCATGTCAAATCCAAAACACCAAATATCAGAAAAAAAAGGACTCCAAAACCTAAAATAAAATTGTCGGAGGAGAAGCGTAAACTTGCCAATATGCCATTTACGACACGGAGTGGCAAGGAACGGCTGAGGCCCTGGCCTATGTTCATGGCTAGTGGTTCAGCTTCACATGAGGATGGAAGCACTCAGCCTCTCGCTAGAAAAATGAAAAGACTCAAGCTGGCAAAAGCAGCACAGCAAAGAACTGTGCATTCTTCGAAATCCCAAATCCACAAGGAGAGTCCAATTGTGTCGGTTGCGATGCCTGACCTTCCCAACACTGGACGTGAAGAGCATGCGCCTTCCACCATTTGCACGCCCCCTGCAAGTGCTGGAAGGAGCACCCGCAGTCCAGTTCCTGATAGTCAGATTGAAGATGTCAGTGTTGAAGTACACCAGGATGAGGAGGATATGGGTGTTGCTGGCGCTGGGGAGGAAATTGACCAGGAGGATTCTGATGGTGAGGTGGTTTGTTTAAGTCAGGCACCCGGGGAGACACCTGTTGTCCGTGGGAGGAATATGGCCGTTGACATGCCAGGTGAAAATACCAAAAATATCAGCTCTTCGGTGTGGAGGTAATTCACCAGAAATGCGGACAACAGGTGTCAAGCCGTGTGTTCCCTTTGTCAAGCTGTAATAAGTAGGGGTAAGGACGTTAACCACCTCAGAACATCCTCCCTTATACGTCACCTGCAGCGCATTCATAATAAGTCAGTGACAAGTTCAAAAACTTTGGGTGACAGCGGAAGCAGTCCACTGACCAGTAAATCCCTTCCTCTTGTAACCAAGCTCACGCAAACCACCCCACCAACTCCCTCAGTGTCAATTTCCTCCTTCCCCAGGAATGCCAATAGTCCTGCAGGCCATGTCACTGGCAATTCTGACGATTCCTCTCCTGCCTGGGATTCCTCCGATGCATCCTTGCGTGTAACGCCTACTGCTGCTGGCGCTGCTGTTGTTGCTGCTGGGAGTCGATGGTCATCCCAGAGGGGAAGTCGTAAGCCCACTTGTACTACTTCCAGTAAGCAATTGACTGTTCAACAGTCCTTTGCGAGGAAGATGAAATATCACAGCAGTCATCCTGCTGCAAAGCGGATAACTGAGGCCTTGACAACTATGTTGGTGTTAGACGTGCGTCCGGTATCCGCCGTTAGTTCACAGGGAACTAGACAATTTATTGAGGCAGTGTGCCCCCGTTACCAAATACCATCTAGGTTCCACTTCTCTAGGCAGGCGATACTGAGAATGTACACGGACGTCAGAAAAAGACTCAACAGTGTCCTAAAAAATGCAGTTGTACCCAATGTCCACTTAACCACGGACATGTGGACAAGTGGAGCAGGGCAGGGTCAGGACTATATGACTGTGACAGCCCACTGGGTAGATGTATGGACTCCCGCCGCAAGAACAGCAGCGGCGGCACCAGTAGCAGCATCTCGCAAACGCCAACTCTTTCCTAGGCAGGCTACGCTTTGTATCACCGCTTTCCAGAATACGCACACAGCTGAAAACCTCTTACGGCAACTGAGGAAGATCATCGCGGAATGGCTTACCCCAATTGGACTCTCCTGTGGATTTGTGGCATCGGACAACGCCAGCAATATTGTGTGTGCATTAAATATGGGCAAATTCCAGCACGTCCCATGTTTTGCACATACCTTGAATTTGGTGGTGCAGAATTTTTTAAAAAACGACAGGGGCGTGCAAGAGATGCTGTCGGTGGCCAGAAGAATTGCGGGACACTTTCGGCGTACAGGCACCACGTACAGAAGACTGGAGCACCACCAAAAACTACTGAACCTGCCCTGCCATCATCTGAAGCAAGAAGTGGTAACGAGGTGGAATTCAACCCTCTATATGCTTCAGAGGTTGGAGGAGCAGCAAAAGGCCATTCAAGCCTATACAATTGAGCACGATATAGTAGGTGGAATGCACCTGTCTCAAGCGCAGTGGAGAATGATTTCAACATTGTGCAAGGTTCTGATGCCCTTTGAACTTGCCACACGTGAAGTCAGTTCAGACACTGCCAGCCTGAGTCAGGTCATTCCCCTCATCAGGCTTTTGCAGAAGAAGCTGGAGACATTGAAGGAGGAGCTAACACGGAGCGATTCCGCTAGGCATGTGGGACTTGTGGATGGAGCCCTTAATTCGCTTAACAAGGATTCACGGGTGGTCAATCTGTTGAAATCAGAGCACTACATTTTGGCCACCGTGCTCGATCCTAGATTTAAAGCCTACCTTGGATCTCTCTTTCCGGCAGACACAAGTCTGCTGGGGTTGAAAGACCTGCTGGTGACAAAATTGTCAAGTCAAGCGGAACGCGACCTGTCAACATCTCCTCCTTCACATTCTCCCGCAACTGGGGGTGCGAGGAAAAGGCTCAGAATTCCGAGCCCACCCGCTGGCGGTGATGCAGGGCAGTCTGGAGCGACTGCTGATGCTGACATCTGGTCCGGACTGAAGGACCTGACAACGATTACGGACATGTCGTCTACTGTCACTGCATATGATTCTCTCAACATTGATAGAATGGTGGAGGATTATATGAGTGACCGCATCCAAGTAGGCACGTCACACAGTCCGTACTTATACTGGCAGGAAAAAGAGGCAATTTGGAGGCCCTTGCACAAACTGGCTTTATTCTACCTAAGTTGCCCTCCCACAAGTGTGTACTCCGAAAGAGTGTTTAGTGCCGCCGCTCACCTTGTCAGCAATCGGCGTACGAGGTTACATCCAGAAAATGTGGAGAAGATGATGTTCATTAAAATGAATTATAATCAATTCCTCCGCGGAGACATTGACCAGCAGCAATTGCCTCCACAAAGTACACAGGGAGCTGAGATGGTGGATTCCAGTGGGGACGAATTGATAATCTGTGAGGAGGGGGATGTACACGGTGATATATCGGAGGGTGATGATGAGGTGGACATCTTGCCTCTGTAGAGCCAGTTTGTGCAAGGAGAGATTAATTGCTTCTTTTTTGGGGGGGGTCCAAACCAACCCGTCATATCAGTCACAGTCGTGTGGCAGACCCTGTCACTGAAATGATGGGTTGGTTAAAGTGTGCATGTCCTGTTTTGTTTATACAACATAAGGGTGGGTGGGAGGGCCCAAGGACAATTCCATCTTGCACCTCTTTTTTCTTTTCTTTTTCTTTGCATCATGTGCTGATTGGGGAGGGTTTTTTGGAAGGGACATCCTGCGTGACACTGCAGTGCCACTCCTAAATGGGCCCGGTGTTTGTGTCGGCCACTAGGGTCGCTAATCTTACTCACACAGTCAGCTACCTCATTGCGCCTCTTTTTTTATTTGCGTCATGTGCTGTTTGGGGAGGGTTTTTTGGAAGGGACATCCTGCGTGACACTGCAGTGCCACTCCTAGATGGGCCCGGTGTTTGTGTCGGCCACTAGGGTCGCTAATCTTACTCACACAGCTACCTCATTGCGCCTCTTTTTTTCTTTGCGTCATGTGCTGTTTGGGGAGGGTTTTTTGGAAGGGACATCCTGCGTGACACTGCAGTGCCACTCCTAGATGGGCCCGGTGTTTGTGTCGGCCACTAGGGTCGCTAATCTTACTCACACAGCTACCTCATTGCGCCTCTTTTTTTCTTTGCGTCATGTGCTGTTTGGGGAGGGTTTTTTGGAAGGGCCATCCTGCGTGACACTGCAGTGCCACTCCTAGATGGGCCCGGTGTTTGTGTCGGCCACTAGGGTCGCTAATCTTACTCACACAGCTACCTCATTGCGCCTCTTTTTTTCTTTGCGTCATGTGCTGTTTGGGGAGGGTTTTTTGGAAGGGACATCCTGCGTGACACTGCAGTGCCACTCCTAGATGGGCCCGGTGTTTGTGTCGGCCACTAGGGTCGCTTATCTTACTCACACAGCGACCTCGGTGCAAATTTTAGGACTAAAAATAATATTGTGAGGTGTGAGGTATTCAGAATAGACTGAAAATGAGTGTAAATTATGGTTTTTGAGGTTAATAATACTTTGGGATCAAAATGACCCCCAAATTCTATGATTTAAGCTGTTTTTTAGTGTTTTTTGAAAAAAACACCCGAATCCAAAACACACCCGAATCCGACAAAAAAAATTCGGTGAGGTTTTGCCAAAACGCGTTCGAACCCAAAACACGGCCGCGGAACCGAACCCAAAACCAAAACACAAAACCCGAAAAATTTCAGGCGCTCATCTCTAGTTTTAAGGGGCAATCATGGTTTTGCCTTGTAAGTGATTGCCCCTTTAAAAAAAGTCAGAGCTTGGCCAGCATCACACCCGCCCACCAAATCTGGCCGCCATTACCTCTGGCTCATAGTATCATCACCACCAGCATCTCGTGTATGATCACAATTATCGCCTGAAGATCTGTATAAGTCTCAGTGGATCAGTCCAGAGAGAGTCATAGAGTACACCTTTCTTTATGTTGAAGTAATCACAATAATCTGTGCTTATTATTTCCACATTTTCTTCAAATTCTTGTAATATTAAAGGCAGGCAGAGATAACAATATTGCAACACCATTGAAAAAAGGAATAACAAATATATTTTCACAAAGCACTCACATTTTATAAATTAAAAACAGCATTTAAACCACTATTGTGTTATCCCCAAGGAGACCACTTGCTTCAGCGCACTTCAAGCATACCCATCCAGTTGGAAAAGGAATTCCCGATCACAATGGTTCCGGATTATAAAAGATCACATGTATATCAGCAGACTGTGCAGTCCATCTGAGGGTCAGTTATCATATCACCAGCTTTACAAGTTTCGGCCACGCAGGTCCTTCATCAGAAGCATGGTGATAAAGCTTCCCAAGTCCATGTCACGATCCGGGTAACTGGATGCCATTATTTACCATTCAGATGTCTCCTGAGGCTGTCTCAGCATTCCAGGGCCGGGTCTCAGCTGTGTTGCTGATGTCCACATTCTACATCTGCCTCCTGTCATCCCGCAGCGCTGTTACAGTGGCCTCATGTTAAAGTGCCAGAATGGCGTCTCCGGCCCTCCGCGGCCCTTGCGCCTGTGTTTTCAGTTTGCAGAATTACTCAGTGTAACGTCTCCTGCTTGCTGCAGCCTCCACTGTCATTCCTGTGGATTCCAGTATGCAAGTGACCAGTATGGCGTCTCCTGCCCTCTGCAGCCTCCGCCGCCATTATTGTGAATCTCCACATGATCTCATACACTAACTTTCCTTCCAAGTGCTAACATGGGCGCAGCCATGTTGGTTTCAATCACATGTTTCAGTTTCAACAATCCGCTGTGCTGCTGGAACCTGCATAATTGCTCAGCCAATGCTTGCCTCTCTGCAGGTATAAATATCCTGTGCCTGAACCAGGAAGTTGTCAGTGCTTTGGTTGTCAAACCTTGTGTTTCCAGGCTCTCCTCCTTGTGGTTGTTTTGCTTCAGGTTTCCAGCTCCTGCTTCCAACTCCACTAGAGACCCGCACCAGCCTACCACCTTGCGGTGCAGCCTGACTCCGCAGTGCTCTGCCATTGCATCCTACTCCTGGCTATTAAAAACACCAGCTTCCATCATTCAGCTTCCAGCGGTGCTCTGTTTCCAAGCATCATCGGTGCTCCGCCATCGATTACCAAAGCATCATCAG
Organism: Pseudophryne corroboree; assembly: GCF_028390025.1. Classification (NCBI taxonomy): domain Eukaryota; kingdom Metazoa; phylum Chordata; class Amphibia; order Anura; family Myobatrachidae; genus Pseudophryne; species Pseudophryne corroboree. Next base: position 620,216,092 of record NC_086447.1, read on the forward strand.
TGCTCCGCCATCGATTACCAAAGCATCATCAGTGCTCCACCATCGATTACCAAAGCATTATCGGTGCTCTGCCATCGATTACCAAAGTATCATCAGTACTACATCTTCAATCTCCAACAAACCATCAATCTCCATAATCATCGATCTCTAGCTTCATTTGTGTTTTCATATTTCCCAGTTCAGCATCTGGTCCGGTTCCACCCGGCATACCCGGCAGCCTACTTGCATTCAACAATACTACCAGCTTCCAGTGAAACATCTGCTGGCCAGTTCCTACATTTCCATTACTCTGCAGATGGGCGTAGGTTAAGGACATACCATCTTCTGGTCTGTTAAGACTGTACCTGATATAACCATGCCCAGAGGCATCCTCTAGTCTGCAGCACTCCTAGGAACTGTATATTGTTTCTGTTTACTCATTCCATACTTGAACAGTACTGCCGATGTATAACCTGAACTGTGATTAATAAAAACCCATGGACTTTTACTCCTGTTGTCACGGTCAAGCCTTCGGGCATTGGTACTGCAACTCCATCTGCATGTCTAAGAGTTTCATATTACCTTCCAAGTTTAAATACACCTCAGCCCCTACAACTGAGGCTTCCTTACGTCAGCCTCAGCCCTCAGTTGTGACAGTCCATATATATACTCTGTCTAAATAAGGAACACAGCCATTTCTCATTTGGGCTCATTTCCTCCATTTGCCACATTAACGCCACAACCCGAAGTGCGTCACCAGAACCCGAAACGAAGATGGCTACCATGCATTCCAATGTGCTTTCCACCACTATTCAAAGCATTCCACATGTGTTCCACCTTCTTTCCAGGACCCATATTGTGCAAACATGATTAGGTCATCTTGGGAGAGTACTTTATTGCACTTGTCCATTGTCTATAGTGATATATAACAGTATAAAAAAATAAAAAAACCATTAGTGATATAATTATATTGTTACAGTATAAAAAAAATCTAAAATATATTTAAACACTAGGATATATATATATATATATATATATATATATATATATATATATAGAGAAAGGTACGGCACTCCTAAAGCTATATCTCTATTAAATACCGGTGCCTCCGTAAAACCGAGGTAATATAGCAAAGTATAGACGTGGCACTCACGGCAATTTCAAGAACTCACACCATCAACAGAAGTTGTAGTAACGTTTCAGTGGACACCCCACTGTCGTCTGACGACAGTTGGGTGTCCACTGAAACGTTACTACAACTTCTGTTGATGGTGTGAGTTCTTGAAATTGCCGTGAGTGCCACGTCTATACTTTGCTATATATATATATATATATATATATATATATATATATATATATAAAAAAAAAATGAAGAACAGCGCCTAGGCTAGTCCTGAATTTAGACACACGAAGTGAAATATAGTGAATGTGATCAAATAAAAAATGTTTTGACACCCCCCATGGATCAATGGGTGGCAGCTCGTGCCCAGTATATGGATGAAATGTAAAAAAATGAAGTGCAATAGAGCGCCTACTGGTGTTTAACAGGATTCTGGATTTATAGGATTTCTATATAGCCAGTTCACCATGTGAAAAGTGCAAGGTGTAAGTTTAGAAGGATTGACTTAGCTTCCTTGGGAACAGCTTCAGTCTGATGACACTTTTAGGACATGTAAGACAGAAATAAAAACCAACATAGTGTATACTGTTTGATTATATACAGTGTTCAACACTTTAGGGACCTTGCTAGTCCCAATATGGATAAATAAGCTGGATAATAGGTACTATTTCCAGTACACAAAGGCTGGACGAATTTATAAAAACAAACAATTTAATATAACAAATCCTGGAGTGAATGTAGGTAGCACACATACAAGAATAAAATTGTATATACAGCTTATCTGTCCACAAACGGAATCACCAGGTGAGCAACAGCCCGATCCTATTGGTAGATATTAAAAATGTCCCGAAGCAAATGCAGGTAACATACGTACAAGATATAAAAATTAATACAGCTTATCTGTCCATTCAGAGAAGTCACGGGTGAGTCATAAGTCCCGGTCCCGACGCGTTTCGTCCTGTGGCATAGGACTTCATCAAGGGGATATATATATATATATATATATATATCCATGGGAGTCCTGCACTCACGTCCGTAAAGGATCAGCTGTGGGGTGCACCCAGTAGAATCCACACAATCTCTGTAGATCAACATATATAGTAGTAGTAGTTCCAGTTTCCTGGGGGGCACTCTCCTTTGAACATCATCACATGAAACTTCTTAATCCATAATAGGCTTTATTTGGTCACACAATTGGCTTTATTAAGTCGACGTTTCGGCTCTATAAGTGGAGCCTTTCTCAAGACAAGCCTTGCATATAATTTTATATTGAAATAGTCACAACCTATACAAATAACAAATACATAGAAATGAATAAATACAATCAATCTCACGGGCCCAATCAGATAATCACCATAGCTGTGTAATCCGTATAATCAGTAAAAAGAGCAGAGAGTGTTGAATAGTCGTGATAGTAGCAAGTCAGAGGTACTCAACAAGGATATCTCTCTCTCTAATAGAAATATCCAGTAGGACAAATAGCCAATCACCACACCATAGTGTGACGCCAACAAAAATATATATTAATGGCGTACTTACTAGAGTAAATGTAACTCAACAAGATAGCAACAATACAGCACTGAAGGTGGATTCGCAGTCACTCCAATATATTTTAACCTGTTAGAAAGACAACAAGAACTCTATAGCAGTTTCCAAAGACTAAAAGTTAATCTCAAGTGCCACCTATTTCATAGGGTAATTTCACTTACTTCACACAATAGAAATATCCGGGATAACTATCCAAATAGTGGCACCTTGTTCAGTGGAGCCTCTGCACAAAAGATATTTAAAGATGCATCATAACCAATGAGCCCCTTCATATTTAGAAGGTAGGTCTCAATCAATATACACAGGATTTAATATAAGCCATATCATCTCTTACCCTTGGGTATGTGGTACTTAAATTTGAGATAAGTTTTGATGACTTTGTTTAGCCTGAAGGGCGATAATGACTGCAGTGGGGAAGCCCAAGGATCTATAGAGCAGTATTTGTTTGGGACATACGGAGATTTACCCATTATTATGGGCGAGATGGCACTTCCGGTTTAATGAGTTTATAAGGCACGCTGTGCACATTAGACATCAGGCAGCCGCACTGACTGGATGTTGATTCGTGATACCCAGGGGTAAGAGATGATATGGCTTATATTAAATCCTGTGTATATTGATTGAGACCTACCTTCTAAATATGAAGGGGCTCATTGGTTATGATGCATCTTTAAATATCTTTTGTGCAGAGGCTCCACTGAACAAGGTGCCACTATTTGGATAGTTATCCAGGATATTTCTATTGTGTGAAGTAAGTGAAATTACCCTATGAAATAGGTGTCACTTGAGATTAACTTTTAGTCTTTGGAAACTGCTATAGAGTTCTTGTTGTCTTTCTAACAGGTTAAAATATATTGGAGTGACTGCGAATCCACCTTCAGTGCTGTATTGTTGCTATCTTGTTGAGTTACATTTACTCTAGTAAGTACGCCATTAATATATATTTTTGTTGGCGTCACACTATGGTGTGGTGATTGGCTATTTGTCCTACTGGATATTTCTATTAGAGAGAGAGATATCCTTGTTGAGTACCTCTGACTTGCTACTATCACGACTATTCAACACTCTCTGCTCTTTTTACTGATTATACGGATTACACAGCTATGGTGATTATCTGATTGGGCCCGTGAGATTGATTGTATTTATTCATTTCTATGTATTTGTTATTTGTATAGGTTGTGACTATTTCAATATAAAATTATATGCAAGGCTTGTCTTGAGAAAGGCTCCACTTATAGAGCCGAAACGTCGACTTAATAAAGCCAATTGTGTGACCAAATAAAGCCTATTATGGATTAAGAAGTTTCATGTGATGATGTTCAAAGGAGAGTGCCCCCCAGGAAACTGGAACTACTACTACTATATATATATATATATATATATATATATATAGAAAAACAATTGTACCGGCACTCACTCACTGTCCAGGAATACAAACTGCTCGGGTGCCATCCATGAAACCAGAAGGAATCACCTAATACCCACTCCAATTGGCGGCACTCCCAAGGCTTGATGTTAAGAATAAACAGACGAACTGCGTCTTAGTGTTCAACGTTTCAGTCCTACGACTTTTATCAAGAACATGTGAGACAATGATAAAACATACCTTAAATAGTGTGCTCCATGCGGTACCCCCTGTAGCGCTTCCGGACGCGCCTGTCTCAGCCGGATGACGTCACCTGGCGCGCTCCCATTCCCCGTCGTCACGTCCCCAAACACGTGGTTCCAGAATGACGAAAACTCGTCACGCTGCACGCCGATGGGTGGAACGCAGCGCCTGTTCCGCTCTCCGGTAGTCAATGGCGCTCCGTGCGGTTACTAGGGGGACCTGTCAATAGAGCAAAAAATGTACAAGCCCAACAATAATGAAAGTGATATGCAAAACAAAAACAGTGCACGTATTATGCAATACAAATGTACATCCTATGCATGAGCTGAGTTTGATAATGATGTGTATAATTAAGACCACATAATGTGGATGAAAAAAAACAGAGGTGGTAATGAGGCAGAGTGCCAGTGAAAATAATGTGGATACCAAAAGGTATCTAAAAATGTATATTTAAAAAGGTAGTGCGAAGCACTGCCTAGAGCAGTGTATTTAAGCTAATATCTAATGAAGCAAAAGAATATTGCATCATATGTATTGGTAACAAATTTGGATATGTGTAGAGAAAGAGAAACTATTGGGTCCACTATCTCTCAATCAATTATGAGAAACCTGATAAAAGACCCCTATGATGTTATTACTGGTGGCATAAGCCTACTTTGTTCTGAATATGTCTCCAAAATAAAAAAAAACATAATTCAGGAAATCATAATAATGCTACAGGATCACACAAAATGTTCCGCCCTATTGGAATGCTGATAACTTGAAACGGCCACTTCTTTACAGAAAACAGGAAAAGGACAGAGTCTCATTCAGACCAAAAGGAAAGACTGAGTTCATGCGATGAATCCACTTGGCTTCCAGCTGCAGCAGCTTCTTATCCCTATCGCCTCCCTGAATGGACGGTGGTACATGATCTATTAACTTGTACACTAGAAAGGATAGGGAATGTTTCTTCTCTTTAAAGTGCCGTGCAACTGGCTGATCGACCGGTTTGCCCTCCAGGGCCATCCGTATAGCCGACCTGTGTTGTGTCATCCTCTCTCGTAGTGTGCATGTCGTCTTCCCGATATACACTAGACTGCAGGGACAGCGAATCAGGTACACTACATATCTCGTGGTGCACGTCAAAACATGATGAATGAGCATCTTCTTGCCCGAATATGGGTGTAACACATAATTCCCAGTCTCTAAGTATCTACATGTTGTGCACCCAATGCACCTGTAGCTGCCTGCCTTTTTAGTGAGAAAATGTCCTTTCCTGCTTTCATTTGGAGTTTCAATGTTGTTATGAACTAGCCAGTCCTTCAAGTTCTTATTTCGACTATACTCCATCATCAATCTTGACCCTTGTAGGGCCTTTAAGGAGGGGTCCGTATTGACAATCGGCCAATGTCTCTTAGTGGCTGTATTAATAAACTTAGAAGCCGTGTTGAAGTTGTTGACAAAAATTGTCATCCGTCCCTTCTCCTTAGTTGGAGGTGTCTTCAATTGTTCTCTACTGAGCTGCAAGACTTTGATCTTAGCACTGTCCGGTTCTTTCTTAGTATAACCCCGTGCCATGTACTTGGAACTCATCCGCTCAATCTCTTCCAACGCCAAATTTTCATTAGTAGTAATTCTACGAATTCTCAAAAACTGGGAGTACGGAAGACCTTTCTTTAAGGATGTCGGATGGTGACTTTGAGCATGCAGTGCATTATTGACATCCGTAGGCCAGTGAAAATAATGTGTGAGGGTGATCCGACGGGCCATTTTGCTCAGATGTTGTGTGAGAAACTACAGGCGGCTGTTGAGACAGGGATCATTTCTAGCACACTCATGAAAGCGTTAATTGTGGAATATCCTGTGGTCCCTGTCTTATACTCGCTTCCAAAAATACACAAATCCCTGGTGAACCCACCAGGGCGCCCTATCATTGCGGCTCGCAATGGTTTATTTCAAAAAGTGGCGACCTATATTGATTCATTACTACAACCGTGTATTGTAAAGAAGAATAGATACTTGATGGATACCACCTCCTTTATTAACCAGTTACAAAGGTTAGGGAATATTCCCACGAACAGCATCTTGTGTAGTATAGACATTTCTAGTCTATACACGGTTATCCCCAATGAGGCAGGGTTGCTTGCAGTACGCAAATTAATAGAGGGCAATCCTTTATATACTGGGCCAGAGGTGGATTTTGTGGTTGACTTGTTAGCTATGATTTTGACCCATAACTACTTTATTTTTGATGGTAGATTTTACCTGCAAACCTCTGGGTGTGCGATGGGGTCCCCTGTGGCCCCGTCGTACGCTAATTCATATATGTTTGTAGCAGAACAGGAAATCTTTTTTGAAAACAGTGCTATTTCTGATGCCATCATGCTGTACTTAAGATACATAGATGACGTATTTGTCATCTGGTCGGGGACAGAGGTGTCATTAAATAACTTAATTGAGACGCACAATCAGTCAGATCACCCCATTAAATTCACCTTCAATATGAGTAGAGACAGCATCAATTTTTTGGATGTCTCCGTACAGTGCAGGAATGGCAATCTCTCTACTGATTTATTTCTTAAGACTACTGATCGTAACACCCTACTTCACTTTTCCAGTTTTCATCCCCTTCCATCCAAATATGGGCTTCCATATTCACAGTTCCTACGAGCTATTAGGATTTGCAGTGAGAGAGACAAAGCTGTAGGTCGGATAGATGATATGATTTACAAGTTTAGACAGAGGGGATATCCCCTTGGAAAATTGCTGCAGGCCAAGGATAAAGCTCTGAGTATGGATCGCCAATCCTTATTAACTCAAAAAATAAGTAAACCGATTAAAACAAGACTACCTTGGATTAACCATTATAACACCAAAAGTAGGGCGATTTCCAAGGTGGCTAAATCTCTTTGGCCTATGATTCAATCTGACAAGGATCTGAACATGTCTGATACCACTATCATGCCCACGTACACTAGAGGTAGAAACCTCAGGGATTGGCTAGTTAAAACAGATGTTTCAGAACTAGCCATCAAGCAAAGTGAACAAAATTCATTTTTAACCCTTCGGAAGGGCTGCTTTCGATGTCTTAATTGTACGACCTGTAGATCCCTCCTTACGGGGAATACATTTCATCATCCCTTTAGTGGCAGAAAATACACCATTAATTACAGACTCACTTGTACGACTAAATTCATCATCTATTTAATCAGCTGCCCTTGTGGCTTACACTATGTCGGCAAGACTGACTGCACACTTAGGGAGCGCATGGCCAATCATAAACTTGCCATCAGGAAGGCCATTATGAATGGCACCAGTGACCAGCCAGTGGCACGGCATTTTGCTGTGGCACGACACAGCATAGCGTGTCTCAAATATATCATCATTGACCATGTGCCAGCTAAAGTAAGAGGGGGGAACAGGTCGCTTACACTTTTACAAAAAGAATCCAAATGGATTCATGAATTGCAAACGCTGGCCCCAAGGGGTCTCAACGAGACTTTAGGATTGCATTGCTTCCTGTAGGTAGATCTCTGTACACCCCCTATGTGCGGTGGTTGTAGGGTTAATTTAGAATGTGTTTGTCAAATTTGTGTTATAATCTAGACATTGACATGGTTATGGTTTGCAGGATCGTGAAGGTCTGCTTGCTCTGTATTTGTATCTGTGCCTGATCTGCTGTTTTTAAATCACATAATGTAGGTGTGTAGTTTTTATGTGCTTTTGTATCATGTTTACACTGATTAGTTGGTGATGCCTGCGGTGGGAGTGGCGGCAGGATGACGTCATTCATGGGCGTCTGAACGCTGGGTCCACGCGGGAGTTCACCGCACATGGGATTGGGATATAAAGTATGAGTTTACTGTGTATTTGTTAACCTGAGGACGAAGTAATTAAACTTCGAAACGTTGTTTCATTACACCTGCCTTTGTATCTTTTGTATTACCGGAGTGCCGCCGTCTGCATACTATATATATATATATATATACATACACACTGCTCAAAAAAATAAAGGGAACACTTAAACAATACAATGTAACTCCAAGTCAATCACACTTCTGTGAAATCAAACTGTCCACTTAGGAAGCAACACTGATTGACAATCAATTTCTCATGCTGTTGTGCAAATGGAATAGACAACAGGCGGGAATTATAGGCAATTAGCAAGACACCCCCAATAAAGGAGTTGTTCTGCAGGTGGTGACCACAGACAACTTCTCAGCTCCTATACTATGTGGCTGATGTTTTGGTCACTTTTTAAAGCTGGTGGTGCTTTCACTCTAGTGGTAGCATGAGACGGAGTCTACAACCCACACAAGTGGCTCAGGTAGTGCAGCTCATCCAGGATGGCACATCAATGCGAGCTGTGGCAAGGAGGTTTGCTGTGTCTGTCAGCGTAGTGTCCAGAGCATGGAGGCACTACCAGGAGACAGGCCAGTACATCAGGAGATGTGGAGGAGGCCGTAGGAGGGCAACAACCCAGCAGCAGGACCGCTACCTCCGCCTTTGTGCAAGGAGGAACAGGAGGAGCACTGCCAGAGCCCTGCAAAATGACCTCCAGCAATCCACAAATGTGTATGTGTCTACTTAAACGATCAGAAACAGATTCCATGAGGGTGGTATTAGGGCCCGACGTCCACAGGTGGGGGTTGTGCTTACAGCCCAACACCATGCAGGATGTTTGGCATTTGCCAGAGAACACCAAGATTGGCAAATTCTCCACTGGCGCCCTGTGCTCTTCACAGATGAAAGCAGGTTCTCACTGAACACATGTGACAGACGTGACAGAGTCTGGAGACGCCAAGGAGAACGTTCTGCTGCCTGCAACATCCTGCAGCATGACCGGTTTAGCAGTGGGTCAGTAATGGTGGGGGGCCGCACAGCCCTCCATGTGCTCACCAGAGGTAGCCTGACTGCCATTAGGTACCGAGATGAGATCCTCAGACCCCTTGTGAGACCATATGCTGGTGCGATTTTCACTGGGTTCCTCCTAATGCAAGACAATGCTAGACCTCATGTGGCTGGAGTGTGTCAGCAGTTCCTGCAAGATGAAGGCATTGATGCTATGGACTGGCCCGCCCGTTCCCCAGACCTGAATCCAATTGAGCACATCTGGGACATCATGTCTTGGTCCATCCAACAATGCCACTTTGCACCACAGACTGTCCAGCAGTTGGCGGATGCTTTAGTCCAGGTCTGGGAGGAGATCCCTCAGGAGACCATCCGCCACCTCATCAGGAGCATGCCCAGGCATTGTAGGGAAGTCATACAGGCACGTGGAGGCCACACACACTACCGAGCCTCATTTTTACTTGTTTTAAGGACATTACATCCAAGTTGGATCAGCCTGTAGTGTGTTTTTCCACTTTAATTTTGAGTGTGACTCCAAATCCAGACCTCCATGGGTTAATAAATCTGATTTCCTTTGATAATTTTGTGTGATTTTGTTGTCAGCACATTCAACTATGTAAAGAACGAAGTATTTAATAAGAATATATTTCATTCATTCAGATCTAGGATGTGTTATTTTAGTCTTCCCTTTATTTTTTTGAGCAGTGTATATGTACATATTTATATATATATATATATATATATATATATATATATATATATACACACACACATTTGTCAAGTCGCAGATCACTGTGTTGATCACAGGGCTTATAGATGCACGTGAACAAAGCGCATCGACCAGTACTAACATTTTCTTTATTTTTCTAGTTTTTAACTTGCAGCACAGTTCAAACTGTGTGGAATCACAGGGCTTACAGATGCATATGAACAATGCGTAGTAGGGTAAAGTGCAACAACCAGTACAAGCGCATCAATATTAAAATAAAAAAATAAAAAAATACATTAAAACCAATACATAACACATATCACAATATACAATGCAGTGCAGATGGTGTAATGGTTAGCATTACTGCTTCACAGCACTGAGGTCATGGGCTCGATTCTGACCATGTCCCAAACTGTGTGGAGTTTGTATATTCTCGCCAGTGGCGGAACTACTGCCAGTGCAAGCTGTGCCTTGCACTGGGGCCCACCACTGTCAAGGGGCCCAAAGTCAAACTGACTTGTTACATGCCGCTGTGTGCTGCCACCACAGCCACCGAGGAGAGGAGTGCACCGGCTATGGGGGGAGGAGGAGGAGGGAGCCGCAGCAGTGCACTGTAATTGGTGGAGGCACTGCTGCTGCTGTCCCTCTCCTTCACCATAGGCTGTCCTCCGCCGCTGTGAATGCTGGGATGTGCTTCCCAGCATTCACAGCGGCAGAGGGCAGCCTACGGTGAAGGAGAGGGACAGCAGCAGCGCCTTCACCATTTACACTGCGCTGCTTTGGTCCCGAGTCCCGCTCCCTCCTCCTTCTTCTCCCCTGCCCGGAATATGCCAGAAGCAGCACAAGGACTCTGAGCCAGTGGAAACAGTAAGTCTATCTATCTATTCTGTCTGCCTTAATGTGTAAAAAGGGGATGTTGTCTGCCTTAATGTGTAAAAAGGGGATGCTGTCGGCCATTATGTATAGAAAGGGGACGCTGTCTGCCATTATGTGTAAAAAGGGGACGCTGTCTGCTGTAATGTGTAAAAAGGGGACGCTGTCTGCCGTAATGTGTATAAAGGGGATGCTGTCTGCTGTAATGTGTAAAAAAAGGGGACGCTGTCTACCGTAATGTGTAAAAAGGAGACGCTGTCTGCCATAATGTGTAAAAAAAGGGGACTCTGTCTGCCGTAATGTGTAAAAAGGGGAATCTGTCTGCCGTAATGTGTAAAATGGGGACGCTGTCTGCCGTAATGTGTAAAAAGGGGACGCTGTCTGTTTCCTCCCACATTCCAAAAATATACTGATAGGTTAATTAGTTCCTAACAAAATTAACCCTAATGTGTATATGTGTACATGTGGTAGGGACTACAAGGGGTCATTCCAAGTTGATCGCTCACTGCCATTTTTCGCAGCGCAGCGAACAGATTACTACTGCACATGCGTATACAGGCCCTCATTCCGAGTAGTTCGATCGCTAGCTGCTTTTAGCAGCATTGCACACTCTAAGCCACCGCCCTCTGGGAGTGTATCTTAGCTTAGCAGAATTGCAAACAAAAGATTTGCAGAATTGCGAATAGAAATTTCTTAGCAGTTTCTGAGTAGCTCGAGACTTACTCCTGCACTGCGATCAGTTCAGTCAGTTTCGTTCCTGGTTTGACGTCACAAACACACCCAGAGTTCGCCCAGACACTCCCCCGTTTCTACAGACACTGCCGCGTTTTTCCCAGAAACGCAAGCGTTTTTTCGCACACGCCCAGAAAACGGCCAGTTTCCGCCCAGAAATACCCACTTTCTGTCAATCACAGTACGATCACCAGAACGATGAAAAATCCTCGTTATGCCGTGAGTAAAATACCTAACTTTTGAGTAAAATAACTAAGCGCATGCGCTCTGCGAACCTTGCGCACGCGCAGTAAGCAACTAATCACAATATAGCGAAAATCAGCAACGAGCGAACAACTCGGGATGACCACCACAAAGCGGTTCATTGCTGGCCGATGGATTTAATGAAGAATCCATTCGCACAGCCGATCGCAAGGAGATTGACAGGAAGAGAGTGTTTATGGGTGTCAACTGTCCGTTTTCAGGGAGTGTTTGGAAAAATGCAGGCGTGTCCAGGTGTTTGCTGGGCGGGTGTCTGATGTCAATTCCGGGACCAAAAAGTGAGTGATCGCAGCGGCTGAGTAAGTCCAGAGCTACTCAGAAACTGCAAAAAACGTTTTTGTCCCGCTCGGCTGCACACGTGTTCGCACACTTGCAAAGTGAAAACACACTCCCCTGTGGGCGGCGACTATGCATTTGCATGGCTGCTAAAAGTAGCTAACGAGCGATCAACTCGGAATGACCCCCATAGATTATAAGCTCCACTAGGGCAGGGACTGATTTGAATTGTCAAATATTCTCTGTAAAGCACTGCGGAATATATGTGCATTATATAAATAACTGGTAATAAATAATCCACAGTGTTGGAGTTGTTGTAGATCAGGAGTAATTTTTAGAGATGTGCACCGGAAATTTTTCGGGTTTTGTGTTTTGGTTTTGGATTCGGTTCCGCGGACGTGTTTTGTATTCGGATGCGTTTTGGCAAAACCTCCCTGAAATTTTTTGTCGGATTCGGGTGTTTTTTTTTTTCAAAACCCCCTCAAAAACAGATTAAATCATAGAATTTGGGGTAATTTTGATCCTATAGTATTATTAACCTCAATAACCACAATTTCCACTCATTTCCAGTTTATTCTGAACACCTCACACCTCACAATACTATTTTTCGTCCTAAAATTTGCACCAAGGTAGCTGGATGACTAAGCAAAGCGACCCAAGAGGACGGCACAAACACCTGGCCCATCTAGGAGTGGCACTGCAGTGTCAGACAGGATGGCACTTCAAAAAATTGGCCCCAAACAGCACATGATGCAAAGAAAAGAGAAAAAGAGGTGCACTGTGGTCGCTGGACGGCTATGCTAAGCGACACAAACACCTCAATATCACAGGAATTATTTGTTCTAATCAATGGTATTATTGGTCCAAATCACTGGAAGAAAATGGCAAAATCACTGGAATTATTCGTTCTAATCAATGGTATTATTGGTCCAAATCACTGGAAGAAAATGACAAAATCACTGGAATTATTCATTCTAATCAATGGTATTATTGGTCCAAATCATTGGAAGAAAATGACAAAATCACTGGAGTCATTCGTAAACATTTGTAGAAAGTCGCTGCTTTCTGATTACAGAAATGCTCAGATATTCCTGCGAATCCACAATCCCTTCCCAGAGGAAAAAGAAATTGAGAAACTGTTGTTTGAGAACGTTTGTTCTCTTTCCCTTACAAAGGAACAAACCACTTTCCAAGAAGACTGACGTTCTTGGGATTATGGAGACATAATGTTTTTGAATATAAATCCTAAAGCAGGTGGTGTATTAGAGCAAAAGAGTGCAAAAGACCAGCCATGCAGTTTCTGAAATATTATGACAAAATGTTACTGTATTTCATAAGCACTCATTCCTAACTCTGCTAAGTACTGTTTGGTATACTGTATCTGGCTTCCATGAGGTAGTTGTCCATTATTTCAGCTTCCATTGACCTTTTTGAAAGCGGTAGAAGTTATCAATTCTTTTTTATTTTTTTATTTTCCCCTATTTTTAATTTTCTCCTACATAGCCCAGTAAAATGTTGCAATGTAAAGTACTGACTTGTGCCTTCTGGGGGTCCACTTCTTCACCAAACCCAGCAAAATCTCATCCTAACCCTCTGTTCCAGGTTCTCTATGTACCCCATCTGTGTCGCCCATGTCTGTCTACCCCTCCCCTTTAGATTGTAAGCTCTCACGAGCAGGGCCCTCTTCCCTCATGTGCTTATCCTTTGTCTTACTTTAATAATCTTCAACTGTACCACATCCAGCAGTCTTCTGCCACCTGATACTTATTCCAGTGTCATCTGCTGATGTAACTATGTGTATTTACCCTGTACTTGTCCTATACTGTCATCAACTGTAAGTTGCTGTTTTCCTGTTTGATTATTTATGTACTCTGTAATTGGGCGCTGCAGAACCCTTGTGGCACCATATAAATAAAGGATAATAATAATATAGGGTGTTTAATCCCCAGGTGTATCTCACACATCACACAGTACAGTATATAGTAGAGATGAGCGCCTGAAATTTTTCGGGTTTTGTGTTTTGGTTTTGGGTTCGGTTCCGCGGCCGTGTTTTGGGTTCGAACGCGTTTTGGCAAAACCTCACCGAATTATTTTTGTCGGATTCGGGTGTGTTTTGGATTCGGGTGTTTTTTTCCAAAAACACTAAAAAACAGCTTAAATCATAGAATTTGGGGGTCATTTTGATCCCAAAGTATTATTAACCTCAAAAACCATAATTTACACTCATTTTCAGTCTATTCTGAATACCTCACACCTCACAATATTATTTTTAGTCCTAAAATTTGCACCGAGGTCGCTGTGTGAGTAAGATAAGCGACCCTAGTGGCCGACACAAACACCGGGCCCATCTAGGAGTGGCACTGCAGTGTCACGCAGGATGTCCCTTCCAAAAAACCCTCCCCAAACAGCACATGACGCAAAGAAAAAAAGAGGCGCAATGAGGTAGCTGTGTGAGTAAGATTAGCGACCCTAGTGGCCGACACAAACACCGGGCCCATCTAGGAGTGGCACTGCAGTGTCACGCAGGATGGCCCTTCCAAAAAACCCTCCCCAAACAGCACATGACGCAAAGAAAAAAAGAGGCGCAATGAGGTAGCTGACTGTGTGAGTAAGATTAGCGACCCTAGTGGCCGACACAAACACCGGGCCCATCTAGGAGTGGCACTGCAGTGTCACGCAGGATGTCCCTTCCAAAAAACCTGAACCACTAGCCATGAACATAGGCCAGGGCCTCAGCCGTTCCTTGCCACTCCGTGTGGTAAATGGCATATTGGCAAGTTTACGCTTCTCCTCCGACAATTTTATTTTAGGTTTTGGAGTCCTTTTTTTTCTGATATTTGGTGTTTTGGATTTGACATGCTCTGTACTATGACATTGGGCATCGGCCTTGGCAGACGACGTTGCTGGCATTTCATCGTCTCGGCCATGACTAGTGGCAGCAGCTTCAGCACGAGGTGGAAGTGGATCTTGATCTTTCCCTAATTTTGGAACCTCAACTTTTTTGTTCTCCATATTTTATAGGCAGAACTAAAAGGCACCTCAGGTAAACAATGGAGATGGATGGATTGGATACTAGTATACAATTATGGACGGACTGCCACGGTTAGGTGGTATAAAAAAACCACGGTTAGGTGGTATATATTGTAATACAATTATGGATGGACGGACTGCCTGCCGAGTGCCGACACAGAGGTAGCCACAGCCGTGAACTACCGCACTGTACACTGGTTGATAAAGAGATAGTAGTATACTCGTAACAACTAGTATGACTGACTATGACGGTATAAAGAATGAAAAAAAAACCACGGTTAGGTGGTATATATTGTAATACAATTATGGATGGACGGACTGCCTGCCGAGTTCCGACACAGAGGTAGCCACAGCCGTGAACTACCGCACTGTACACTGGTTGATAAAGAGATAGTAGTATACTCGTAACAACTAGTATGACTGACTATGACGGTATAAAGAATGAAAAAAAAACCACGGTTAGGTGGTATATATTATAATACAATTATGGATGGACGGACTGCCTGCCGAGTGCCGACACAGAGGTAGCCACAGCCGTGAACTACCGCACTGTACACTGGTTGATAAAGAGATAGTAGTATACTCGTAACAACTAGTATGACTGACTATGACGGTATAAAAAATGAAAAAAAAACCACGGTTAGGTGGTATATATTATAATACAATTATGGATGGACGGACTGCCTGCCGAGTGCCGACACAGAGGTAGCCACAGCCGTGAACTACCGCACTGTACACTGGTTGATAAAGAGATAGTAGTATACTCGTAACAACTAGTATGACTGACTATGACGGTATAAAGAATGAAAAAAAAACCACGGTTAGGTGGTATATATTATAATACAATTATGGATGGACGGACTGCCTGCCGACTGCCGACACAGAGGTAGCCACAGCCGTGAACTACCGCACTGTACACTGGTTGATAAAGAGATAGTAGTATACTCGTAACAACTAGTATGACACTATGACGGTATAAAGAATGAAAAAAAAACCACGGTTAGGTGGTATATATTATAATAATACAATTATGGATGGACGGACTGCCTGCCGACTGCCGACACAGAGGTAGCCACAGCCGTGAACTACCGCACTGTACACTGGTTGATAAAGAGATAGTAGTATACTCGTAACAACTAGTATGACTATGACGACGGTATAAAGAAAGAAAAAAAAATACCACGGTTAGGTGGTATATAATTATACAATTATGGATGGACGGACTGCCTGCCGAGTGCCGACTGCCGACACAGAGGTAGCCACAGCCGTGAACTACCGCACTGTACTGTGTCTGCTGCTAATATAGACTGGTTGATAAAGAGATAGTATACAACAATATACTACTATACTGGTGGTCAGGCACTGGTCACCACTAGTCACACTGGCAGTGGCACTCCTGCAGCAAAAGTGTGCACTGTTTAATTTTAAATTAATATAATATTATGTACTCCTGGCTCCTGCTATAACAACCTGCAGTGCTCCCCAGTCTCCCCCACAATTATTATAAGCTTTTATACATTGATGTGCAGCACACTGGGCTGAGCTGAGTGCACACAGACTGAGTCACACTGTGTGACTGCTGTGTATCGTTTTTTTCAGGCAGAGAACGGATATAGCAGAAAACGGATATATTAAATAAAAGTTAACTTAACAACAACTGCACTGGTCACTGTGGTAAACTCTGTCTGCACAATCTCTCTCTCTCTCTCTCTCTTCTAATCTATTCTAATGGAGAGGACGCCAGCCACGTCCTCTCCCTATCAATCTCAATGCACGTGTGAAAATGGCGGCGACGCGCGGCTCCTTATATAGAATCCGAGTCTCGCGAGAATCCGACAGCGTCATGATGACGTTCGGGCGCGCTCGGGTTAACCGAGCAAGGCGGGAAGATCCGAGTCGCTCGGACCCATGAAAAAAAACATGAAGTTCTGGCGGGTTCGGATTCAGAGAAACCGAACCCGCTCATCTCTAGTATATAGGGTGTATAATCCCCAGGTGTATCTCACACATCGCTCAGTACAGATTACAGGATGTATAATCACCAGGTGTATAACACACGTCGCACAGTACAGTATACATACTGGTCACAAAAATGCAGCAGATATTGAGCACTGATCAGGATACTAGAAGTGACACAGAGCTGCAAGATACAGCAATGGCCTACTGTACTGTACTATATATGTATACTGCTGGTTACCAAAATGCTGCACTGTCCTACTATATACTGCTCACAATAATGCAGCACAGATATGGAATGGATACTTACAGTGACACAGAGCTGCAAGATACTACAGCAATGGCCTACTGTACTGTACAACTATATACTGTTGGTCACCAAAATACTGCACTGTCCTACTATATACTGCTCACGATAATGCAGCACAGATATGGAATGGATACTTGCTGTGACACAGAGCTGCAAGATACAGCAATGGCCTACTGTACTGTACTACTATTATACTGGTGGTTCCCAGTCCCCACAGTAAAGGACACTGAGCACAGATATTTGCAGCACACTGAGCACAGATATGGAGCGTTTTCAGGCAGAGAACGTAGATATTTTCAGCACACTGAGCACAGATTATGCACAGATATTTGCAGCACACTGAGCACAGATTATGCATCTTTTCAGGGAGAGAACGCAGCCACGTCCTCTCCGTTCAATCTCCAATGCACGAGTGAAAATGGCGGCGACGCTTGGCTCTTTATATAGAATACGAATCTCGCGAGAATCCGACAGCGGGATGATGACGTTCGGGCGCGTTCGGGTTAACCGAGCAAGGCGGGAAGATCTGAGGCTGCCTCGGAACCGTGTAAAATAGGTGAAGTTCGGGGGGGTTCGGATCTCGGAGAACCGAACCCGCCCATCTCTAGTAATTTTACATATATCACAATATACAATGGAGTTTTTGGAGATCAGGTGTAATTTTTAATCTCTGTTAGGATGGAGTAGAACCTTTTTTTTTCATACTGTTCTAGATAGTACTTGTATCCTTTGAGGTTTTTAAACAGAGTAATATGCACCATTCTCATATGTCCAATGCATTTAGTCTATTAAGAGACTTCATCAGGGGATCAACCAGAATATAGGATACATATTTTTCACATTAAATAGTTGTTAGATGGTCACTTCCTCCAGAAGGAAGAATTATTCAATCATTTGGCAATACAGTGTAAATCAACTCCCAACTTTTTATATACAGAGTTCTGTAAAACCTTCAGACATTAAATTGGATTATCCTCAATATAAATTATCCTTGCAGTCTGTCCTGTGTGCTGGTGAATATATACTGTATATAGTTATTTTTCTATTTTTAAACTTGCAGCTCGGTTCAAATTGCATGGACCACATGGCATATAGATGCCAGTAAATAAAACGCCATCCAGTACAAACAATAGATATATTTTTTATATTTTTAAAACTTGCAGCTCGATTCATTTTGCATGTATCACAGGGTTTATAGATGCACGTGAACAAAGTGCACAAACCAGTATAAATATATACTGCATACAGTACATATCTTTTCTATTTTTAAACTTGCAGCTTGGTTCAAACAGCATGGATCACAGGACTTACAGATGCATGTGCACAAAGCACAGCACAGTAAATCACACCAACCAATATATATATATATATATATATATATATATTATATATACACATATATATGTGTATATATAACATGCAATTTGTGGATCACAGGGCTTATAGATGCACATGAACAAAGCACACCAACCAGTACAAATAAATATATATATATATATATATATATATATACATACAGAGAGAGAGAGAGAGAGAGAGACCACAGCAAGGTCATTTTACTCAGAAATTGTCGTCAGGATATACAGACAAAACACAAGCTTACCTTTTTATCCCCACCATTGTGAGTGAGAGGCGACCGCCCAGCGAGACCCGTATGGCGGCTGTGTTGCTTGATGATGATGTCATCGCGCATTGTATGGCACACGTCATCCGGAGACCCATCGCCATGGAAACCCGATGCAGTGCTCCTAGTACAGTTAGTACAGTTAGTGATAGTTATAGAAAGAGCAGAAGGAGCTTACAGGAATACACATATAATAATAGAACATATTGGAACAGAACAGCACCATAATTTTCTTATTGGTTGGCTGCATGCATAAATGCATTATATAGTATGAGAGTAGTTAGTAAATTTACAACCAAATCTATAATAATAATATGCGTAACAGCTAATGGGTAAGTAATAATCATCTGACATAAGGGAACAAAGTTCAAAAAATATATAAAAAGGAAATGTATGTCTGAAGAAAAAATTGTTGCTAGGATATAGGTTGCTATAGAATCTATAAAGGCCTATAAGCGAAGGTGGATCTACGATAAAGAATATAATAGTCAACTAGAGAAATTGTTGTGTAACAACTGCAATCCGTCCCACATAGTGTTTGTAGTAGTTTGTGCCAGAAGTTCAGGGTTCAGATTCACCTGGATCTCAAAATGACATCTTATTGGCTCTTGGATGTCACGTGTTTTGGATAGCCAATAAGAAAAATCCAGATTAATACGAATTTGCATTCATTTTGGCGTTAAGAACCGAGAAAATTCAAACCCGCACATCTCGAGCCAGAAGTATATTTATTTATTTATTTCATATTTATGCCACGATTCCTGTACTTGTAACAGTTGAAACAAAGTAACATTCAGGCTGACACACCAAGTTCAGTGTATCATCTGAGGCAGCCACAGGTTATAATGAGATGTGTATATACAGTCCAGAAATGAGTGATTCTAACAGAGTAGTAGACAGGTACAGTAACTGAAGTCAAATTATGCAGGATAGCACAGGAAAAGGATGCAAGGGTGCAAGGTTACAGGATTATCTGGATACAGAATTTCAGGATTACCCAGGTGCAGAGATGCAAGGTCTCAGTATTTCCAAAATGCAAGATACAAAGATACAGAGTTTCGAGAAAGCCTTATAGCCAGAAAATGGGGACAGAGCACTCTTGAAGATAGATAACAGTGATCTGGCCAGGATTGCTTGGGAAAGCAGGTATTAATTGATGCTAGACAAGAGCAGTTCATCAGAGTGTTCCAGCTGCAGAAAACAGATTGCAGCGTAAACCAAAAAGAGTTACTTTCTCTGGTGAGGTTTGGAACTGACTGAAGAAAAACTCTCAGTAGAGCAGTCCGCTAGTTGATCAGTACAGATTTTGACAGTCTGTCTGTGCTGAAAAAGTATGTTCATATCTAAAGTGCACCTGTCCATTTTCCATTAAATGAAAGAAAAGAAAAAACTTGTTAAACTTAATCTGTGTGGATTTACTGTGTTTGGGCTGGGACTCCTTGCCTCTCTGTTGTACTGTAGTGTGGTGGAAGGGAATAACAAGGGTACCAATGAAAATTTGAGGTAGCACATTTATATTAAACAGCTACAGTTCAAAGATGGTGGATGGGAATGCCTGTTTCTCACTCAAGAAGGCTGACATCCATAAAACCAGTTAAGGGAAATAATGTGTAAATGAGGTGATTAAATGAATCATTGTGTTATTTAATGATCTAGTTTAATCATTCTGAAGTACTGCAGTTGTCCAGTCCTTTGATTAAATAATGTTTAGACACTTGTTAAAGATCTTTTAGATTTTATGAAATACTTAGAAGGCTATAGCACTAGCCCATAATATATGATTTACTTCTTGTACATGGATACAAAGTTACTTATAATGAAGGTGCTTACCTAAATTAAGAAAGGGGAGTATTTGATAGACCATTTTGTGATTCAGACCACAGTCCCGAGAGAAGGCACACAGTGGTGTTATTAATATGATTTTGTTCAGACTGTAATCTTATGAAAATGAGCCAGTCTGTGGAAGCTGTTGTATAAAGTTGTTATGAAATAAGATGAACAATAACAATACTTTGATCCTGTCAGTTTGAGAGAACCAGTGGTCAAATCGAAGGTTCCATTTTCCCTTCCCAAATAAAAAGTAATTTAGGCACTATGCAAGATAATTAATTTAAAAATCTTCCTGTACAGTGCAGTAGGTTAGATAAACAACCTTATCCAAATTTAGCTTTTTGTCTAGTTCAGTTAGATTACTTATCAACAGTCTTCTCTAAACCCTGTTAAGCCACACCCCTAAGATATTATAATAAAGTTCTACCTGCTGTAACTGTTCCATAAACTGAGTATAACAATATTTGTATCCGTATAGAACTGTTTATCTTCCGTAGTTTATGAATGTTGCTTTAAGACTGATTAAGCCTCTGCAAGTAGTCTTAAGGAGGGTACACATTGATAGATCTGTGCTCAGTTTCTAAGCAATATGACTAGATTGCTTAGAAATTAAGCATGGATCTCTCCGTGTGTATGCCCATAGCAATAGCGATGCGCAGCCCTGTGCGTCACTATCGCCAGTTCCAGATTGTGCCTGCATGCAGGCACAATATAGTCAGGTCGCTCACTTCACCATTGCGTGTCGTGAGCGCCCCCCCTCCGCTCAGCACACATTGCGCTGAGTGCTGAGCAGGGGGAGAGATGTGTGCTGAGCGGTCTGTGATAGATCGCTCAGCAGACATCGCTAGGTGTGTACCCCCTTTAACAGTACTATCAACAAATGTTTTATTAAATCCAATCCTATATTTGTTTGTTCCAATTATAACTACGTTTCCTACAGAGACACTAATCTTTGATGTTGCTGACAAAAAATTATATGCACATACTTATATATTTTTTAAATATACAAATACATTTTTGACTAAACAATAGGATTAAAGAAACTTCATGTACTTTCTTTGAACTATACTCTATTCATTTGGTAATTTGACACAAAATGTCTTTGCAGTATTATCCTTATATGATCTCTTCCCTTTTCCTTCTTTGGCAATATTTTTCAACTGGAGTAGTGTCACAGGACTACATAATGCTTGCTATCTGAATGGTGACAAATACTTTTCTGAAGGTGTTATTTATAACCCTGTTAAGTTTGTTTAACTTTCAGGGAAATGCAATACCTTATAATACTATGGTTCGGGCCGCTGCGGCCGCTGAATGCAATCGATAACCCCAGCGATGTGTATGCACGTTGCGTATACACGCCGACACACTATGCGCACAATATAGTGACAAATGTGGCTGAATACACCTCTATACCCAAACAAGAATGGAATGCGACACCTGTAGTATATGTTATGTTGTGGTCCAACACAGCAACAAATATTTACTTAAAAGGATATACAGATGTGTCCGCTTACATCTTTGCTTTTTTTTAAATTTGGCACAACATGCATAACACGGCTAAGCTGTTTTTCACGAGTAGCGAGTGGATGAATTTTAAAATTTTTGTTTGCCATAATAGAATATGTATAAAATAACATATTAAAGAGGCAGATTCTGAAAAATCACAAAGCATGGCTAAATCTCTGAGTCTATGGCATGCAAAACTGTGCCATACATGGCGGGATATAGCAAAGATGTATGTGGACACATCTGTACACAGAAGTACAACAATATCACAGAGAAGAGCTACAA
Source organism: Pseudophryne corroboree (assembly GCF_028390025.1). NCBI lineage: Eukaryota > Metazoa > Chordata > Amphibia > Anura > Myobatrachidae > Pseudophryne > Pseudophryne corroboree. Next base: position 620,238,576 of record NC_086447.1, read on the forward strand.
CCAATAGTACATATGTTTGTTCGCCAGCGCCTCCCGGATCCAGTCCTCAGTCGGTCTTAGCAAGATGACCTTCAGAGAAATAGACTGATGCCAGCCAGGAGGCCTTGCTTTTATACAATGATTCAAAACACAATACAAAGGGAACTGTAAGCTCATCTTCCATAGGTCAAAGGGCAGGTCATTTACAGTACATGAGGGGTCACAAGTTGGTTTGAATAGGTGGGCGATGCTTGGTCCAGGTGTACTTGCAGAGGTCAGCCACTGGGTTCCTGCCGAATATCACAACTACAGTTATTACAGTAACTTATGAATATTGTATTCCTGTGCATATCTATGCGCAGGAGCATGCTATAATCTGCAAACTGCGATCGGAATGTAGCCCTTGAAATACTGTAAATCTGGATACTTAACACTATGTCCTAACCTAGTTCTGTCCCCTCACATCCTGTAAAGCTGGATATCTCCGTTGTTCTAGTTCCTAAGTAAATGTAACTTGCTGATGTGGTGTGTGGAGACTATGTGTAAATTGTGCACTATATAAATTTAATATTGAATGTCTTTTTGGCTCTTCTATGCGAACACATATGCTACTGTATTTACTCATACCACGTGCTAATACGCACGGCTTCGTGAACCAATGTACGCAGCGTGCGGGTATGCGCACGCATGGCAGAACATGTGCATGCACAGAGGCCACTCTGTGTGGTGTTTGCACGTGTAGTATGTGTGTAATATTTTCGACTTCGACAGTCCACCCTTTGGCAGTAAACAATAACTGCCATAAATTACTAACAACAAAGAAAATATTTCAAAATACATAACATTCGAGTATGTACCTTAGAACAGGAGGAAGAGTTGTAGGTGGGAAATATATGGCCTAGTGGGATAGGAAAAAGGTGTGTATGTATGAGTAAATGTTTGAGGGGGATGTATCATTGTGCCGTGTAAGTTCTATGAAAGCTTCAAGGTTCTGCGAAGTATACATTTAATCCTTCTCATCCCGTTTTAAGGGTCTGTACATGGTCAAACAAACATTACCGAGCTCTTTCTAGACAAGGGCTTTTCACCCTCATCTTGTTAAGCTTTTTTTTAAATGATAAATGGGGAGCACATTTATCTGATAATACACGCGGGGAGATGTATGTGTATGCCATTATGTGTGGATCACTTTTATCGGCTATGTGTATTATTAACTGAAGATTGCTGAGATGAGAGTAAGACATGTAAAGGTACATACATGTAAATCAGGGTACAAAGATGTTGTTTCTGATTGTAGATCTCTGGATAAAAACAAAAAAAGAAATAGTGAAAAGAAACAGATCATGAAATTCATTTTCATTCCTTATCACAACACTGTTTCTATGGTTGGGTCGTATATCAAATCTGCCGCATTTACAACACACCCGCTCCTTAGACTCATCAAATTTGTATTATATATTTTTCGCTGCGTCAAAATCCGAACACATTTAAATATCAGGCCGATAATTATGACAACACCCAGGATACAGAGGAGAAACTTTCCCACACTTGCAATCACACTTTGTGCCCACTCTCCTAACCCAGAGAACCATTTTAGTGGGTTCAACAATGAGGCCCATCCGGTCAATTCATTACCCACAGCCGCTAAAGTGAGATTGTGTTTTCTTTTGAACTCCCACTTCAACTGTAAGATCTTGTCCATCTTTTGATCGATGATCTCCGTTAAGTCCTCAGTACTGTTTGTAATATATACGTGCAGCACTTCACACCATATTGAGTCACCAAAGTAACACAATATCCACTTGTCACGGCCGTGACATAATTTAAGACCATCCTGTGTTGGACCAGTTCCGTCTTGTAGGCCTGTAGTTCCCTACCTGTATACCTGAAGGCGTCATCATACATCTCAGTGATATTATCTATCAAGTTCGCTAGCGCATGGATGTACCTATAATTTATAATTCCTCTGGCAGTATGGGTGATATCTAATGCAAGAAGGATCTGAATCCCGGTAGATTCATGGATCAAATTAGAGGCTGCGAGCTCTCCTCTGTCTATGAGGTGTATCTTGAAAATGTGTTCGTAGTGGGTGTGAGAATAAGGAGGCGGAGCACTGTGGTGAATATCTTTCATTTTATCATGTGCGATAATCATGACCTCTGGTAGTACTGCCTATGTAACACAACCCTTCTGAGCTCGGAGTAAGCCACTTGTATGCTGTCCTTCCACATATGAAATAGGCATCATCTGGAAAAACATAGGGGATCAAATGCATCAAAATCATGTCACAAATAACTTTCACGAAGAAACCTGTCCCCAGTTCTTTCATCTGTTTGACACAAGTATCTGGCTGGATGATGTGCGCACAATATCCCTGTGACACCTTTCCAGCCCACATGGTTTTGATCCCACGTGTATACCTGTATCGGAAGTACCTCCCACTTGTGGTTATCCCACGTACAAGCTCAGAGTTGATTGGTTCTTTATCAGCTCTATGTGAGAAGGTCATTGTTTGATTGTTCCATGTCACGTCTCAATTTCCTGGTTTCCGGAAATTGGTTACGTTGAAACACAGTAGTGCTCTATATATGTGGTACTGGTGGAGCTTTAAGCTAGGGGATCTAGATATATTGAATTTTCTTTCCACCGGTTTCCCCCCATGCAATTTGAGTTTCCTTATTTACTGTTAATGGGTATGGCACTAATCCCGATTTATTCTGTACTTGAGGTAATTGTGAGAACACCCAGCATTCTGTTTGGTTTAAGACCGTACCCACTAATGAGTGATAGTAACTCAAGGGATGTCCGTCAATATTGATATTATTGTTTGACTGACATCTCTGGATGCACCCATCTTTGACTATGTTATCGCAGTACTTACATATGCAGTATTCATCAGACAATAACCCTTCACATTGCCTTCGAGCTCCATGACTACCAGATCTCATACTTATACCAGCTTTGACCAAAGTGATGGGCTGATCCTGGGGACCTACTAATCCATCCTCTCCATCAGAACCCATTCCAGATTCTTGCTCAACTTCTCGGGGACCCTCACAAAAACAAATCGTCCTGATCAAAAATAGAATCACAAGAAAAATCCGGAATACAGTCGCTTGATGTGGATCCATTTTGGTAAGGGAAAAAAAAACAAGAGGGGAGAAAAAAAAATGAAGAGGGGGGGTTGTTTGGAGAGAAAAATTTAAAAATAACCGTCATTGATTTTGATTTTCACCACGCTAAGGTGCCGTTCAACAGTCCTGCCTTTCAGCCTTCCTGGAACAGATTCTCTAGTGATATGAGGTTTTCTTCACCTTTCTCCTTCTCACGAGTTTTCTCCAGGTCAGCGACCTTCTTGCAGTGGGACGAGTGGACCCAAGTCTCTCTCTTGGCAACCTTCAGTGCTGTCATGCTGGCCAACATAACTTGATACGGTCCTTCCCACCTGTCTATGAGGCAACCTGAGTGTAGAAAATTTCGAATCATCACATAGTCTCCAGGTTCAATTTCATGACAATTACTGTTTGGTAGGTCAGGAATCACCCGTTTCAAATTCCTTTGCTGGTTTCTGGGTTGCTGGCTCATCCTAACCAAATATTGCATAGTCATTTCATTATTGCATTTCAGATAATCCTGGGGGTCTATCATTACATGGGGCTGTCGTCCAAAAAGAATTTCAAAGGGTGATAGGTTAAGCGGTTACCTGGGAGTGGTTCTGATGCTGTACAACACTAGTGGCAGTGCTTCCAGCCACAACAGTCCAGTTTCAGCCATCACTTTGCTCAGCTTGTTCTTAATAGTGCTATTCATTCTCTCCACCTTCACACTGGCCTGTGGCCGGTAGGGAGTATGTAGCTTACTATTAATACCCATAAGCTTGCACATGACCTGAAAGACTTCACCTGTAAAATGGGTACCCCTATCGCTTTCAATCATTTTAGGGATACCATATCTACACACAAATTCTTGTACAATTTTCTTAGCAGTGAATACGGCAGTATTTGTGGCGGCGGGGAAGGCCTCTACCCAGTTCGAGAATACATCAGTACATACCAAAACATACTTTAAATTCCTACAGAATGGTAGCTGTATGAAGTCAATTTGTATTACCTTGAAAGGTCCGTCTGTAGGAGGGATATGGGATGGCTCCATCGGTATTGTCTTACCAATATTCTTCCTCAAGCAAGTAAGACATGTAATTGCTTTCTTGCTCGCCTGAGAAGAGAACCCTAGTGCACTCCAGTAGGCTCTTACCAACTTGCACATACCTTCCTTGCCCAGATGAGTCAGACCATGTGCCGCTTCAGCTAGGCTTGGGAGATATGCCCTGGGGACCACTGGCTTACCTTGTCCATCTCTCCAGAGTCCTGAGGACTCCTGACCATATCCCTTCACCTTCCAGACTGCCTTCTCCTGTAGGGAACACAAATTTTGCATTTTAATTAATTGTTGCATGTTTACCATGTTGAATGTCATCAGTTGTGTGGTGTTACTTTGTGTGGTGGTGCTTGCTGCTGATTTTGCAGCTTCATCCGCTTGGCTGTTACCAAGTGAAATTGGGTCTTGGATGTAGGTGGGTGCTTTACACTTGATAATAGCCACTCTGTCAGGTTCCTGTATGGCTGTCAGAAGCCTTTTGATGTGTTATGCATGCGCCACAGGTGTGCAAGCTGCTGTCATGAAATTTCTGAGGTGCCACAGGGCCCCGAAATCATGCACCACTCCAGAGGTATATCTAGAGTCCGTGTATATATTAGCTGACTTACCCTTTGCCAACTCACATGCTCTGGTCGGTGCTACCAGCACAGCAATTTGTGCTGAGTGAGGTGGACCAAGAGTTTCAGTTTCTATGATACCTTCGTCATCTACAACTGCGTATCTGGTGCACAGGTCTCCTGAGACCATCTGTCTGTGACAATGACCATCAGTGTAGAAGGTAAAGTCTAGGCCTTCCAGTGGGTTGTCACTGATGTCAGGTCTTGCAGTGAAAGTCTGGTTCAGGTATTCCATACAATCATGCGTATCAGTGTCTGCACTAAATCCTCCTTCACCATCATTCTCATCCTCCACCCTTTGTGCATGACAAGGCACACTCGGCATATAAGTTGTAGGATTTAGTGTGCTACACCTCTTTATGGTGATGTTTACAGGGGCCATCAGTGATAGTTCCCACTTTGAAAACTGAGCTGATGCGACATGTCTGGTTTGGGCGGAGTTTAGCAAGGCTGATACTGCATGAGATGTATGGATTGTCAAGTCGTGCCCTAACACTATGTCTTCGCTTTTACTTACCAACAAAGCTATGGCTGCAACACTTCGTAGGCAAGTGAGGAGAGACCATGCTACAGTGTCCAATTGTGCACTGTAGTAGGCTACCTGTCTGCTGGCATCACCAAGTTTCTGGGTTAGGACTCCTGCCACGCACCCAGCACTCTCGGTACCGTACAACTCAAAAGGTTTCCCATAATCTGGCATCCCCAATGCTGGTGCATGTGACAAACACTCTTTTAGTCTCTCAAACGCCAGTTCGGACTCCTCTGTATGGGAGACCCATTCTGGTTTGTTCGAAGAGAGGCCATTTCTTGCAGTGGTAGTGCCAGAATAGAGAACCCCAAAATCCAATTCCGACAATACCCACACATTCCTAGAAAAGTGCTAATTTGTTGCTGGGTTTGCGGCAGAGTCATGTCACGGATGGCCTGTATCCTGTCTGTGGTCAGGTGTCTGAGTCCTTGCGTCAAGCAGTATCCCAAGTATTTAACTCTTGTCTGGCACAACTGTAATTTATCCTTAGAAACCTTGTGTCCTGTCTGGGAGAGATAAAACAGAAGCTGTTCGGTGTCTGACAGGGATGACTCAAATGAATCAGAGCATAACAAGTCATCAACATATTGTATCAGCACTGACCCATTCTCAGGTTGAAAGGATTGCAAACAGTCATGTAGGGCCTGGGAAAAAATACTTGGGCTGTAAATGAAACCTTGGGGGAGGCGGTTTAAGGTGTACTGTACTCCCCTGTAGGTGAAAGCGAAAAGGTTCTGACTGTCGGAGTGAAGGGGGGCAGAAAAGAAAGCAGAACAGAGGTCAATCACAGTGAAGTACTTAGAGGTGGAGAGAATATGCATGAGGATGACAGCTTAATTGGGCACTACAGGGAATTGTCTCTCAACTATTTTCTTTATCCCCCTTAGATCCTGCACTAGCCTATAACCCCTCCCCCCACTCTTTTTCACTGGGAAGATGGGACTATTGGCTATGCTGGATGTCCTGACTAGGATGTCCTGCTGTAGGAGCCATTCTACGACAGGGTATACTGGGGGATTTTTAGAGCTATCCTGCCATCTTTTATTTGCACTACTACTGGGGATACATTCGTCATCAATCCAGTGTCCTGTCCATCTTTGGTCCATAGGGAACCCGGTATTTGTGAGATCATTTCCTCTACCTGTGATGGACATGTGTCTAGAATGGTAGAGTGTAACATTAGCCTTTGAGGGGTGTCTAACATATCTTGTACTTCCTGCGCATGGTTCTCAGGGATATCTAAAAACACACCCTCAGGGATACAATATATGACACACCGCATTTTACATTGTCAAAGTCGAAAAATATTGTAGTACACACACCACGTACTAACCACACACATGCTCTTTGTGAGAGGCGTGCATTATAAAGTGAGGCTTGGCTTATTAAGTGAGTTTGAAACAGCAGCAGGTGAGTATTCTCTGTCTATCCATATAGGGATTGTAATATTGTGGGAAAAAGGAGTGAGAATTTGGCTGTGTTTGCCTCTGTGCTTTCACTTGTGCTTTCTTAGAGTGTGAAGAGAAACTAGGAGGAGGAGTGGCTGAATCTAGGTGTGAAGTGATTAGGAGGAGGGGCTGAATAGAACAGCTACCTGAGAAACTATATAAACAGTGACCAGACTCAGAGAGCGTGCTCTTTGTGAGAGGCGTGCATTATAAAGTGAGGCTTGGCTTATTAAGTGAGTTTGAAACAGCAGCAGGTGAGTTAGAATACAGCAACAGGTGAGTTTTAAAATACACCAAGTAACACACAAATTTGCAATACCATTAACATCTGATACAATGTTTGGCCTTGTGCAGTGCAATGGATGTAAAGCATTTGTTTGGAAAGAGGCAGCGTGGAGACTCAGCTGCTGTCCAATCTGTGAGCAATTTTCTCTGCTAAAGGAGGAGATAGCAAAACTGCATGCTGAGATTTGTAGGATGTCTGTGTCTTTGAAGCCTCCACTGCCTCAGAGAGCCACCAGAAGACATTCTGCCTGGACTACTGTGGGCTCTCAAGGGCAGAGATTTCCAGAGGGACACAGACACCTCCCGCAAGCGGTGACACTGCAAAACTCGTATGCTACTCTTGCAGGGCTGGAAGATACAACTAATAGAGACACTACAGAACAGGAGGATATGGGGACATCTACCAACTATAGGAACAGGAAATGGAACAGGAAAATTGAATCTCCAAAAAGGACTGCACTTCTCTTGGGAGATTCCATTATTAGAGGAATACATCTGGGAAATGCAAATGAAGTAGAGAAACAAGTAAGGTGCTTACCTGGAGCCACAGCTCCAAGGGATAAAGAGCGCATGCTAAGAATTGTGAAGGCAGCAAGAAAAGATGGGGAGGTGGATGTCATTGTCCACCTAGGGACAAATGACCTGGCAAATGCTGAACTCATGGCTGTAAAAGATGAATTTAGGAAGTTAGGGACTGCTCTGAAGCAGGTGGCAACCACTGTATCTTTTTCAGAAGTATTGCCAGTACACAGAGGGGAAGACAGAACTCATTGCATCAGAAACTTCAATGTTTGGCTAAGGACATGGTGCAATGAGGAGAGATTTGGATTTATAGGCCATAGTCACACCATCTGGCAAGATAGGAGCTTATACAAAAGTGACGGCCTGCACCCATCTTCAAGGGGAACGAGAATACTAACTGAACAGTTTGGATGCTTCATCAAGAACTATTTAAACTAACAAAGGGGGGCAGTGAACCAAATAGGAATAAAGAAATCTGCTCCCCCAACACAGAGGTATTGTTTCTGCAGGCAAAAGGAATAGGAAGCATATCCACAGCAACAGAAGATAATTCAGATCAAAACCAAATAAAAATAGGCAGAGAGAAGAACATAGCTAGGAACAGAAAAAGCACAAACAAAACTCTAAAAGCTATGTGTGCAAATGCTAGGAGCTTAGGAAATAAAATCCCAGAACTAACTGCAATAATGACAAGGGATGATCTAGACATTGTGGCAATTACAGAGTCATGGTACAATGAAAATCATGACTGGGACATAGCTATACCGGGATATACTTTATTTAGGAAGGACAGAATTGGAAAAATCGGAGGAGGGGTAGCAATGTATGTAAAAAATGCCATAAATACTACATTAATACAAAGTATTGAAGAAAAAACTGAGGCCCTTTGGGTGACCATAGAAACAGGGGAAAAGTTGATTATTCGTATTGGCGTGATATACAGGCCACCAGGTCAGGAAGAGGAACTTGACAAGAACCTATTGCAGGACATAACTAAAATGGCATTAAAAGGAGAGGTAATAATCATGGGAGACTTTAATCTTCCTGATGTAAACTGGGAGGTGTCTGTTGCTAGTTCCACTAGAAGTAGGAACATTTTAAATTCCCTTCAGGGAGCATCCCTCCACCAATTGGTGAGGGAGCCCACTCGGAAAGACGCAATATTAGACTTAATACTTACAAATGGAGACAGATTATCGGACGTAAAAGTGGGTGAAAACCTGGGATCCAGTGATCATCAAGCAGTATGGTTCAGCATTAAGACAGAGACTGACTCGTCCCATACAAAAACAAAGGTGTTGGATTTTAGGAAGGCTGATTTTGTAGGGATGGGAAAATGTGTAAGCGATTCTTTGGCAGAGTGGAGGAACTTGGAAACAGTGCAGGAGAGATGGGAAACATTCAAATGTGCAATATTGAAGGCAACAGACCTTTGTATCAAAACTGTTAGGAAAAACACAAGGAAAAGGAAGCCAGTGTGGTTTGCAAAAGAAGTAGCAAATATTGTGAGAGCAAAAAAGATGGCTTTTAGGAAATATAAGCAGACACAAAATAATGAAGACAAAAAGATATATCTTGTTAGACAGAAGGAGACAAAGAAGGTAATCAGATGTGCAAAGGCACAAGCTGAGGAGAAAATGGCCCAGTCAGTGGGTAAAGGAGGCAAAACTTTTTTTTAGGTATATAAGCGAAAAGAGAAAAACAAAAGGCGGAATTATAAAACTAAAGACGGACACTGGGAGTCTTGTTGAAGGAGACAATTTAATAGCAGATCATCTTAATGATTATTTTTGCTCAGTATTTACTACTGAAAGAGAGGGGAAGGGGCCACAGTTAAGTTGCAGGGATATTCAGGAAAATGAAACAAGTACATTTACAGAGGAGAAGGTCCTAACAGAACTCTCAAAGCTGAAAGTGGACAAATCTATGGGGCCAGATGGGATACATCCAAGGATATTAAAAGAACTTAAAGAGGTGCTGGTAGCACCATTGACAGAATTATTCAACCAGTCATTAGCTACAGGAGAAATTCCAGGGGACTGGAAAAGAGCAAACGTAGTCCCACTGCACAAAAGTGGAAGCAAGGAAGAGGCAAACAACTACAGACCAGTGAGTCTTACATCAGTAGTAGGGAAATTGATGGAAACACTCTTAAAAGAAAGAGTTGTAGATTATCTCAAATCCGGCAATTTACTGGATCCCAAACAGCATGGATTCACTGGGGGGAGATCATGTCAAACAAATCTTATTGACTTTTTTGATTGTGTGACTAAAGTGATGGATAAAGGTGGAGCCATGGATATAGCTTATCTAGACTTTAGTAAGGCTTTTGACACAGTTCCACATCGCAGATTGCTAAATAAACTTGAAAGTTTGGGATTGGATATTAGGATTATTGAATGGATAAGATCTTGGTTGAAGGATAGAAAACAGAGAGTTGTGGTAAATGGAGTGCATTCACAGGAGGGAAATGTTACCAGTGGAGTACCCCAGGGATCTGTACTTGGACCAGTGCTTTTTAATATCTTTATTGGTGACATTGCAAATGGCATTAAAGGGAAAGTATGCCTTTTTGCAGATGACACAAAGGTATGCAATAGGGTAGACACACCAGGTGGGGTAAAACAAATGATTGAGGATCTAGGTAGACTAGAGGATGGTCAAGAGTCTGGCAATTACAGTTTAATGCCAAAAAATGTAAAATCATGCACTTGGGTCTCAAAAATCCTAAAGCTAAATACAGTATTAATGGCACTATACTGGAAACTACTGAGGAGGAAAGGGATCTAGGAGTCACTATTTCAGATGACTTAAAAGCAGGTAAGCAATGTAACAAGGCAATGAGGAAGGCTAGTCAGATGCTTGGCTGCATTGGGAGGGGAATCAGCAGCAGAAAGAAAGAAGTAATAATGCCACTGTATAGGTCATTGGTACGGCCTCATCTAGAATACTGTATTCAGTTCTGGAGGCCATATCTTCAAAAGGATATTAATACATTAGAAACTGTACAAAGGAGGGCAACTAAAATGGTGCATGGCCTACATCACAAAACATACCCAGAAAGACTAAGAAATCTCAATATGTATAGTTTGGAGCAGAGAAGGGAAAGGGGGGACATGATAGAAACTTTCAAATATATGAAGGGTTTTAACAAAGTCCAGGAGGGAAACATTCTCCAAATGAAGAGAAGCAATAGGACACGAGGACATGCACTGAGACTGGAGGGGGGGAGGTTCAGGGGAAATTTGCGGAAAAATTATTTCACAGAAAGGGTAGTGGACAAGTGGAATAGCCTCCCATCAGAGGTGGTAGAGGCTAAGACAGTAGAGCAATTTAAACATGCATGGGATAGACATAAGGATATCCTTACAAAGAAATAAGGATCAAATAAGGTTAGTGTTAAAAAATAATATAAAAAAAATAAAAAAAAATAAGGGCAGACTAGATGGGCCAAGTGGTTCTTATCTGCCGACAAATTCTATGTTTCTATGTTTCTATGCCCGCTGCGCGTGCACTTGTTCCGCCGTGCGTGCACATATCCGCAATTTGCGTATGATCGCTCCCGCGGTCCTGTGCGTGGTATGGGTATTTACGGCGGAGTTTGTGAGCGCATAGAGGGTTATTAAAACATTACATATTTAATCCAAATAGTGCACATTGTACACATAGCCCCCCCTCACCACATCAGCAAGTATCAACAGTTGAAATGATTCCAGGACTAAGGGATTCGCCTTTGCATGATAGGAAGGGACAGACTAAGGTTATAAGGTGATGTCTAGTATCCAGCTGTAGGGTATTTTAAGGGTAACATTCCGGTGTTGGTTAGAGGAAGATCGCATGTTCCTGCGTATAGTTATGTGCAGAAGTAGAATATAGATATAAACTGTATTTACTGTTTATTATGTATGCGGCGGGAATCCAGAGGAGACCACCCACAAGAGCAGTTGAGAAAGACATCGCCCACCTTTTCAAATCAACCTATGACCTCTCCTGTAATGTAAAGATGCATCTCTGTGTCCAATGGACAAAGGGATTACAGTATCCATTGTATTGCTTTTGGAAGTAATGTATAAAAAGCCTGTTGCTGCCTGGCCAGTCAGAAGACTCTTAACGCTATCTACCTGATTAGCGGAGGACTGGACCAGGTTGCGCAAGCGAATATTCTCACGTATGTACATTGACTGTAGCCATTTACTCTGTTGTATATTGTAGTGTATAAATTGTATTGTTATCCCCTTCCAGATATACATGCTGAGGAGTCGGAGCCCAGTGTTTAACTACACATAGGTGTTGTGTCCTCTTTTCCCTGCTAGGGTTTAAAGCATATTACATTACCTAACTGTACAAGGTTTTAAAAGTGTATTGATAAGGTGTGTATGCGCTGCGGGTACTTTGTATCGTCAGCGCTGCATAAGGTTTAAGGTGTAACATCATTGCAGTGCTTTGCTGCATAAGGTTTAGAGTGTAATAATATCATTGAATTGCAGTACAAATAAGGTTCAAAGTATATCAAGAGTGTGCGCGCGCTGTGAGTACTTTGTACCCCCAGCGCGGCGTTTGTACTCAAAGTCTGTACACGGTACGGGACTCTGTACGCAAACAGCGTACAAAGTACGTAGCATGTGTATTAAGTCTAGCGGCCGCAGCGGCTCCATGGTAAAAGTGTGTTTAAGGGTATAGCTTTATGGTTTAAGATAATATCAACATTATCAATTGGGTACATCGTCCGGTTTTTCCTCATACCCGCAGCCTAGCAGGGTAAAGCAGACTTTATCTATCAGCAAAGGGCAGACAGATATCCCACGTAAGCCTTCTCCTGGTTGGTGGATACACTGGTAAACCCTATCTCATTGCTGATAAGATGGCGTCTGCTCTGCATGGTTTGTAGGGATGCTGGTGGGATTCGTACGGTAAATACGCAAAGCTATTTTAAAAGTCTGTGAATTTCTGTTTGGCGCCAAATGCACACACAACACAAGCATACACCTGTACTTTCTATACCTGCTCGCGTTATTGCCATAAGTATTGATTATTAGATTCATTTTGACCTGTGCTGAGAAATTTGTTGCTATTTAGTTAAAACATAGACTGAATATTAAGGAAGTAAACTTAAAACACAAATACAGTCTGACCCTAGTTAAACAGGTTTATACAGAAAGAAACTGTGTTGTGTTAAGTAAACGATTATAGGTAAAATCGCTTACATTTATAGAAGTGTGGGATTTGTGCTATTGCGGACGTACAGTCTTTGTACACGTGTCTCGGACAAAGGGGGTCATTCCGAGTTGTTCGCTCGGTATTTTTTTCTCGCAACGGAGCGATTAGTCGCAGTGCGACTGCGCCAAGTAAATTTGCTATGCAGTTAGGTATTTTACTCACGGCATTACGAGGTTTTTTCTTCGTTCTGGTGATCGTAATGTGATTGACAGGAAGTGGGTGTTTCTGGGCGGAAACAGGCCGTTTTATGGGTGTGTGCGAAAAAACGCTACCGTTTCTGGGAAAAACGCGGGAGTGGCTGGAGAAACGGAGGAGTGTCTGAGCGAACGCTGGGTGTGTTTGTGACGTCAAACCAGGAACGACAAACACTGAACTGATCGCAGATGCCGAGTAAGTGTGGAGCTACTCAGAAACTGCTAAGAAGTGTCTATTCGCTATTTTGCTAATCTTTCGTTCGCAATTTTGATAAGCTAAGATTCACTACCAGTAGGCGGCGGCTTAGCATGTGCAAAGCTGCTAAAAGCAGTTTGCGAGCGAACAACTCGGAATGACCCCCAAAGTAAGGGACTGCGTACGCAACGTAAAGACATATGCACGGTCGCGTGTTTACGCAACGTGCGTAAGGGTACGGCCGCTAAGTACAAATTACACAATAGCATTGTTTAGTTTAGGCGCGGGACGGTAGCCACGTGACAATAGCACAAATTGCTCAGTTTCCAAGATTTAGTTTAAATAAAACCTTTTTTACTGTATTACCTCTGGTACTAAGGCTGTTTATCTGAATGAAAGTTAATTTTCTGTACAGAAAAACCAAAGTGTATTTGAGTGAACGAACGTGAGTGTGCAAACATAATAAAGGTTTTGTGGACCCAGTGAATTCGGGATCCCGTAGAAGTGGTACACCAGGTGAGTGGAGACCTGGTGGCGTGAGAATAGCTGGCTCACGTTTCTAGAGATTGAAGTACAAAGGAGCAAGGTAGCAGACTACCGCAGACCAAAGGTCAGCGAGGTTTTAGAGTACCGCAGCCCAGGGGGTTAGCGAAGATACCCATTTAGTTTTTGATTGATTTGCTCCGGCTGAGGTTTCGCGGCCTGAAAAACTGATTCCATTGGTCGTACGGCGGATAAGTAACAAGTACCTATACGCTGTGCGATTGGACCGCGCGTTCGTGGGTGCAATATTTAGCGCAACGTGATACTCTTTTACGAGCTTTGCGTAAAATCGCGGTATCATTAGCGCTGGTTATTGCATACGCAAGAGTGATTTGTGTATAATAAAGGTTTAGGGAGTTTTCGCTGGTCTCACTCAGGAACTCTCCAACGACCAATATTTACTGGAAAGGGTAAGTCACTCCCAAAATCTTCCAGTGAATAGAGGTTACACAGGGCCCAAGGTTGGGTGCATACCTTCGCTAACGACAGTGTATGGTAGTATTGGCCAACGTGGGCGGTGAGTGGGTGAAAGCACTCGGAGAACTTTCACCGTTGCCTTATATTGAGTATTTTGTTTTTTTGTAGGATTAGCCGGGACGGCAATACCTGCAAAATATGGGGGCCAGTTGCTCAAGTAAGAGATGTGCAACCAGGGTTCAGGTTGACATACCGCGACCCAAAGGGTCAGCGAGGTTCATAATGTGTGAGAAGCATGGACCACACGCAGAAATTTTGTGCAATGAATGGGAACGTATGACTGCAGAAGATAGGGAACCATTCCCTAAGGTAGGCAGTTTTGAACCAGAGGTATTGCAGAATTTAAGGAGTAGGATATGTCTAATAAAATCCAGAAAACAAAGGATTAGACATACAGATTGTTTAAATTTACGGCAGCAAGAGGGCGATATGCAAGGGAAATTAACATATGCAGCCGGTTCCAAACCTAGCGGGAATGAGAACACAAACACACCATTGTCGACACAGGTAGAAGGGGAACAGAAGGCTACAGTCAATGATACATCCGTAAATGATAGTAATATGAAAAAGCAATGTATTAACCCTAACTTTTGCAAAATGTATCCTGTTTTGAAGTCTCTCCAAGGTTTTAGGTCACAGGGAGATGAAGGATTCAGCCAAATCGCAGCTTTCCTCCAAGCAGTCATGTTGCAGGAAACTCAGGTGGGACCTGTCCAACCAGGTAGCGCAGTAACAATATTCTCCAATGAAAGAACTGGTGAGGTCACAGCTACCGGTAAGTATGAGACAGTTGATTGCACAAAAACAACAACACCACACAGTAAACAGATTAGGAACGGAATGGTAGGATTACACCCTGTTTTGGGAATAGTAACTCCCAATGGGGGAACCGATAGTCAGGAAGTAGTCCTCACCAGGAATAATGCAATGTATTGCCCGTGGCCCAGAGATGAGCTGCGATCAATCATTTCAGAATTCCCCGACCCTCTGAAGCATTTAGCCAGATGTCAGAAATTTATCAGAGATCTGGGTAATGTGTATGAACTGACAAACCAACATTGGCGGACATTTTTGAAAGCATGCCTACCCCCTAATATTGACACCCAAAAATTTACCACTGATTGTAGACTAGAGTCGGATAGTCCTATGACTGACAGAAACAATCAGGAAAATATAGAACGAATTAATAGGCAACTAGAGTTGTGTTTCCCCACTGAGTGGAGAAGAATTTTCTCCATAAAACAGAGGGAAAATGAAATGACATCTGAATATTTCCACCGAGCACTGCAGGAAAAGGATAGATACATGGGGGTATCAGATACAGGGAACGATGAAAATTACAGAGAGGTGGCTGTGTCTGTGCTAATGGACGGACTCGATAAGACAGTGAGGGACAGAGTACAAACATCTTTGCCTAATTGGAGAGGGGTCACAGTAGCTTGCCTTAGAGAGTGCGCATTGTACACCACAAAAATATTGCTAGGCGTAGAGAACTGCAGGAGGAGAGGCTGAGGATTAAACGTATGCATGCTCTTACACCAAAGTCTCATCAGCCCAAGCCCCAAAACCCTAGTAGTAACAAGAGACCGAGAATATGTTACATTTGTAAAAATAAAGGACATTTTGCTAAAGATTGTAAGAGTAGTAGAGCACATAGCCAATATAGACCCCTAGACAGAATAATTAAGCCACGTTATTATTCAGACGGGATCAAGGGACATATAGTAAGGAATCACGATACAGTATAGAAAAACACAGATTCGGTTAATGAGAAGAACAGAATAAATGCAACTTTACCCTTTTGACAGAACTTACTGGGGTTAGGAGGAGGCTTCTAAACTTCTGCTTGTATTTCTCTAGCAGAAGTGACCTCTAAGTAATTTAACAGGAGTTTTGTTAGAGATGGTATACATATAGAGTGCTCCCACCCAGGAAGCACAAAATATGTTAAAATACCCACGAAGACTAATATTGCATTTCACTGTTTTAGAAGCATGTCTGTCACAGGTAGAGGAAATTATCTCAAAAATACCGGGTTCCCTATGAACTTAGAATGGACAAGACACTGGATTGATGGCTGGGATAGTCCCAGTAGAGATATAACACACATACATTTTTTTTTAAAGGGGAACAGACCGATTAGGGAATCATTCCCCGTAGTGCCCAATCCAGATGTCAAACTTTGTAAAATCTTCTTTGCCTTTACAAACTTATCTATTACTAAACTCTGTGATTTGTCTTCAAAGTTTCCTTTTCATCCTCTTACGTTCACCGACAGGATTACAGTTCAAACGTCACATGCCTACTTGGTCTGTCAGAGCTCTGCCTAAATCCAGTATACCTCTCTAGCATAGGGACACCAGTATCAGTGTGCCTGGTCATGCACAAAGGGTGGAGAATGGGAATACTGGTGAAGGTAGACTGTGCATAGATACCGATATACATGATGGTGTGACAGCCTGATGGTGAATGCAAATCTGACAAATTTTCTTTTTATTATTTCCCCTCTCTTTTCACTTTCCAAAGATGGTTTACTTCATACAACAGTTAAACAAATTGAAATACAAGATTTATGTTCTCTACAGAAAGGTTGCTGACCTGGAGAGAACATCGTATCACTGGAGTATCTGTTCCGGGAAGGTTGAGAGGCAGGGCTGTTGTCACGGCACCTGAGCGCGGAGAACAACAAGATTAAGAGGCGGTTGTCGCACCGGTTTTTCTATTTTTTATTATTTTCTCCATCTCCCACTACCCTCCTTCTCTCCTTCCCTTTTCCACCCCCTTCTTGTTTCCTTTCTCTTCCCTTAACAAGATGGACTTACCCCAAGAGACTGCGTTCCGGGTTTTCCTGTTAACTCTGTTGTTGACCAGAACAGTCTGTTTCGGTGAGAGTCCCAGAGAGGTCGAGAAAGGATCTGGAATGGGTTCTGATGGCGAGGATGGATTTGTAGAATTCCAAGAGCAACACATCACTCGAGCAAAGGCGAGTATCAGAAAACGATCTGGTAGTCAGGGAACTAGGAGGCACTGTGAAGGGTTATTGGCTGAGGAAAATTGCATTTGTAAAAATTGTGAGAACATAGTTGAGGATGGGTGCATCCAGAGATGTCAGTCCAGCCTTAATATCAACATGGACCGTCATCCATTGAGTGATTACCACTCACTAGTGGGTAAGGTTTTAAACCAAACAGAATGCTGGGTGTGCTCACAAGTACCTCAAGGTCAGAGCAAGTCAGGATTAGTACCGTACCCTTTAGCAATAGATGAGGTACTTGAATTACGGGGTGGGAGACCGGTGGACAAGAAATTTAATATTTCTAGGCCCCCTAGTTTGAAGCTCCACCAGTATCTTGTAGATAGATCCTTATTATGCTTCAACATTTCCAATTCCCGAAAACCAGGAAATTGGGAGGTGACATGGAATAATCAAACCATGGCATTTTTCGCACAGAGCTGATAGGATACCCGTAGACTCTGAACTTATACGCCAAATAGCCAACAGTGGAAGGTATTTTCGGTATAGGTATACTCAAGGAAGCAAGACCATGCGGGTTGGAGAAGTATCACCAGGGTACTGTGCGCATATCATCCAGCCTGATACTTGTACTGAGCAGATGGGAGAGTTAGGGATTGGATTTTTCACTTCGAAAGTTTGCAATATGGTAATGTCATATTCTGTCCCATATGTTCTCCCCGATGATGTCTATTTCATATGTGGGAGGTAGGCGTATAAGTGGCTTGCCCCAAACTCAGAGGGATTGTGTTATGTTGGAAGAGTGTTGCCAGAGGTCATGACCATAACCCATGATAAGATTAAAGACGTTCACCGCAGTGCTCAGGCTCCTTATACTCATACTCACTATGAACACATCATCAAGAGACACCTCATAGATAGGACAGAGCACGTAGCCTCTGATTTGATCCACGAATCAACCGGGATTCAATTCCTTCTTGCATTAGACATCACCCATACTGCCAGGGGAATTATAAATTATGGGTATATCCATGCGCTAGCGAACTTGATAGATAATATCACTGAGATGTATGACGACACCTTCAGGTATACGGGTAGGGAGTTGCAAGCTTACAAAACGGAACTGATCCAGCACAGGATGTTCCTTAATTATATCACAGCTGTGACGGGTGGGTACTGTGTCACTTTGGCAACTCAATATGGTGTGAAGTGCTGCACGTATATTACAAACAACACTGATGACCCAACCGAGATCATCGATCAAAAGATGGACGATATCTTGCAGTTGAAGTGGGAGTTCCAAAGGAGACACAACCTTACCCTGACTGCTGTGAGTAATGAACTGACCGGCTGGGTCTCATGGTTGAACCCACGCATTTGGTTCTCAGGTTTAGGAGAGTGGGCTCAAAATGTTATTATGAGTGTAGGAAAGTTTCTCCTTTGTATCCTGGGAGTCGTCATAATTATTGGTTTGATATTTAGGTGTGTTCGAATTCTAACGCGGCGCAAGCACGGCACACAATTGATGAGTCTAAGGAGCGGGGGCATTGTTACAGCAGCAGATTTAATTTACGACCCATCCATAGAGACAATGTTATGATAAGGATTGCAAATGAATTCCATGGCCCGTTTCTTTCACCCGTTTTTCCTTTGTCTCCCCCTTTGCCCAGATACATCGTTCCGGAAAAGACATCGACTACACCCAAGAATGTTTATGAAAATGTTATGTTAATGTATTTTAGATATGTGTCTTATCTTCATCTCTACAACCTTCAGTTAGTGACACACATAGTCGACAGGTTATATCCACATATATTAGCACTCACATATGTTCCCCCTCCATGTATCATCAACTAAATGTGCACCCCATTTGTTGGAACAAGAAGCCTAAAAGAGCTCGGTAATGTTTGTTGGCCCACTTACAGACCCTTAATACGGGATAAGAAGGATTTAATGTATACTTCGCAATACCTCGAAGCTTATCTAGAACAAACACGGCACGATGATACATGCCCCTCAGACATGTATTCATACATACATGCTTTTACTATCCCACTAGCTCATACATTTCCTCCTACCTTCCAATCATCTGTAGATATTGTATTGTATATTTTTCTGTTTAGTGTTTAGATAGTGGCAGTTATTGTTGACTGCCAAAGGGTGGACTGTCAAAGTCGAAAAATATTGTAGTACACACACCACGTACTAACCACACACACATGCCCGCTGCGCATGCACTTGTTCCGCCGTGCGTGCACATATCCGCAATTTGCGTATGATCGCTCCCGCGGTCCTGCGAGTGGTATGGGTATTTACAGCGGAGTTTGTGAGCGCATAGAGGGTTATTAAAACATTACATATTTAATCCAAATAGTGCACATTGTACACATAGCCCCCCCGCACCACATCAGCAAGTATCAACAGTTTAAATGATTCCAGGACTAAGGGATTTGCCTTTGCATGATAGGAAGGGACAGACTAGGGTTATAAGGTGATGTCTAGTATCCAGCTGTAGGGTATTTTAAGGGTAACATTCCGGTGTTGGTTAGAGGAAGATCGCATGTTCCTGCGTATAGTTATGTGCAGAAGTAGAATATAGATATAAACTGTATTTACTGTATATTATGTATGCGGCGGGAATCCAGAGGAGACCACCCACAAGAGCAGTTGAGAAAGACATCGCCCACCTTTTCAAATCAACCTATGACCTCTCCTGTAATGTAAAGATGCATCTCTGTGTCCAATGGACAAAGGGATTACAGTATCCATTGTATTGCTTTTGGAAGTAATGTATAAAAAGCCTGTTGCTGCCTGGCCAGTCAGAAGACTCTTAACGCTATCTACCTGATTAGCGGAAGACTGGACCAGGTTGCGCAAGCGAATATTCTCACGTATGTACATTGACTGTAGCCATTTACTCTGTTGTATATTGTAGTGTATAAATTGTATTGTTATCCCCTTCCAGATATATATGCTGAGGTGTCGGAGCCCAGTGTTCAACTACACATCGGTGTTGTGTCCTCTTTTCCCTGCTAGGTTTTAAAGCATATTACATTACCTAACTGTATAAGGTTTTAAAAGTGTATTGATAAGGTGTGTACGTGCTGCGGGAACTTTGTACCGTCAGCGCTGCATAAGGTTTAAGGTGTAACATCATTGCAGTGCTTTGCTGCATAAGGTTTAGAGTGTAATAATATCATTGAATTGCAGTACAAATAAGGTTCAAAGTATATCAAGAGTGTGTGCGTGCTGTGAGTACTTTGTACCCCCAGCGCGGCGTTTGTACGCAAAGTCCGTACACGGTATGGGACTCTGTACGCAAATAGCGTACAAAGTACGTAGCGTGTGTATTAAGTCTAGCGGCCACAGCGGCTCCATGGTAAAAGTGTGTTTAAGGGTATAGCTTTATGGTTTAAGATAATATCGACATTATCAACATAACAAATCTCTGCCAAGTAGATTAGTCGGAGTCGATGCAGCCAACAGGATAGAATGTTTGGTATGCCAGGACCCTATCGTAATCTCTGCAGGTCTACTCAAAGGGTACTGTGTCACGACTGTGGTTTTGTGAACCCGGTGTTAGTGAAGTATGTGCAGGCAACTGGAGGACTATGTGAATATTAGGCTGGTCTGTAGGAATCAGTGAGAAGAAGGAGCAATCCCTGACCGGGGATCGAACCCGGGCCTCGGCAGAGGAAGCCGTATCCTGACCACTGGATCACCTGGGACTTATAGCAGGATGATGAATGTATAGGTGAGACTGTACTGGATATAGTGTCGCAGGAGTAGGTGCTTATGTATTCAAGGTAACTGGCAAGATAGTAAGACGGACTGGTTACTGGTGAGACTGGGATGCAACTGTAATGCGGGCTGGTACCGGATATAACTGGAAACGCAACTGAAAGTAGAACGATGACTGTGGCTATAACTCTAGTACGAGGCTGAAGAACCCTGCGGCTGTGACTGTAGAATACTGCAGCTGTTGTTTTCAGTTGAGACTGTGGAATACTGCGACTGTACCTATAAAATGAAACACTGCAACTGTGCCTTTAAGTTGAGACTGTGGAATACTGTACTGTGCCTTTAAGATGAAACTCGTGGAAAGACTGGATATCAATGGCAACACAAATGTAATCCAAACTGGGTAACAAAGGAACAGAGTTTTTACAGGAACTGAAGTACAAGGTTTACCTTTAGGGAGCTCAGCTTCAAAGCTCACACAGAGCTGTGTGTGACACGAGGAACTGGCAGCGTTTTCAACTCCAGCCTTCAGACTTATACTTCCTGGTCCTTGGTGATTGGTTAGCAGTGTCAGGTGATTCAGAGAGTCTCAGGCTGGCACAGGATTGGACAGCTCTGGGTCAGGTGAAACAGTCACGGTCATGTGAGTACTCTAGACTAGGCTGTGAAGTGGAGTGAGGCCTAGCAGGCCGAGAGAACACTAAAGCTTGAACTTCTGCAAACACTGGATGCTGGCCTTTAGGCCTAAACTTCAGATTGTTGAATTCAGACTCACACAGAAGATCACCACAGGTGGAGCTCGTTAACTATTACCTTCCAGGCAGAGAACTCAGGAAACTCATGGTATTGGCATGCTGTTTATCTCAGTGAGCAAAAGGCACAGGATCCAGGACAGATGGCAGGGGTAAGTCACCAAATACGAGAACTACAGTCAGGATCGTGACAGTACCCCCCTCTTCAAGGGTGGACTCCGGACACCCATCTTTGGTCTTAGAGGAACTTGAGAAATCATATAGAAGAACTTAGGACCTTCGTTGATGCCTCTTCTTCTTACGGGAACATTTGATTTTGGCCAGGGAGAGCGGAATCTCCTGTAAAGAAAAAACTTCCTTAGAAAACATGGGACCTCCCTGAAAGAAGTAGCATCATAAACTGGAAGATACCAGTCTTCTTTGGGAGTAACTACATCCATTTTGTAAGCTGCATTAACAAGTTCAGAACAACACCAGAAACCTTGAGTGGAATCAATGGAAACATAACCAACACTTAAATCAAAAGGCGAGACTTCCGGTTCCGGCTTCATGGAGACCTGAGCTCCGTTCTGAGCTCCGTCCCCCGCTCCTCTACACAGACACCATTTACTAGGCTCTTAAAGCCTCATTTGACCCCGGGATCCAGCCCGCAGTGCAACTACTCCTCCCGCCGCTCACATGGACCGCTTTCTAGCGCCGCTGGCGCCGCACCCCCAGCCAGACCAGCAGCAGCCGCAGCCTCCACGTCAGGAGAAGCGGCGGGCTGCGGGGACCATGCAGGCAGACTCTGCCGTGGAGAGCGCTCCCCCCTGCACAAGAAAGCCGCGGCCGAGGGACTCGCATCTGGGGGACACGTGAGTGTGGGCTGCGATGCCCCTGTGACTTATGCTGAGGTGGTGGCGGCCATTACAGCCACTATGACTCCCCTACTATCTAAAGCAGTGGCTGATATCACCAGTCAGCTGCAAAATTTGACACACAGGGTTTCTACAGCAGAACAACAGCTCAGTGTAGCCTCCCATGATATAGGAGATATACAGCATACTGTGAAGCGCCTCACTAATGATTCCTATCAGCTGTGGAATAAGATCGACGACATTGAGAACAGATCGCGTCGAAATAATATTAGGCTGGTCGGCCTCCCTGAGTCTATAAAGGGGCCCGCATTGGCCCATTTTGTCCGAAAAACTCTACCCTCGCTCTTAGGCACAGAGGCGGTTTGCCAGGACATGGTTATAGAAAGGGTCCATAGGGTGGGCCCGACACCGACCCCTAACAGGCCGAGACCCCGCATTACCCTGTTCCGCTGCTTAAATTATCTACACAAGATGGAGATATGGTCGGCCTCTCGTAAAGCTAAATCTTTGTCGTGGGAAGGACATAAGCTCCATATATTTAAAGACTACTCCGCTGAGTTATCACGGCCCAGGAAATCCTTTTCCCCTGTTTGTTCTCGATTAGTCGCTGAAGGGCGCAAATTTGGCCTACTGTACCCAGCCAGGCTTCGCATTTATGATGGGACTTCATTTAAGGACTTCTCCACCCCACCTGACGCTTTGGCCTACCTCCAGGAGCTGTCCCAGGCCAAGGTTGCAGACATCTCTGATTCCACAGTATGAGGGACTGTGCTCCATGTTCTAAATTGCCTTATTACGTTATTCCTGCCATGCATGTTTTCCTATTTGAATAGTGTTTTCTACATTTATAACACTACCTTTTTTCCTCTTCCTTTTCATATTTTATGGCTCATTCTCTGTATACTACATGTTATTTTATGGTTCTTTTGCGCAATGCGCTGCAGGGTCCTCCGGGGTCCAGTTATACAGTTATACTTTGCTGCATTTTGAGGATCGGGGACGGATACGCCCCTCCTTGCTGGATGTATATCCTTTTTGTTCAGTTATGGGCCCTCATTCCGAGTTGTTCGCTCGCAAGGCAATTTTAGCAGTATTGCACACGCTAAGCCGCCGCCTACTGGGAGTGAATCTTAGCTTCTTAAAATTGCGAACGAAAGATTCGCAATATTGCGATTACACATCTCGTAGCAGTTTCAGAGTAGCTTCACACTTACTCGGCATCTGCGATCAGTTCAGTGCTTATCGTTCCTGGTTTGACGTCACAAACACACCCAGCATTCGCCCAGACACTCCTCCATTTCTCCAGCCACTCCCGCGTTTTTCCGGAAACGGTAGCGTTTTTTCCCACACGCCCATAAAACGGCCTGTTTCCGCCCAGTAACACCCATTTCCTGTCAATCACACTACGATAGCCTGAGCAAAGAAAAAGCCGTGAGTAAAAATCCAAACTTCATAGCAAATTTACTTGGCGCAGTCGCAGTGCGGACATTGCGCATGCGCACTAAGCGGAAAAACGCTGCGATGCGAAGAAATTTTCCGAGCGAACGACTCGGAATGACCTCCATTATGTGTACATTTGCTCGGAAGTTTGGCTTCAAATGCTAGCGTTTGTTTGCTTCTTTTCATCTGTGCTCCCTTTTCCCCCTCCCGTATACTCCCTCTCTCCCTTCCTATGTGGTGTCCTCCTCCTACTCCTTTGAGCGCTGTCCTGTACTGTCTAAATGGGTCAGTTTTGCTGATGTCCTTTGACATCCTTGTACTGAAAGTTCCCCTTGTTGTACTTTTATGTTTTAAACTAATGTTTCTTTTTTTCCCTGTTTCCTCGGGGGATGCCTAGTCTACGCTACGCAACCTGGAACGTTGGAGGGATTAACTCTCCGGCGAAATGCAATAAAATTCAGATTTTCTTACAAAAATCTGGCGTGGATGTGGAATTCCTCCAGGAAACTCATTTGACTCCTTCTGAGTCTGCGAAACTGGGAATGATGGGCTGGTCTGTATTGGCATCTTCCTCCTACAGCTCCAAGGC
The DNA here is from genome assembly GCF_028390025.1 of Pseudophryne corroboree. Lineage (NCBI taxonomy): Eukaryota > Metazoa > Chordata > Amphibia > Anura > Myobatrachidae > Pseudophryne > Pseudophryne corroboree. The sequence goes on from NC_086447.1 coordinate 620,263,094, forward strand.
ACGTGGAGTAGCTATCCTGGTAAAACGCTCATTGGCCTATGAAATTCACAGCGTCACTACTGACGATACGGGTAGATATGTGGTGGTCTCAGTGGATATGCTGGGCAAGAGGCTCACACTGGCTAATATATATATTCCCCCTCCCTATTCTAAGTCATACTTCCAGTGCTTGATTACCCTTCTGACCCCCTTCATGGGAGACAATTTGATTATTGGCGGAGATTTTAACCTGATCTCTTCCTCCCTACTTGATAGATCGAATACGCGAGGGACCCCCCCTCCTCTTCCTAAAGTAGGCATCCCCCTCCTCACTTCTACTCTACAGGTTATTGACCTGTGGCGAGCCCTGTATCCAACGGAGCGAGAATACACCTGTCTCTCGGCGGCACGCGGCTCTCTCTCCCACATTGATTATTTCTTCATCTCGCATGCTCTTTTTCACCAGGTAACGGACTGTTCTATTGCCCCCATCTCCCTGTCAGACCATGCTTTGATATCTATGGATATCCATTTTCCTGACGACAGAGACTTGACTAGGTTATGGAAATTCCCCTCCAGGTTTTGTCGCTCTTTTACTTTCAAATCCTTCTTGGAAGCTACTTGGGATGATTATTGCTCTACCAACTCTGAACATCTCCAGACGGATCCTTTTCTGTTCTGGATGTCGGCAAAAGCCGTTCTCAGAGGAGCGATTATGTCTTTCACTGCAGCTTCCAACAAGAAATTCTCCAAGCAGTACCTGGGGCTCCAGGATGCTCTCACTAAGGCCTTCCAGGCGTACAAACAGGCACCTTCACCGGCCACTAAGCAAGCATATCTGCTCACTAAAACCCACTTTGACGAACACATTTCCGAAATGGGGGATAGATACCTTTTTTCTGTCCACTACAAATTTCATAAATTCGGGAACAAGTCTGGCCGGTTACTCTCCAACTTGCTTTGAGGCACATTTTCACCTGCAGTGGTTCACCCCCTTCGCACACAACACGGCACACTGACTTCCACAAACAAGCAGATTGCTCACATCATGCAGTCTTACTTTTCCCAATTATACTCATCCACTCTCCCAAGCACCTTGCACCCATCCTCGCCAGCTACGCATTCCCCGACATCTTGCCCTCATCCACCGCAATCTCCCACCACCCCCGCTGACACTTCTCCCACCACTCCTCTCTCCTGGGAAGCTCTGCCTTACCCTGCTCTCTCTGATATTATGGCTTCTCAACTTTTATCTCCGCTGAAGTCCGCTTAGAGATCAAACAATTGAAACCCAACAAGGCCCCAGGTCCTGATGGCTATAATGGAGAGTTTTATAGACTCCTCTCTAACAAATTTGACTTCATCCTGGTAGACATTTTTAACTCCTTAATGCTAGCCAAGACCCCCCCCGCTCCACTACAACTCGGCACTCCTCAAACTGCTCCCTAAACCGGGCAGAGATTTATCCCTCCCAGGCTCCTACCGACCAATATCTTTCTTAAACTTGGATTATAAGTTGTTCGCCAAGATATTGGCCGATCGCCTGAAACTCATACTTCCACACATCATCCACCCTGACCAGACGGGCTTTATAGCAGGTAGACACTCGGCGGTCAATGTAAGGAAGGTGATAGCGGCTTTACACTCCTGCCATGGTAGCTTGCCCTCTTCGGAAAATGCCATCATTTCCTTGGACGCGGAAAAGGCCTTCGACCTTGTCGAATGGCCACACCTATACACAACCTTGAAATGTTTTAACTTTCCTGATGCGTTCATTCAGGCTATCCGCGCACTATATTCGTCCCCGGCCACTCAAATTTCTTGCAATGGTTTTTTTTCCGACCCCTTTTACATAGAAAAAGGCACAAGACAGGGCTGCCCACTCTCCCCCCTCCTTTTTGCCATCGCCCTAGAACCTCTAGCTTTAGCCCTCAGACTTTCCTCTTCCTTCACTGGCATTACTATCGTTAACATTGAGCTTAAAGTCGCCCTATTCACAGATGACATGCTATTATTTGTCTCGAATCCTCACACGTCAGTCCCGGAAATCCTGCGTTTGATTTCGGACTTTGGTGAGACGGCTGGTTATAAGATCAATGTCACAAAATCAGAACTGCTTCCTATACACATTCCCCCTTCCTCACTGTCCTCACTTACACAGTCCTCACCCTTCACGATCACTCAGTCATACTTTAAATACCTAGGGGTAAACATCCCACGAGATATTTCACGAATCTATGAGCTAAATTTCTCCTCGGCCATTAAGGCTGTGCTTTCTAAATTGGATGGTTGGGCTACCCTACCGCTCTCCTTGCTAGGAAGGATTGCAGTTATCAAATCTGTGATTTTCCCCAAAATTTTTTATATCATGCAATCTCTTCCAATCAGCCTCAGAGATGCGGATGGCGTCGCACTACGCAAGGCTATGACTCGATTTATATGGCATGGGAAAAAACCAAAGGTGGCCTTTGCTAAGCTTGTAATGGACAAGTCAATGGGTGGGTTTGGAGTTCCGGACTTTCTTTCCTATTCCCTCACAATCTTTCTCCGATATGCTGCTGACTGGCTCTTAGGTCTAAGCACCTATACTGATTTAGCTCTCGACACTGACGCTTTTCGACCCTACTCCCCTTGTGCCCTTCTCCATGCCAAAAAAGCTGATAAAAAAGCTCTTCAATCCTGGAACACCCCTTATTTCGGGATACTTACTTTAGCTGGGTGAAACTACACAAAAAGCTTAAATCTGACCATACTGCTTCCTCTTATGTATCTCTTTGGAGTAACCCATCTTTTTCTCCTTCCCTTCACAATGCTCTCTTTGCTCGATGGCGGGAGAGAGGGCTGTGCGCTGCTTCCCAAGTATTTGACCCGGGCGGCCATATTGCTCAATTTGCAACACTAAGAGACAGGTACTCCATTCCGTCCTCCCACTTCTTTATGTATCTCCAAGTGAGACATTATCTACTATCATTGCGCCTTGACTCTTTTCTCCCGACCCCCTCCTCCCCACTAGCCAAAGTTCTAAAGCGCTGGGAATCCCATCCCTACAAATTAAAACAAATTTACTCCCTCATCGTGAATATCCCCTCCAAACCATTCATCCCCAGACTGGTTGCCTCCTGGCAAGCAGACATTCCGAGTGTGACCTCTCATGACCTTCTCTTAGACCATCACCATCGCACCATGTCAATCCTAAGCTCTGCATATTTACAGGAGGTACACATTAAATCCATCCACAGAGCATACTTGCCCCCCTATGAACAGATTTCCACAGATCCTGGGATCCCTAATAAGTGCCCTAAATGTAAAGGGGCTAGAGCCTCTTTCTACCACTGCTTCTGGAGCTGTACCAGGATTCAACGCTTCTGGAGCAAATTGTTTGTGTTCATAAATACCCATTTTCATACGTCTCTAAGACCTGACCCGCTGGCCTGTCTTTGCTTTACATTTTCAGTTTGGAGCTCGATGAGAGGGATTAACCTACTTTTCCCCATGCTGACCATGCTGTTTACCATCTCAAAAAAAGCAATTCTGAAACATTGGGTCGTCAGATCAACCCCCTCCTTAGCTGAAGTTCTAAAAACTATGTTACAATACTTGTATTTTGATCGGAGGTCCACTCTCCTTACGGGAGCCTCTGGCCTCGCGGGGTTTTACAAAAAATGGGGTCCCTATGGGGCTACCCTAGACCAGGCCACTCAATCCACGATAATTGAAGCCTTTGAAAATCCTCAATGGAAATTGTCCAAATAACGTGGTTTCCTGCTCCTTTTTTTCTCTCTCTCCCTTTTTCTCCTTATCTCCCTCCTGGATACCATCTTCTTTATTCTCTATACATATTTTCTCCATGCCTAGCCTGTCTCTCCATTATAAAAATGCTATTATTTTACCTCAACTGCAGTACTTTGCTCAATGACTATGTATAATGATATATGGTTTTATGTTCATGACCCCACATTTATGTGATGATTCATCCTTTGTTGGGTTGACAGCGCTCTAACCTCTCTCTTCTCACACCCCCCTCCCTTCCTTTTCTCCATCCTATCCCTCCCCCCCCGCGTTTGACTGTATTTTTCTCGTTGTACATTGTTATTTGACTTATGTATACCAACTCTAATTCATCTTCTATGTTCTGAGGGTCGCAATGTCTCAATACTGGTGTCATGTTGTCAAACGTATATTTCTTCTGTTATGAAAAACCTCAATAAAAATCAGTTCTTTAAAAAAAAAAAAATCAAAAGGTTGTTGTCTTTGTACTGTTTTCCAGTTCTTGGCATTCCTGAAATTCCTAATGTATTGGTTCATCAAGGCATTATCTTGCTCAGAAAGCGATGGGTCAGAAAACGGAGCATTGGCTGAATGTTCTGAAGACTGGGTGGAGGATGAAATTGGACTCAATAAAACAGATGCTACTGAAACAACATTAGACTGAGGTACCCATTCAGACATTAGGTCAATAGCCTTGGTATTTTTCTTGACTTTAGATGCTACAGCAGAATTATCCCGACATCAAGGAGAAGAGGTATTAGAATTCCCAGCAGAAGCTGGAAGACAAGGAAAGAGACAAGGGAAGACAGTGCTGGAAGACAAGGAAACAGAATCAGAGACAGACTGAAGTCTAATTTTAGAACTAGATGGTGGAAGTCCTGGGACCAACTGACAAAAGTTCTTTACTCGGACCAATGCTTGGAATCGGTTTGAGTCCAGATGAGCTTGAACAGACTGAAACTGGAGAAATCTTTGGCTGGACGAGTAGGACTGGATTGGATCCGAGGATACTTGAATTGGCTGGAGCCAAAGAAGACTGACCAGGCTGGTCCTGGAGTATTGCTGGACCAGCTGGAACCGGGACGGGCTGACCAGGCTGGTCCTGGAGTGTTGCTGGACCGGCTGGAACCGGGACAGACTGACCAGGCTGGACCTAGAGTATTGCTGGACCGGCTGGAACTGGGATGGACTGACCAGGCAGGACCTGGAGTATTGCTGTACCAGCTGGAACCGGGAAGGACTGACCAGGCAGGGCCTGGAGTATTGCTGGACCGGCTGGAACCGGGACGGACTGACCAGGCAGGGCCTGGAGTATTGCTGGACCGGCTGGAACCGGGACGGACTGACCAGGCTGGGCCTGGAGTATTGCTGGACCGGCTGACACCGGAGGAGATGGATTCCGGCTGGAACCGGAGTGAGTAGAATCCATATGTTCAGATGGTCCATCCTGGACCTGAACCATGCTGGATGTCAACATGGTGGTGCTCTCAGAAGACGGCAAACAGGAGTTCATAACTGCATCTGTAGCACAAAGATTCCCATCTGGAAACTTGACTCTGGATACCTCCCTTGGGGCTGAAACTTTGGTGACCCCTCCTGGGGTTGACGAATCAGACACTCCTTCCTGAGTAGAAGACTCATATGCCCCTACTAGAGCCTGAACACTGGATAACCCTCCCTGGGCTGCACACTCGGAACCCCCTCCTGGGGCTGGATGCTCTAAACCCCCTCCTAGGGCTGGATGCTCTGAACTCCCTCCTGGAGCTGGACGCTCTGAAACCCCTCCTGGGGCTGCACACTCTGAACCCCCTCCTGGGGCTGCATGCTCTGAACCCCATCCTGGGGCTGCATGCTCTGAACCCCCTCCTGGGGCTGCATGCTCTGAACTCCCTCCTGGGGCTGCACGCTTCGAACCCCCTCCTGGGGCTGAAGACACGGACACCTCTCCTTGGGCTGTAGACACAGATGCCCCTCCTTTGGCTGTAGACATGGATGCCCCTCCTTGGGCTGTAGACACGGACGCCCCTCCTTGGGCTGTAGACACGAATGCCCCTCCTTGGGCTGTAGACACGGATGCCCCTCCTTGGGCTGTAGACACGGACGCCCCTCCTTGGGCTGTAGACACGAATGCCCCTCCTCGGGCTGTAGACACGGATGCCCCTCCTTGGGCTGTAGACATGGACTCCTCTGTGACTCTAAATGGCTTGAGCATTCTTCTCTGGACACCCAACTTGGGATAAGTTCTTTTTTTTTTTTTTTTTAAACCATAGTTTTTTATTTCAGTTGAAGCATAATGGAAAGTTCACAATTAAGTACATCAGAGTATACAATCAGTGAAAGGTATAATAGAAACATCTATCTATCAAGTAATAAAAAATAAATAAAGCAGCAGTGTGAACCAATATGAGAACTAAGATACATATTAAAATCACAATAAAGGTTCTTTCAGGTATTGAAGACAAACAGTGCGAGCCCGGATCCATGCCCGCAGCAACATCTACATCCGCTCTCTCTCAGAGTAGAGCACTATGCTCCCCCCTAAAGAGGTTCAGCAAAAAAAAAAACTAATCAGCATCAAGTGAAATTGGGGGGTCCTGTCCATAAACTCTAGTTTCGTACCATAAAGTGTTGTGAAAGCGTCAATGTAGGCGTCGTGGGAGAGGGAGTTACGGTTCGAGATATACTCCGCCAAGCGTGTTTGCATCGCATGTAATAGGTCATCATGTTGCGCCTTGTTCACTCGATTTCTATTCGCTACATATGACATAATGTGCCCCTTCATCACCACTTTGGACGTTTCCCAAAACAAAACAGGGTTGTCCCAGTGTTCCAGGTTATCGTCCGAGAACTCCGCCCATTTCAACTTGAGAAACCGTTTAAACTGTTCAGAGTGAAAAAGGTACGAGGGGAATCGCCAGAAGAGAGGGCATGAGCCCATGGAGCGGGCACGGAGCGTTATCGACACCGGTGCATGGTCAGAGACAGCAATGTCCCCCACCTGGGCATCCGTAGTGTCCGAGAGCAGAGGCGTGGACAACAGTATGTAATCTATGCGGGAGAAGGACCCATGGACCGCCGAATGAAACGTGTAAGACCTGTCAGTAGGTTTAAACAGCCTCCACGGGTCAACTAATGAATGATCCACTAGTAATCGAGAAATCTGACACCATTGAGGGGCCGTTCGGTTTATCGGGGTCGGGCATTTGTCAACCGAAGGGTTCGAGATCGTATTAAAATCACCGCCTATTATGAGTTCGTGATTGCTTCTGCAATGAAGAAGTTGCGAGATACGTTGGTAAAAAGCCGGCTGTTCAGAATTAGGGGCATATAGATTGAGCAGAGTGAACTTAGCATCGTGTACCTGGACATCCATGAGGATATAACGACCCTCCGGGTCCAGGTCTGTATTTAAAATGGTATAGGGAAGGTGTCGGGCAAAAATTATTGCTACTCCGCGCGATTTGGTGCGATAAGGCGCAGAATAGCAGTCACCTATCCACCCATCGCGTAGTGCAGAATCCTCCCCCCTCTTCCAATGCGTCTCTTGGATATAAACAATATCAGGTTTACATTTTTTAAGGGCGGAGGTCACTTTTTTGCATTTTATTGGGGTGTTAAGACCCCCCACATTCCATGAGGTGATTTTGATGGAACAAGGCAGTCATTGGAGAGAGCCGTGTGGTCCAGGACAAGAAGTCGTCATCCTATACCTGTCAGTGGATGTGTGCAAATGCGGATATATTCAGCAAGCGCGGGGTCACCCCTTGTCCCAGCAAGCAGAGCAAACCCCAAGGGTGCATAATAGGCATGGATCCGGGCCCACCACATAAAGTAAAACCGTATACAATGGATATAGCCATAAAAAAGTCAGCTTCAAAAGAAAATTTTCAAACTTTTTCCCGTCCAAACTAACATAGCGCCGGCCTCTGAAGCTCACTTCAGGGGGCGGCAAACATAAATATAAGCAGAACCAAAATAGAAAATAAACATCATAACAGTTGCAAAAATAACATTCAAGGAGTATGACCAAATGTATCAAGTAACACCTCATTTTCCAGAAAGCCATAAAGGCTCATTAATGTGATCAGGCAGGTGAGCCCCCAGATTGACGGTTCGGCTGCAAGTCGGATTGTCAAAAATAAATGTCTGCCCATTTTCGGTGATTTATTATTTAGCTGGGTACAACAATGCAAAGCGCTTATTGTGATCAACCAGGAATTTACAAAGCGGGGAGAACTCTTTGCGTTTCTGGGCCACCGCGACGGAGAAGTCCTGGAAAATGAGAATCCGATGATCCTCAATGACAAGGTCACAATTCCGTTTAAAAGCAGCCAGGATCCTCTCCTTGTCACGATAGTCAAGAAATTTAGCAATGACTGGGCGGTGCCTCCTATCAGGACCTTCACGTTCTGGGCCCAGCCTATGAGCCCGCTCAATACGTGGGACATCCATGTCACCATGGAGGTTGAGCGCCTCGACCCACTGTATACCTATAAAATCTATCAGGGCCGACCCTCTAACCTGTTCAGGGATACCCACAAAGCGGTCGCCTGTGACGATTTTCTAAGTCATCCACCTTGTCAACAAGCGCTTTGTAGGAGGCCATAGTAGATGAGTTGCACGATTGTATGGTATGCAAGTCATCCTCAACTTCACTAACCCTTTGTTCCAGTGTACCCAGCCTATTAGAATGGTCAGACAAGGAAGTCAAGTCTGAATCTAAAGACGTTTGCAATTTGTCTAACCTTTTGTCAATATTGGGCATTAGCTGGTCAAATTTAACCTCAAATCGGGGGAGGAAATTCTGAAATTTCTCATCTATCATAGGCATGAGTAGTTCAAATTTCTCCTCGATTTTCGGCATCAACACCTCAAGTAATGCCGATGCCACGTCCGGAGACGGTGCATGAGGCCCTCCTTTCTCCCCAGCGGGATGTACAGGGGAGGAGCCACCTTGTGGCGAAGGTAGGAAGGGGCCAGGCTTCGCTGGCGTTTTTTTGGGATTAACCATAGTACGGGTAGTTCTGGGCGGGAGTGAGGACAAGGACTTGTTAAGAAACTTGTCCATACACCAGGCCAAAAGGCAAAGAACCCAAACTCCAAAGTATCAAGAGAAATAGCAGTTCCAACCCGGGATTGATATAGCAAATAGAAAAGAGACCGCTTTCCAGGGAATCAGTAAAATCACATCCTAGAGGTCAAACAGTAAATACTAAAATGAAAATTACCCTAAACGTAATGTAATAGTAAGTATGCAAGGGCAGTTGTACAATATTCTGAGTAGTAGTTAAAACACAAATATTGGGACCTAAAAGGTATTACATACAACAGCAACAAGAACTTCACATATCAATATGAGAAAATTATAAATATTCAACAAATGAGAGATACGATAGACATAATAGATGGAGATGCAGCCCAAATCAAACACCTTCACTTGTCTCCAAGGCAATCCTAAGCGCAGCCTACTAGTGGCAACAGGTGTATACTGAAGACCTATTGTATTTACAGTAAATTAAATTAAAAAAAAAGGCCTAAATAAAAGAAAATAAATAAAGAAATAATAAATCCTGGCATACACAGCTAGTAAAGGCCAATAATACCCCTTTTACACTCGCATGAAAATCCCGGGATATTGCACGTGAACGCGCATCATCCCGGGATTTTTGTCAGTGTGAAAGGGTACAGGGACAATTTCCCGGGTCGAGCATCCCGGGATTTCAACCCTGGTCTCGACCAGGGTTGGTCCCGGGACCGTCCCGGGAAGCTGGGTAGTGTGAAAGGGCCCGTCCCGGGATTCACTACCCGGGACTGTTAAAAGGCCTCCGATTGGAGCTTTCATGGGCTCAGAAAAGATGATGTCATCTTTCAGAGCCCTGGGGAGCATCCTTGATGCGTGTGAGGAAGGCAGCATGGCGACCTGGACAGACCAGGAGGTTAGAGAGTTGCTGAGCATTAGGGGAGAGGAGGAAATAATGATGCAGATCACAGGCACAGTTAAAGATGCAGTCATTTATAAAAACATCTCCAAGATGCTGGAAGCCAGGGGAATCATCCGCACACAGCAGCAAGTGTTAAACAAAATGAAAACTCTTAAAAAGCAGTATCTGAAGGTGCATGACAACAACAGGAAAAAGAGCGGTGTTGGCCGTATCGACTGGCAGTACTATGACATCTGTGCCAATATCTTTGGAAACACAGCTATATGCAGTCCGGTGAGTCTGTCTTCCAGTTCACAGTACACTGCTACATAAGGCACTCCAGAAGAGACACAGACAAGCAGTGACGTCTGTCCGTCATCCCCGTTGTTAATTGACGACACACCTGAGGACAGCGACACATCCTCCCAGCCGTCCATAAACACATCCAGAAACGACGACAGCATAACTGCAACCATTGAAGACGTCGTGGAAGCTCAGACCAGTGACAGTGGGACTGTACAAAGTACCGTCACCCCAACTTTACAGAAAAACAGTAAGTACATGTTTAGAAAATAACACTCATAGCACAAATCCACAATTGTTAATCATCCGGTTATGTGTGTAGTATGAGTGGCCAGTGTGGCAGCAGCGTGGCGAGCGCAAATGAGCCCCTTGCAGGATCACTGCGCTCAGCACGCTGCTGGCACGGTGGCACGCTTTGCAATTTCTGCCCCCACCCAGGGGGGCTTTGCATTTTTATAAATATTTCAATGTTGCAGAGTAGCTAGTGTGTAGGTGGATTAATGCCACAAACACATGTTTGCTAACGCTGCTATTTTTATATACGCTCATTTTGTATTTCTTCTCTTCACAGTTTACACCGTACCGCCTAGAAGGAAGAAACTGAACAGAGCGGAGCAAGTGGCTAAAGCCATGTCAAATGTCCTTGTCTACCAACTCCGAGAGATGGACGCTACAATGTCCGCACAGGAGGATGCAAGGCTCGACAGGTTTCTAGAGGCAGAACGCCAAATGCATGATGCATTTCTTTCCCAAGTCATGACAATGCAGGAACGCATGAGTAGAGAGCAGTATGACCGCCACAGGGAATTGCACCAAATGAACATGGCGTTCTATGAGCGTATGACCAATACCTCAAGAGCACCAATCCAACACCACAACTCACAATACCCCGAGCAGGGTTTTTCATCATTTAATCCTGGCCCATACTATGCCCCAAATACTGCACCATCTAGTGCGCAAAACACAGAGTTTACTGTATTGCGCAATTTGCCGTGAAACACAGTGAATTTCGTATTGTTGTTATTTGTTGTTAAATAACCACAGTGTGGTCATTGTTTATGCACAACTGTTTGTGCCTTCTTTAATTTTTTTTCTATGTTCTGTTTTGTATAGTGTCTACATTAAAGCACTTTTTATTTATTTTTTACACAGTAATAATATACTGCAGGGACACTGTGGTTTATGGTGTTGTATCTACAAGCCTACCAGTGTTTTTTTTTTTATGCCAATCAAAACTTGTTTGCAAATCTATGCATAACATTCCCATTTGTGCGTAACAGTAGACCATGTTTTCAGTGTTTTCTGCATTGTTTCTGCATATATACAAAGTTTGTGGCAATGTGGTTTTTTTGGAAAATCATAAATATTGAAACCAAAGATCAAAGGTGGAATACAAAATAAAAAAAACGTAATTCACCAAACATGTTGTGCTGATTCTTAAACACTATTGTACCAGTGCTGCAAGGTTGGACGTAATAGTGTGGCGTATTTGTTCTGCAGCGGAGTTTGAGGCAGTCCCAAACAAAGCACCTTCCACATGTGGGTTTATAACCTCAGGGTCCTGCACTTTCCACTCAGGAAGGAATAGCTCATTTTTCAGTTCACAGATGTTGTGCAGTATACAGCACGCAGCTACTACATTAGGCATATTCTTTAGGTCCACATCATTGCGCTTCATCAAACAACGCCATCTTCCTTTTAACCTGCCAAAGGCGTTCTCAACCACCATCCTTGCTGAACTCAGGGTGTGAGTATAGGTTTGTTGCTCTGGGGTTAACTGGACCTGTTGGGTGTAGCCTTTCATAATCCAGGGGCGTAAAGGGTATGCAGCATCCCCGATGATGTGGACAGGGATCTCCACCCCATTCACAATCTTTGCACACTCTTTGGGGTACAGCCAGCCTCCCTGGTTCTCCTCTACGATGTTGTACAGGTCAGAATTGGCAAGAACTCGGGAGTCATGAGATCGGCCTGGCCAGCCAATAAACACATCTAGGAAACTAAAGAACAGTAAAATTAAAAAAGTTAGAATGTAAAACTCACACATGCAACTCATCCCACCACCCCAAAAATAAACACTTACCAATATTTGTGGTCCACAACAGCCTGTAATATGATGGAGTGCCAGCCCTTCCTATTAAAATAGTCAGCATGGTTGTCACGTGGGGCAATAATGGGGATGTGTGTCCCATCAATCGCTCCTCCACACTGCGGATAGCCTCGCTTCACAAATCCTTTGATGGTATCCTGTAAGCGCTGTCCTTGTGGTAGAGATATGAAGCGCTTGTATAAGGTAGATACAATTGCTTTAGTCACCTGGTGGACTATGACACAGCAGGTGGAGATCGCAACACCGAACAAGCATGAGACTGAGCGGTACTCTCCTGGGGTAGCATACCACCACAATGCAATAGCTAATCTCCTGCGTGCCTCGATGGGTCTCCTAAGCCTGGTGGTCTGCATGTCAAGTGCTGGGGTAAGTAATTCCAGGATGTAGTTAAAGGTTGCACGAGACACACGGAAGTTAGCCATCCACTCCTCATCCTGGTAAGCTTCCACGGTCCTCATAAAGGCTTCTTCGTGCCAGCGATCTCTGGACCAAAATGAGCGGTTAGGGCCCATACTCACGCTCAGGATGGTACTCATTCTGGATGATATGAGGGCTCTCCTCCTGCGCAAATATTGGCGGCGACTAGCAGCCCTATCCAGCATAAATTGCGCCCTCCTCCTCCTCATAAAATATATGTTCAGTATACTGCACAGTGTGACAAGCTGCATCATGCTGTCAGTGGCTGTATGAAACATCTGCAAAGCAGAAAGAATCATGAGCTCAGGCATACACACTGGTACTCCGTTGGCCATGACTGCAGCAATGGTGTGAGCAGGCACCACCCCTCCCTTTGTTGACTAGTGTGACCTCATCTATGTGAGCCAGAAAAGGCCATTTCTAATGACATGCATATGCATTTGCAGGGATATCCCGGGATCAGTGTAAATGGGGCTGTCCCGGGTCGATCCCAGGTCTTAGTGCAGTGTGAAAGGGGTCAGTCCCGGGAAGGCATCCTGGGACGCATCCCGGGAAGCATCCCGGGAGTGACCCGGGAGTGCGAGTGTAAAAGGGGTATAAGGGTGTACAGTGAAATATCCACATACAGTTCGGCAAATGTGGTCAGGCCGAGAATCAAAGCCGGGCTGTTATGAGAGGGGAGGGAAAATTGGGGGGGTAAGAAGGATGTTGGGGGAGGAAATAAGGCAATGGGGGGAGGGCAAGGACAACACAATAGGAGGGGAAGGAATCAAGAGTGGGAAGATAGAAAAGGGAAGAGAGGTTAATATGAAAGGGAGGTGACAAACAATATTAGTACCGGGGGGCCCCTCTCCAAGGGTCTGCGAGGGCACCAGGAGTCTCCACAGCGTCTTCAGGCAGCATTTGCGGTTCTCGCACGGCAGCACAGCAAGGACTCAGCAGGCAGGGAAGGGAGGTCCTCCACTTCAGGCAGCCCCCGACCATACCGCAGCACAGCACAGCACAGCACACGGCAAGGTGAGTCCCAGGAGAATGTTCCTCTACAGGGGCGGGTGACAATCAGCAGGTCACAGCAGAGGCGAGTCTCTCAATCTCCCCCATAGGGTCCCGAGCACACTGAGTGGGTGTACCGCCGCTCCCCGTCCACACGGCACCCGTTGATAGAGTAGTGCAGGGACAGCGGAGACCCAGCACATGGCACCGTCCGCGGGCATTCAGAAGATGACGAGCTGGAAACGCAGACGGGGCCGCAGCAGCCACAGGGAGGAGAGTCCACGGCAAGCCTGCGGAGCCAGGGGAGACATATGGGTCGCCGCCCCAGGAGACAGAAACGGGTCCCCAGGAACAGTGAGTCTGGGCGGGCAGGTGGGGCGCCACTAGCGGGAGCACACCAGCCGCGGCGGGGGGAGGCAAGCGGAGACACCACGGATCCTCCGAGGAGGGTTGATCCACCGTGGGCAGGACGACTCCCGGTATCCGGTCCAGGCCCGAGGTCCTGAGCTCCGGTGCCTGAAGTCAGCCCGAGGTGACCACAATAGCGGTCCCAGCAGGTAGGGAATCAGCAGGGGGTAGGAGAGCCCACGAGAAATCCAGACTGGTAGTGACTAGGGAAAGGCTGGAAGATACAGTGTTCAGCGCAGGCAAGGGAGGAGGAAGGTGTAGGCCCACACCACGCGGCGGCTCAGTTAAGAGCCTGACTCCGGGGAAAGAGGCTCACAGACAGTCCACCAGCCGATCAAAGGCACCGTCGGGTACCTCTAACTTCAAGCCAGACAGTCCCATGTCGATTGTGGGGTAGAACAGGCTGTAACTGCTCAGATGGCAGCAGATAGAGCAGGGTAGAGCAGAGCTCAGTTAAAATGCGGCCACCTTCAGTGCACCGCCCACCGGAAGTTCCGGGATAAGGTCTTTTAATGACCGGACCCCAGTCAGAAATTTGAGTTTCTTTCAGAGTAGCCTTTTTGACACCCCCGTCAGCAGTAGCAGGATCAGCTACTGTGGATGACTTGTAGACATGAGCGCTATGATACTGAGATTTGTCACCATTCCCTGGCTTGCGAAGAATGCGGCTGTGACGGTAGAATACTGCAGCTGTGGTTTTCAGTTGAGACTATGGAATACTCCGACTGTACCTTTAAAATGAAACACTGCAACTGTGCCTTTAAGTTGAGACTAGTGATGAGCGGATTCGGTTTTACTCGGTTTTACTCGGTTCTCAAAACGGCATCTTATTGGCTCACGGATGTCACGTGTTTTGGATAGCCAATAAGATGCCGTTTTGAGAACCGAGTAAAACCGAGTAAAACCGAGTAAAACCGAACCTCGCTCATCACTAGTTGAGACTGTGGAATACTGTACTGTGCCTTTAAGATGAAACTCGTGGAAATACTGGATATCAATGGCAACACAAATGTAATCCAAACTGGGTAACAAAGGAACAGAGTTTTTACAGGAACTGAAGTACAAGGGTTACCTTTAGGGAGCTCAGTTTCAAAGCTCACACAGAGCTGTGTGTGACACAAGGAACTGGCAGCATTTTCAACTCGAGCCTTCAGACTTATACTTCCTGGTCCTTGGTGATTGGGGGTGTTGGCCTTCCCGTAGGGCGTTGGCAGCTACTATGTGTGAGGGAGATATCTGTGAGGTTTCGCAGGCCTGCCAGTCCTTCCTTGGTGGGTACCTCTGTGTTTCCCCTCTATGTGGTCCGTAGTCCCTCCTATATGTTCCCTGATCCCGTCTATGTGTTTGATAGCATGGCTCGTGTTCTTGTCTAGGGGGTCTATACTTGTTATGTGTTCCTGTATACCTACATTCTCTGGCTATGTGTCCCTCCTTTTTACAGACAAAACATCTTATTGACCTTCTCCAGTCTTAAGGAATCTGGGGTTTTGGTTGGTTGGACATCCCATCAAGTTCCTGTATACTTACCAGCATCAACGTATCACCTTGCGACTCCTTGTGCTTAAGGATATTACGGTCATGTTCAATAGCAGACTCTCTCAGGGAAGCTACCGTAATCCCCCTCCAATTTGGCAAAGAGGTTTGTACTCTGGTTCTCAATGCCTTTTTGAGCCCGTCCATTAGTAGAGAGACAGCTACCTCCCTGTGGTTGGCATTTTCCTTTATATCCCCTATCCCAGTGTATCTAGCCATTTCCTGTAAAGCTCTATGGGAATATTTCACTTTCTTTCTGTTTTATGGAGACATTTTTTTTCCACTTGACAATGGTAGGGAAATACAATCCTAGTTGTATGTTAATTTGCCTAATGTTCTCCTGATTGTATTCATCAGTGAGAGGCACGTCTGCATCTATCTTGCAATCTGTTATAAATTTCTGGGTGTCGATATTTGGGGGTAGGCTCACTCATAACACTATCCGCCAATCTTTGTTAGTGGGCTCATGGGCATTGCCCAGTTCCTTAATAAATTTCTGGCATCCGACTAAATCTCTCCCGGGATCGGGGAATTCTGACATAATTGACCTCAGTTCAGACCGGGACCATGGACAGTGCATTGCAATGTTCCTGATGGGAGTTACTCCTTGGTTATCAGTTCTCCCATTGGGGACTGCTATTACCCGGACAGGGTTTAACTCAACCACTTCACTCATGTTTGTGTCAGTGCGGGGGGCTACTGTCTCTGCATAATGAACGGTTCCATACTAACTGATGGATATATCACCCGTTCCTCCAGTGGAGTGTATCGTCACGGCTCTTACTGGTTGGGCCATGCCCACCAAAGTTTCTTGTATGGTGGCTGCTAGGGAGAGAGCTGAGATCATGCTGGGCTCGTCGTCTTCCTCAGAACTACAACCTTTGGGAAAAATTTAGAACAGGGTACATCTTGCATGGATTATGGTTAGTACAATTTGTATGTGTGTCCCTATCATTTCCCGATGTACCATTGGTTGTAGCTATCTTCTCTCCATCGACATATGGTGGTGGTGCACTCGCATTTGCATTCCTGTTTGGTTTGGAATTTACTGTGCGAGCAAGTTCCCTTTGCATATCTTCCTATTGTTGCCATATGTTTAAACAGTCGTTATGTCTGATCCTTTGTTTCTTAGATTTGATCAGACATATTCTATTTCTAACATTCTGCAGCACCTCTAAGACTATACAGGACAGATGTGGTCTAACAACATTAGATAGTTTTAAACACAATGCAAAATTACTTAAGACGCATCTCCACCCTTTGTTGGTAGACCAAAGTCTGTTAGGCCCTGTAAGTCAGTGAGTATGTGGTGAACGGACGAGCAACCAACTGTTAAGTTCGTTAAACTTTCAGGGAAATGCAATACCTTATAGTACTATGGTTCGGGCCACTGCAGCCGCTGAATGCAATCGATAACCCCATCGATGTGTATGCACATTGCATATACACGCCGACACGCTATGTGCATGATATAGTGACACATGTGGCTGAATACACCTCTATACCCAAACAAGAATGGAATGCGACACCAGTAGTATATGTTATGTTGTGGTCCAACGCAGCAACAAATATTTACTTAAAAGGATATACACAGAAATACAACAATATTACAGAGAAGAGCTACAACCAATAGTACATATGTTTGTTCGCCAGCACCTCCCGGATCCAGTCCTCAGTCAGTCTTAGCAAGGTGACCTTCAGAGAAATAGACTGAGGCTGGCCAGGAGGCCTTGCTTTTATACAATGGTTCAAAACACATATGCGCAGGAGCATGCTATAATCTGCAAACTGTGATCAGAATGTAGCCCTTGAAATACTGTAAATCTGGATACCAAACACAATGCCCTAACCTAGTTCTGTCCCCTCACATCCTGTAAAGCTGGATATCTCCGTTGTTCTAGTTCCTAAGTAAATGTAACTTGCTGGTGTCGTGTGTGGAGACTATGTGTAAATTGTGCACTATATGAATTTAATATTGAACGTCTTTGTGGCTCCTCTATGCGAACACATATGCTACTGTATTTACTCATACCACGCGCTAATAAGCACGGCTTCATGTGCCAATGTACGCAGCGTGCGGGTATGTGCACTCACAGAGACCACTCTGTGTGGTGTTTGCACGTGTAGTATGTGTGTAATATTTTCGACTTCGACACCCCTTTTACACTTGCGACCCAACCCTGGTCCAGGTCATTTGCTTTTACACTTACCTAAATCCCGGGTTGATGCGTGTTTACATGCAAAAACCCAGGGTTTTAGCAGCAGTGGAAAAGAAGTACTAGAGTACATCACATTGCAGATTGTATTATTACTGTCCCACAGCCCTGAAGTCATGAGTTTGATTTTTACTATGGCACTAACTCATACTTACCTACTTTTACTGTCTCCTCTCTCCTCTCTGGGAGAAGCCATGAGAGGAGATCCTGCTAGCCACTTTATAGGGGCAGAGCTAGGCTGACACACCATTAGTCCATGCCCTCACCATGGGATAAATGCAGCGATTTGTGGACAGCTGATATGGGTGGGGCTTAATGATGCAAATTATGTAATTAAGCCCCACATGAGTCTGAGGTTGGTAGGCACGTGTGCCCCAACTGTGTATATTCTCCACACAGGTTCTCCAAATATCCAAAAATATACTGGTAGGTTAATAGTTTCCTGACAAAAATTACCCTAGTGTGTGTGCGTACATGTGTTAGGGGACATAGATTGTAAACACCACTGGGCATGGCTAAAGCACTGCAGACTATGGGGGTAATTCAGATCTGATCGCTGCTGTGCATTTTGCACAGCGGGTGATAATATCTGAACTGTGCATGCATCAGAGCTGCACTGCACCGACTCATCGCACAACAGCACTAGGCATCGGTGCCTAGCGGCGGGATGCAGCAAAAAATCTGAACGCACAGGCCTTTGCAAGGTGATTGACAGGAAAAGCCTGTTTGTGGGTGGCAACTGACTGTTTTCCAGGAGTGTCCGGAAAAACATAGGCAGGTCCAGGCGTTTTCAGGGAGGGTGCCTGACATCAGCTCCAGCCCCGATCAGCAGGATTCCTTCACACTGGAAAAGTAAGTACTGGGCTGCGCAGAGACTGAACAAATTGATTTTTTTTCCAGCTCTGCAACAGAAGCGATCGCACAGTTGCATAGTGCTTTTCCCCTCCCCTTGTAGGCAGCGACTATCTGAACGCAGGGCAGCAAAAAACAGAGCCCAGCTATCAGATCTGAATTAGGCTCTACGTGTGCACTATATAATAAATGTTAATAAATAAATATTTTGTTATGGACGTTCTGAAATATCATCCTTCTGGGCACTGTAAACACAACACACTACAATAGTGTCTACACACTAGACAATATTGTAAACACTTTCTCATTCATTTGTACCCTCCTCAGCGATTGCTATGAGCCACGGCTGTGGCTCATTCCTGTTTTGCAGTTTTGTTCTGTATTTCATGTTATACTTCTGTTTATGTTCCCCGTGGGTGTCATGGGGTGCTCGGAGCTCACCCTTAAGGAGGGGATACTGTTATGAACCACAGGTAGTGGTTCATTCCTATTTTATGTTTATAAAGTTGTCTTGCATGCCAGGATTTCCTGTTGCTCTGTTTTAGAATACTCTTGTCTGCTGCCGCTGGTGAGTCTGTGTAATTGCAGCTTGTTCCCATGTGTTCAGCCTCACCTGGCTGCTAATTGCATCTTGTCAGTGTGGAATCATGCAACAGGGCAGCTGCATGGGATTATTAATTAGGCCTCTCTGTTATATGCTGGCTGTTTGCAATTCACAGATGCTGGTGATATTCCTTGGTTTGCAGTCTGCTTGAAGTTTGAGCTGGTTCCTGTCAGTCCCTGTGTTGATTCCTGTGTCAGTCCCTGTGTCGATTCCTGTGTCTGATCCCGTGTCCTGCTGTGAGGAGTTCCTGCCCTGAGTTCCAGTGGCTTTGCCTGTCCCTGGTCAAGTCTTCTGGCTTCCTGGTGTCCACCGGTCTGTCGTTTGGGATTCTGCCTGTTCTCCAGTTCTGAGAGTCAGTGTCGGCAGCATTAGAAGTTCCTGTCCGTTTGCCAGTATTCGTACCGGTTCCGTGAGTAGCGGCTCTCCCGCGTCCGTTGGCCTAGGCCGCTGTATTCCATTATTGTTTCTGTCCCTGGTGTTTTGCAGAGGGTTCTGCTTATGCTGTCACCGCCGGTACACAAAGGTATTGTGTCGGCGTGTGATCAGCATTTCCTTTGTTGTTCCTTTCCTTTGACGGTTTCTCCGCACATACTTTAGGTTTTTAGTTAGCTTGTAGCCCCTGGCCTGTTTGCTTAGTTAGAGGTCCTCTTGTTATCATTCTGCCTCGGATTTCCCTTTGTCTCTCATTAAGACCGGGGGGCACCGGAGTTGGGCAGACATAATCCGCCCTTCAAACGTGGCTGCCAAGGGCTCAAGAAACCATAGTCTCGCAAGGGATTTCCGATAGCACGGGTGAGACAACAGAGTTAGGGCGCAAGGGGCTATCCCCTTTCCATTCCCCTTTCCCAGCGTTCCGTCCTGGTGCTCTGGACTCACTTCATGAACATCTCCCTTGTTCTGAGCACCAGGAACCTAACAGCGATATTGTTTACAATATCGTCCAGTGTGTATGCATACCCCTGTGTCACCTGTGCATGCATTTCAATTTGGACTATCGTCCAAAGCTGCATGCATGGCCTGGCCGAAGCATGACATCACTGTGATATCGCACAGTGTGTATGCACCATATCGGTGGCTCGGGCAGGGAGAGGAAACACTATGCATAATCGCTGCTGGAGTAAATCGCATAGTGTGTATGCACCTTTTGGCCTGACATTTTAATAATAGGAGTTACACAAATTTATACCGCAAAATAGAAGCAATGCCATTGTTCAAGTGTTAGTAACAGAAAACCATATTTGTATTTCATAAATTAGGAAAAACAATATATATATATATATATATATATATAAATATTTATCATTATGTAGTGTAACACTGTAGGGGTGCAAGGCGCCTCTTCCTGGGGAATATGGCAGCACGCAGCAGCTGAGAAACAACACAAGTCCAGTTTCTGGTACAACTGGCCCCGGCCAGTTTTATTGAAACAGAAAATAAAACAAACACCAAAAGAAAATACCTTGCCTGTCCGGCACTAACTAAACACAAGATGTTCCTAACTATCACTAAACAAAAACACAGGGTTCTCCAGTAAACACTGTATAGCTCACTTGTATCCAGAAGCGTGTTTCTCTCACACAGATCCCTCCAGTCTTCCCAGGCAGTCTGCCCATACTAATCAGGCTAGCAGCCCTATAACACTCTTACACAGCTGAAACCCTGATTAGCCCTCTGTGAGGCCAAAGACCCGAACTGGGCCCAATGTCTAGAACTCGCCTTATCTCTCTCTCAGAGCCTTTACCCAGCTTTTACAGCAAACTGAAAAGGTTCTGACAAAACAAAAGCATTTTTCCTAGAAGTTTTCATTTTCTAAAACATGTAAGACAAGAACCTGGGACAAACATACCTGCCCTCAAACACTATCCCAGTGTTCTTGTCACATATCCCCCTCCCCTGTTTCGACCTAGGGGCCGGAACACTTGTAGCCCCCAAACAGAAGATGCGAGACAATGCATCTGCGTTGGCCAATTGTGTTCCCGGTCTATGTTCGACCGTAAACTTAAAGTCCTGCAACGCTAGAAACCATCTAGTTACACGAGCATTCTTGCCTCTATTTACATACATCCATTTTAAAGGGGCATGGTCTGTCACTAGTCTGAATTGTCTACCCAAGAGGTAATATCTCAAGGTATCTAGTGCCCACTTAATGGCCAAAGCCTCCTTTTCCACAATGGCATACATTTTTTCATGCTCATTGAGTTTCCTACTCAAATAAATGATAGGGTGTTCGTCCCCATCTCTGGTTTGGGACAGCATAGCACCTATCCCTACCTCTGAGGCATCTGTCTGTACCACAAATTCTTTTGAAAAATCTGGTGTTATCAACACCGGTTGTGAACACAAAGCCACTTTTAACGCTTGGAATGCTTTTTCTGCATCAGGGTTCCATTTCACCATATTTGACTGCTTCCCTTTGGTAAGGTCTGACAACGGCACCGCTGTGGTCGCAAAATTGGGAATAAACCGTCTATAGTACCCAGTAATTCCCAAAAAAGCCCTTACCTGTTTTTTATTCACTGGACGAGGCCAGTTTTGAATAGCATCAATTTTATTCAATTGGGGCCTAATCAGACCTCTGCCTATGGTGAAGCCCAAGTATTTGACCTCCTCCATTGCGAGGCAGCACTTCTTTGGGTTAGCAGTTAACCCTGCCTCTCTGATTGAGTCCAGTACTGCTTGTACTTTAACCAAATGGGACCCCCAGTCTGTACTGTGAATTACCACATCATCCAAATAGGCAGCTGCATATTTTCTATGGGGCCTCAAAATTTTATCCATCGCCCGTTGAAAGGTTGCTGGAGCCCCATGCAACCCAAAGGGTAACATCTTATACTGGTACAGCCCCTCCGGAACCGAGAAGGCTGTTTTTTCTTTGGCGCTATCAGATAAAGGTATTTGCCAGTAACCTTTGGTCAGGTCCAATGTGGTGAGAAACCTGGCTGTTCCCAGCCTTTCTACAAGCTCATCCACACGGGGCATGGGGTATGCGTCAAACTTGGACACCTCATTTAACTTACGAAAATCATTACAGAAGCGTATGCTACCGTCGGGCTTCGGGATGAGCACTATGGGACTGTACCACTCACTGTTAGACTACTCTATGACTCCAAGTTCTAACATGGTTTTAACTTCTTTAGAAATAGCTTCTCGCTGAGCTTCAGGAATCCTGGCTTTAAATGAACCCTGACCCCTGGTTCTGTGACAATGTCATGTTTTATTATGGTCGTTCGGCCAGGCAGCTCTGAAAATATCTCCCTATTTTGAATGAGAAATTCTTTAACCTGATTGTTCTGATCAGCTGATAATGTCTCTGCCACCTTCACTGCGGGAAGTAACCGGGGTGAAGACACCGAAGGGCAAGGCTCTGCTGACAGAGACAACCTATCTTTCCAGGGTTTGATTAAGTTAACATGGTAGATCTGTTCGGGTTTTCTCTTTCCCGGCTGGTATACTTTGTAATTAACCTCATTCACTTTTTCCCTAATCTCAAATGGACCCTGCCATTTAGCTAGGAATTTGCTTTCCACAGTGGGTACCAAAACAAGAACTCTATCTCCTGGAGCAAATTCCCGTATCTTGGCACTCCGGTTATAGACCCTCTGTTGAGCACTTTGGGCCTGTTCCATGTGCTCTCTGACAACAGGTACCACGGCTGCAATCCTATCCTGCATTTGTGTTACATGTTCAATAACGCTCCTATAAGGAGTGGGCTGTCCTTCCCACGTCTCTTTGGCAATGTCCAACAGCCCTCTGGGGTGTCTACCATACAACAAATCAAATGGAGAAAACCCCGTAGAGGACTGAGGAACTTCTCTGATGGCCATTAACAAGTAGGGCAACAAACAATCCCAGTTTTTCCCATCTCTCTCAACAACCTTTTTTAACATACTTTTTAATGTTTTATTAAACCTTTCCACCAACCCGTCAGTTTGGGGATGGTAGATGGACGTCCTGAGGTGAGTGACCTTAAATAATTTGCACAATTCTTTCATGATCCTTGACATAAATGGAGTACCTTGGTCAGTCAAAATTTCTTTTGGTATTCCCACTCTACTAAATACCTGCACCAGCTCCCTAGCTATTGCCTTGGTTGTGATAGTGCGTAAAGGGACAGCCTCAGGATATCGAGTGGCATACAAAATAATAATGAGGAATGTTACAAAATATTGCCTCATGACCCCTCAAAAACCTTTATGATAGAACTTGGGAGTCTTCTGACCAGGGCAATGGCTGATGAGATTATCTCCAGGGAGGAATATCAATTCCTTATGTGCACACACCCCACAGTTCCAACATATTATCACCTTCCCAAAATACACAAGTCCCTCACTTCACCACCAGGACGCCCTATTATTTCGGGTATAGATTCCCTCACGTCCAATCTTTCTTTTTATGTTGATTCATTTTTGCAACCACGGGTGTCATCACTTAAGTCACATATAAAGGACACTACACACTTTCTTAATCTGCTAACGGACATCAAGTGGAGAGATTCATATGCTTTTCTCACACTTGATGTCCAAAGTCTTTATTCGAATATTCCACATAATTTGGGTATTCGGACCATAGCCAATAGACTGTTTAATGATGGGGATCTCACGGCAAAACATCAAACCTTTATAATAGATTCAATATCATTTATCCTACAGCACAATTATTTTTTGTTTTTAGACACATATTATTTACAGGTGATGGGGACGGCCATGGGAACCAGGTTTGCGCCAAGCTACGCTAATCTCTACATGGGTGAGGTCGAGGATAAACTCGTGTGGGGCAGTGGCTTTGGCGCGAACCTGGTTCTCTATGGCCGCTATATAGATGACCTTTTTATTATTTGGGATGGGGATATCACTTTAGCACAGACCTTTGTGGATCAATTAAATTCAAACACATATAATTTGATTTTCACCCACACTTTTCACACACACTTCACCTCATTTCTTGATATCTCCCTGGAGATAAGGGAATCCAAAATATGTACCACAAACTTCACAAAGGAAGTGGGTACTGACTCATACCTACACTTTCAAAGTGCACATTTTATGCCTTGGAAAAGAAGTATCCCAAAAAGTCAGTTCCTACGAATCCGAAGGAACTGTTCGGAACAAAACTTATTTGAGACTCAAGCTAAGCTAATGTACGACTCTTTTGTCTCAAGAGGATATCCTGAACCACTGTTAAAAAACGCATTAGCTGAAGTTAGAAAATTAGACAGGAACCAGATTTTGGATCCCAGTAAAAAGGTCAAAAAAACTAATCCTAACCAAGATGAGGTGGCATTTATTTCCACCTTCAATAACTGCCATTCTGAAATTAGAAATATTGTCTCGAAAAATTTCAACATCCTTAGACAGGATACCTTCCTTTCCCCCTTCCTTCCACAGACCCCACGGTTTATTTTTAAAAAGAACTTATCCCTGAAGAATCTATTGGCACCAAGCCACCTCAGACCCATTAAAGATTCAGGTAGCAGGGATATGGAGAGCCTCACCTGGTTACAAAAACCAAAGGGCTGCTATAAGTGTGGAAAAAACAGGTGCATTACTTGCAATTTCATTCTAAATAAGATCCACAAAATTCAACTAGAGGACCCCAAGAAAACACATGAGATCGGACAATTTATTAATTGCGATACCTCATATGTGATCTATTTATTAACTTGTAGCTGTGATAAAAAATATATAGGCCGAACCACCCGCTCTCTGAAAATTCGATTTCTAGAGCATCGCAGAAATATCTTAAAGAGAATTCAGACTCATAGTGTATCTAAACACTATAGTGACTGCCATCAAGGGAATCCAGCCTGTTTAAAACTGATTGGGGTAGAACATATCCCAAAAACATCAAGAGGAGGGGATAGATATAAAAAATTATGTAAACAAGAGACCCTATGGATGTTCAGAATGAACAGCATATTTCCAGATGGGCTGAATGAATCAGTGGAACTTAATATGGTAATATAGAAGATCCTTCCTCTAAAAAGAATATCAGAAGTTTTCTCCGGTTTTTTTCTGGTTCTGTAATCTCTAAGTCAGCCTTGTAACCTAAAGGAATATTTTTCATACCCCACAATTCCCACCATCAACCTTTCCTCCCTCTACCCTCCCACCCCCCCCCCCCCCCCACCCCCTCTTTTTTAGTCCCAATTAAGATATTTAGGAGACAAAGCTAGATAAATTTTAGATCCACATGGGGACCATTATATATTCTTTGGGTACTATTAAGATTTCATTACCATGATATATATCGAAAACAATAGACCACCTATAAATCTACTTATATAATAGATATTATATATATCAGGGTAGAAAAAATCAAAGGGTGTGATCTATAAAGGCCATTAATATAAATATATTTATAATAAATAAAAAGTAAAAAATAATAAAAAATAAAAAATAAAAAACAAAAAATTAAAAATAAATAATAAAATTAAAAATAAAAATCAAAAGATGAGATCTCTAAAGCTCAAAAATATATTTATATAAAAAAGGGAGAGTCGAATATTCAATTACTAGGAGAATATATCAAAATTGATTAGTATTATTATCTACTGTTGGGATCTGAATGTAGGATACTGTAGAATTATAGTACTCAGTGAGAGTCATAAAGATTAAACTGTAGATATTTAAAATGATAAAGGTTGTCCAATGAAATTATATCTGTAAATATCTCATGCCCCGGTTTTTGTGAGCCAAGTCTGGAGAATTATGCAGACATCACAGTTTAAAATACCAGGCGACCAATTGTTTATATGGTTGCCAGGTTACATATCGAGTGGTTGGTCTGTGTGCGGAAGTGACATGGTCCGGCCAGGCTGCCTTCATTAGACACAGACACGGATGTGCCGTGTTTATATGGTTGCTAGGTAACGGACCGGGGATTTGGTCCGTACGCGGAAGTGACGTGTTCTGTGCCCGAGGTCTGTTTATTAGACACGGACACAGATACGTCGTAAATGATCGGCTTCACTCTCTATATAAGAGCCGGGGTTACTTAACAGGCGGGAGATAATTGATTAACTAGCAATGGTTAAATGAATTTTAGATCTCTGTGCTAATGAGATCTTTAGAAAAGTCCCTGAAATGGAGGTTGCTAAGCAACAGTATGGTTTGACCCGGAAGGGATTTAAGATCCTGAAGTCATAGGAAGTCTGTGATTAGTAAGAAATAGATTAACCTGGAAATAATTGATATGAATGAAATTGTTTTATTTCTCAGTTTTAGATATATTATGAATTAAACCATATAGTTTGATTGAGTCTGTCTTGCACTAAATTATACACATTTTCTGTACGCATTATGTGGAGGAGATTGATCATTTTTTGGAGCTGAATGGATTAACAGGTGGAGCCAATCAGCAGCCATCTTAGGGTATAAAAATAGAAGCCCTCACACTGTTTAGATCATCTTTGAGAAAGCTGCAGGTTCTGCAGCGAAACGCGTCAGATGTTTTGAATTTTGGATCACTTTCATCAACTGGGAGCTACACTTACCATATCCGGATCTTTAGTGGACTTATACGAACTACGCCAAAAGGAACAGGTGAACAACTTGCCAATTGGTAACACAGCCCTACTACTCAGCATTGAGGACTCCGCACACTGGTGAGGATATAAGAGTGTTTTGGTTCTACCCACTAAAAGGGACGCTATCCAGAGAACCCCCTCCTCCAGCGGTAATATACTGTGGCATTGCAGCCATCAGGACTGTGCTAAAAAGTTTACCTAATTCCAATATCAACAATAAGTCCACATAAATTAAGAAATACGGATAAGTGTAATTAAGGTAGCTCCATGGTGATTCTGTTCTGCTGCAATTTTATCATTTTCATTTGTTATTAATTTTATCTATACATTACATGTATTTTAATAAATTATTATCTTTTTTCACCTAATCCATTCAGCTCCACGTGTTCCTATCTCCACCATAGTTAATGATTATAACTGCCGAATTCTTTATAACACACAGCGCTGCTATCTTTGTTTGTTGTCTATCGAGTGGCATAGTCCATATTACCAGGATATACTGATGGCCCCGAGCAGACTTTAACAAGGGCCCCACGAGATCCATGGCTATTCTGTCAAACGGGACCTCTATAATAGGCATGGGAACTAGTGGGCTCCTAAAATGGGGTCTAGGGGCATGATACTGGCATTCAGGACAGGAAGAACAATATTCAGACACTTCTTTATAAACCCCTGGCCAAAAGAACCTTTGTAAAACTCTTTCAGTGGTTTTTTCTGCCCCTAAATGTCCTGCGGTAACGTGACTATGAGCTAAATCTAGTACCGTTCTCCGATAAGGCTGGGGAACTACCAGCTGTTCCACCACATCCTCACCCTTTTTGACAATGTGGTACAAGAGCTCATTACAGATGGCCATGTGGGGATACGTAACCCTGTCACCTGGTACCACAGGCTCCCCATTAACAATCTTAACATTCTCTCTAGCCTTTATCAAGGTAGGATCCTTTAACTGTTCAGATGCAAACAGATCCTTTTTTACCTCCAGGTCAGGCACACTTTCGTTTCTAACCACTATGTCTCTGTTCCCAGCAAGAGGGTCCTCACTGGACTCCCCGTCTGTCACTTCCCCAGCCAAACTGGCAAAAGGCAAAGGGTCAGAAAGTTACGAAGACACACGTACATCCATACAATCACCGGTATTACCAACTGGCTCTTCACTTCTCACATCTGTTGATAAACGTGATTCCCACAGTTTTCAAAAATGAGGAAAATCCCTCCCTATTATGGCCTTATGCACCAAGGTGGGGACCAGTCCTACTTTAACCATTGCTGACCCACAACAAGTTTCTATATTCACTTCAGCAGTGACATAATATTGGGTATCCCCATGTATGCAAGTTACCCCAATAGGTATTTGCTGGACCTTTAAGGGGTTCACTAACCCAGCTTTCACGAGGGTTACTAAACTTCCTGAATCTAGCAAGGCCTCTACCCGGTTACCCTCTAAGAACACATCACACATTTGTTTTTCCAGCTCAGGTGAAGGTACCACAGTACAGGCTAACCTAGCAAAGAAAGACATTCTGCGACATTCAAAGGCAGCATCACATTGCATGGGTTCTTGCATGACTGGGCAATTGGCAATAACATGACCTGGCATACCACATCTAAAACATTTAACCACACGATTATCAACCCGTTTGGGCAACATAGACCGTTCTAGCCCCATTGGCCTGTCTCCAGGGCCAGTGTTTACAGTCTCTCCAGCCTTGCGTTCTCTTAACCGCCCAGCAACGTTTTCCCACGGAACAGTCTTACCAGTCTTTACTGAAGGGCGCTGTCGAGGATCTATGGGTTGCTGGGTGGTCATCAGTAGTTCCTCTGCTGCCAAATACCGCTCTACCATGTCCACTAATTGGTCAGCAGTACCCGGGTTTCCATGGCTCACCCACTTGCGCAGGACCATGGGCAAAGACCTCAAGTAGCGGTCCATGACGACTCTTTCAACCATCTGGGGACCAGTTAATGTCTCTGGCTGTAGCCATTTTTTTGTTAGCTGAATAAGGTCGTGCATCTGGGAGCGCGGAGGCTTCTCCATGGCGTACACCCAACGGTGCACCCGTTGTGCTCGTACTGACAGCGTGACTCCCAGGCGGGTCAGGATCTCAGTCTTTAGTTTATCATAGTCCCGAGCCTCAGCAGGGCTTAAATCAAAGTACGCTTTTTGGGGCTCACCTGACAAAAAAGGTGCCAGCAGACTGGCCCACTGCGCTTTCGGCCAGTTCTCATTCTCGGCAGTCCTTTCAAACGTGGTCAGGTAGGCCTCCACATCATCAGCCTCTGTCATTTTCTGCAGGAAGTGACTGGCCCGTATAGAACTAGAGCTGGTCGGAGCACTGACGGCCACACCTCCAACCCGAGCTGCAAGTCTCAGCACCACTTCTGCTAAGGCCTCTCTATCCTGACGCTGTTGCCTCCAATTTTCCTCCATTGCCACCTGCTGCTGTCTGATGGCCTCCTGCTGTGCCGCTGTAGCTTGCAGCAGGGCTTTAAGCAGTTCCTCCATGTCGACAGATTTTTCAGGCGGCTTTGTAGCTGCTTTCACCCAGGGCATATATCAAACCCTCGGGGTGAGTCTCAGCAACTTCACACTGGGCTGTATCTGCATAAACCACCGTGTTCTGCAGGCCTCATAAAGCTGCTGCTTTCACTTATGCGCAGAGCGGCATGCTCGCATTCTCCACCAAGTTGTAACACTGTAGGGGTGCAAGGCGCCTCTTCCTGGGGAATATGGCAGCACGCAGCAGCTGAGAAACAACACAAGTCCAGTTTCTGGTACAACTGGCCCCGGCCAGTTTTATTGAAACAGAAAATAAAACAAACACCAAAAGAAAATACCTTGCCTTTCCGGCACTAACTAAACACAAGATGTTCCTAACTATCACTAAACAAAAACACAGGGTTCTCCAGTAAACACTGTATAGCTCACTTGTATCCAGAAGCGTGTTTCTCTCACACAGATCCCTCCAGTCTTCCCAGGCAGTCTGCCCATACTAATCAGGCTAGCAGCCCTATAACACTCTTACACAGCTGAAACCCTGATTAGCCCTCTGTGAGGCCAAAGACCCGAATTGGGCCCAATGTCTAGAACTCGCCTTATCTCTCTCTCAGAGCCTTTACCCAGCTTTTACAGCAAACTGAAAAGGTTCTGACAAAACAAAAGCATTTTTCCTAGAAGTTTTCATTTTCTAAAACATGTAAGACAAGAACCTGGGACAAACATACCTGCCCTCAAACACTATCCCAGTGTTCTTGTCACAGTAGTTACTAATAAATAGCATGAGAAAAAAAATCTCATTGTGTAATTAATTTTGCAACAGTTCAGTGATTCCCCAGCCATGCATTAATTTATAGTGAGTGATCACTAGTGATGTCTTAGTGGAGGACTTCAGTGATATGTGAGGATTTCTATGAGTACAGTACATGTGAGTTAATTTCAGAAAAGGGCTTTTAGCTGTATTTTGGAGCAAATTGGGGCCTGAGGACATACAGTATATGAAAAATGTTTAAATAGTGGGAGATTCTTAGTGGCTATGAAGGGCAGATTGGCATTTGGGGACATTGTGGAATAAGTGACGTGGGAATGCAAAAGTCATGTTGGGGCCCATTACTGAGAAATTGGGTAATACATGGCTCTTAGGAAAATGTAACTGTTACTGATTTTCTTGCTGCTTACTATCATTGCATAGGTTCTGAAGTACTGTTAAGAACAGATATGACACTACTAAAAGGTAATTAAAAAAAAAGAAGATTAACCTAAGTGGTATGGTGGAAATTTTTAATCTCATGCATTTATTTGTATTGTAACAAAAA
This sequence comes from Pseudophryne corroboree, assembly GCF_028390025.1. Lineage (NCBI taxonomy): Eukaryota > Metazoa > Chordata > Amphibia > Anura > Myobatrachidae > Pseudophryne > Pseudophryne corroboree. The sequence continues at coordinate 620,293,536 of NC_086447.1, forward strand.
ATAAATGTTTTTTTTTTCTTTCTACAAATACTTATAAATACCCCAACATGCAGGACTGCTCAAAAACAATGTATACACATATCATATTCAACAGATTGTTTTTGACCAGTTCTGTATGATGTGCCTTTTGAAATGATATAATATCTATTTCTATTTCCAATGTATTTTAACAATCTATCAACACGTTTTAGAAATGATATAATATTTATCTCGTTCTGTAGTGTATCTATATGTCTTACTAGCTCTATAATGAGATGACATGTAACTATTGGTAGTACCGTGGAGAGATGTCATTTATTTTCAATGCATTCCTTGTTTTCTGGAAATGAACCAGATTGTTTAATAGGGGTTATACTGATAGGATTTGTTATATCATTTACTGTTTTATATTATACTTTTGTAAATTCAATGGTAGTATCCCTGAGATCGGTCATTAATAAGAAGTAAACCACTACACATATCCTCGTCTAAATAAAACCTCAGCTTTTAAGACTAATTAAATTAATTCATTTGCAGCAGGTGCTGAGAGACCTGCCCGGGTAGTTGACTTATATTATATCACTATAATAAAAATAGTTTAAAGCCCAATTTTTTGCAAATGGCTTTTTTTGTGTATTTTTTAAAAAGTAAACCTTCAATCTGCGTGTAGATACTGCCTTTGGATAAAAAAAAATGATGCCTTAACTGGTTTTAATGCATTGTTATTATGTATGCTGGTTAGAATAGGGTATAAATATGTTGGAATCCATCACAGACTCCAGCCCCCTGATGAAGTTTTTTGACAAAATGCATTAGAGTGGAGTCTGTGACTGTTTGGTAATCATCAGTTAGAGTGTGAGCACGGTGCACAGCAGCCTGGCGATCCCCCACAGTAGCTTCCAGACCAGGGAGAAGGAGCGGTTTGGATTACATTGTGTCTGCCAGCAAGTGTTCCAGATATCACCCGATGGTTATATATTGTGGTGGAGCCATGTGGTAACCAGTCCACCCTGGTTGCTGTTCGGTACGGATAATATACATATGCTTGTTATGTCCTCGATTGTTTTTAAGAAATGTATGATTTTACACTATGGAGTGCCCACCCCCATTTCTTTGTATTATATATAAATATATATATATATATATATATATATATATATAAAAATTTATTTTACCCAAAGTATTGCTCAAGTCAGCAACTGTCTCCATCTTACAAAGGCCACTGAAGGGAGGATTTTATTTGTTTATACATGCTTTTAACATTATCATTGTGATGACAGGTTGTCAAAGTGATGAGATGGCCAGGAACCATACAGTTTGGTTCCTGGTCTAATGCTATGTGATGTCAGTTGTCACAATTACAAGTGCTGAGTGCATGTACAATACCTTCCTGAAATCATGTACTAGGTCCAGTTATGAAGCAGGTAAAATAATTTATATGTAAACACATTTTTTTTCTTAGAATAGATAAAATGATTATAGATCACACTAAGCACTAAGTGTTTAAAATTGTTACCATTTTAACTGCTGCTTTAAAGCTGAGTACTATATAGTACATTCATCACCATCTACAATTGGTGTTGAATAAGCAGTACTTTGTGAAGATCACATCATTTATCCTCATAACATAACAACCATACACATGAGAGCGTGGATGAAATTCTCATTCAGTACTCACTGAGCTGTAAAAAATTGGTGAATTTTAAATTGCACAAAGCTCTAATCACTTCACAAATCACTGACAACTGTTGGTATTTTACAATATAGGCCTTAAGTACCTTAAAAGAGTACTTGATTTTAATCACAGTTTTTACTTTTGCCGAGTGCTGTCATTCATTTCTGGTGAATGATGTTTACAGCATTTTACAAAGTTATATGTTGCTATAAAAAGATAATTGATTTAAGTTGAATTCTGTGGAAGCTTATGAAAAGCATATTTGCTGAACTGCGATTTTAGTTAAGTGTCAGAAGCAGCTTGGCAAGTGACAGATTTTACACATTTCTACATTGCATCAAGGCTCTAAATTAGTCTTTCTCTTAACTTACATTATTTTTTCTGTCTGAATCCAGCACATCATTTTTTTAATCTTTATCTGCATTCTAAAAGTAGAAAAAAATTAATATACAATAAAAATTGCCATGACTATACTTTATAGTTAAATATGCATTACATAAAGTGTATGGTGTAATCAGAGGACAATGGAAATAATTCCATTGTTCTCTGATTATACCATTAGAAGTGTCTGATAGATTTTTTTTCTCAATTCATGACTTACTTTATGAAGAAACTTACTTTATGAAGACAAGACAAGGTCTCCTGAAAAAGTGCACCCTACTAGTATAATCCTAACATTACAATGTTTTTTTTAACCTTGTTAACTGTTTCCATATAAATATTTAGATTTTCTTAGTTATGTACATTTATCAGTTATATAGATGTACTTCCATGTAAACATTGAATTGCACTTATCTCAAGGTGCATCAAGCTCAAAAGGAGTAGTACAGTACCTTGAGCATAGCAAATCAGTATACTTATGACTCACTATTGTGAATAAACAGAGGGAATTAGAAGGAATCTCACAGTTTATATAAATAATGAAGGTCTTGATATTTCTTTCAAAAGTATGTGTTGGTGCTGAAACAGATTTTGCATTACAAGTTGGTTGAAAAACATGCAAATGAAATGTAGGAATATGTTATAAGTTTCTTCAACTAAATAATGAGAGATTCAGCTCCTACCACAGATAGGAAAGGCTCAACAACTAGGCAAGATTATAAAATATATTAATTTTCTTGAAGTTGATTGTTATAATGGAACATCTAGTACAGCAAAAAAGTACTGTATGACTTTTAGGGGTATATTTACTGAAGTGCAGGTTTTTAGAAGGGGAGATGTTGGCAATAGCAACCTGTCAGATTCTGCTTAACACTAGGACATTCTAGAAGATAATAGCTACAATCTGTTTGGTTGCTATGTGCAATATGTTCACTTTCAAAAATACCCACTTTAGTAGATATGCATCTTAATGTTGCAGCAGAGTGATTTCATGACTCAATTCAAGTTTATATTAACAAATGCACAAAGGGACCATTTACCCTTAGCCCATTCAGGTCCATAATACTATTTAGAACATTTATAGCATGGTCTCTGGTCCTAGAAACACAAAAGACCTATTGTTTCAAAGAAGATAGTCCTTCTATTAAGAGAGTTATTTAACAATACGAAGAAAAGGTTAACCTTAATTCAAACTATAACTAAGTTGCAGCTTTTGTCCTAAATCTGATCCTACAGTACACCAAACTTTAAATCTAAACCTAAGATTAAATGCTAGTCCATGTTTGACAGGCATATTTATCATAAACTGCATCTCACATGTGGATGGGTTGTGATAAATTTGCCCAAAATCTCATTGCAATAATTGAATACATCACAAGGATATATCAATTATCGCATGCTGGGACAGAACTTGCGACAAAGCTCTGTCCCTGCAAATCCAGTTTAAATTGCCATTAGAATATAAGCTGTCATGAGTAGGGCCCTCTTCCCTCATGTGCTTATCTTTTTCTTACTTTAATAATCTTCAACTGCACCAAATCCTGCGGTTTTCTGCCACCCTGATACATATTTCAGTTTCATCTGCTGATGTAACTATGTTTATTTACCCTGTACTTGTCCTATATTGTCAAGTCACTGTTTTCCTGTTTTGATTATTTGTTTATGTACTCTGTAACTGGGCACTGCATAACCCTTGTGGTGCCATATAAAGGATGATGATGATGATAATAATAATAATACCACAATTCTCAGAGTATTTTTCATGAAAGCCAGGACATGCGATCTGGGAGGGCAAGGCAGTCATCGGATCCTGTGCTCCATTGTGACCTCCAGTGCTGTAACATATACCTCTAGACCTGGTAACAGTAAAGGAGGTGGGGTTGGTTGTTACTATCCCAAATTCACATAATTTGAAGTACATGCTATCAGGATTTTCACTGCTTTCTCTATGTATGTTACAGATATCTATTGCCCACCTGGGCAACCCAAACATTTTCTGAAAGATATTTCTGCCTGGCTCCCTTATTTCCTATCCTTTGACATCTCCACCATCATCATGGGTGATTTCAATATTACTTTTGATAGTCCGAAATCTGCTGCTCATGCCTCAAAAGTACTCTAATATCCTCTCGGCATCTCCCAATGGACTGACTCCTCTACTCACCAGGAGGGCCACTACCTTTCTTGTATTCACCAGACTAGGCTCAGTTTCTGAATTCACTAACACTACTTTCCCTCTCTCAGATCACAATGTTATCACTTGCATGCTCTCCTCAATTACTTCAAACCAAGGGGCTGATTCAGACCCTGACACTGATGTGCAAAAATTGATATGAAGCGGTTTCCAGCATATGTTCGCATTCACGTATGCCGGTACGCGCATGTGCAAGGTCCTTCACTGCTTTCTCTTCAGAATGCAGTTTAAGACCTGTAGGGGGCGGGAAGCGGGCATCAACGCCGCATTTTCTGGGCGTCGTCGCTCTGTTTTAGGGACGCAGTCCAGACAATGGAGGCATGTCCGGACTGTTTGAGGGGTGGGCAGCGGCTTCTGCGTGATGTCTCATGCAGCTGCTGTGACTCTGAACATGGCGGGTAGCTGCCTGCCTTCGCAGCTAGGCTGCGCAGGCAAAGGGCTACTCTAAACATGTGAAAGCATTGCCGCAGTGCGATGCTCTCGGATGTGTGCGGGGGGAATGCTGGATCCAGCAAGTGGGGCGGACTTGCCCTGTGCTGGGTGATCCCCCCTCCCCCCGCATGTCAAAGAAATGTTTTCGTAGATGTGCGTTTTCTACGATCAAGTCTGAATTAGGCCCTAAACAGGGGTGTATCTACCCATTGGCCAGGATGGCACTCGCCAGGGGCGCCAGGCAAGGAGGGGGCGCCGCCTGGGAGTACCATCCACGTCCCGGGGGTAGAATCCAGTAGTACTGTCAGACTTGGTGACTGTCTGTTAGTGCCGGCGCCAGTGTCAGATGGCAGCGCACCGCACCTCACTTGTAATCAGATGCAACATAAACTACAGCTCCCAGCATCCCTTGTTGCCGAGAGCTGCAGTTTATTTTGAGTCCGACTGATCACTAGTGCAGTGCTGTGCCGCTGGACACCGGCGCCGGCAGTAACAGACAGTCACAAGGTACAATCCGGATTAAGTGAGGGGAGAGGTGGCACAAGACTGCACTGCACGGCATTGGCCTTCGGGAAGTGGACGGAATGGAAAAAAGGTGGTGGGGCTACACGGCACTCAGTCAGTGCCAGGCAACCAAGCAGCATAGAGGAGGGAGAGGGAGAGGACAAGGAGCTACTAAAGTACATGCATTGAGTGTACCCTGTATGTGAAGTGAGGAGGGTAAACACTATATAGTCTGTGTCTGTGACTGCATTTATGTATGTGACTATATGTGTATGTATGTTTGTGCGTGTATAAGTATCTACTGTATTTGTGTGTGTATCAGTGTGTAACTATGTATGTATGTGACTGTATATATGTGTGTAACTATTTGTATATATTGCATGTGTGACTGTATATCATGTGTACTGTATGTATTTTATGTGTGACAGTATGTATGTAAGTATAAATGTATGTGCCTGTGGGTGGGATCAGATGTACTAATGGCAGTGGGGGTTATTCGTTAAGGATTGCAGATTCTGCAATCCTTTCTATTGCATGCTGGGGGATGCTCATCCATCGCAAGGCAAGGCCGTCCAGCATGCTGAATGGCCTGCTCAGGGACTGCTACCACAATTTAATTGTGGTCGCAGCAACTGCGGATGACCCCCTGCAGCTGCAGCTAGGCTGCGTATGCAGGTGGTACGCCGCCATTTTTCACATAGGGGTGGCTGCGTGTGATGTCACTCAGCTGCCCCAAAAATGCAGACGGCCTAACCCTGTTTTTCCCACGCTGCCTCCGCAATGGTCCATCACCGCCCCCCGCCCTCCGCCTGTCAATCAGGCAGAGGTGTTTACAGCCAATGTGATCCAATCGACGGAGCGCTGAGATCAGGGATATTGCAGTCGCATCCCTGAATGCGGTATGACCACATTCCACTTATAAAGATAGAAATACATTTATTAGCACTGGTCCACATTTCTTTTTTCTGTTTGCATTCCCCATATGCCTTCTACAGACAGTGTTTCCTATAGGGGTACTACTGTGTGGCATAACGTGAATAAGAGACCCTACTGTGCGGTGTAATGTGATATTGTGTGGCATAACATGAATAAGAGACACTACTGTGTGGCATAATCTGAATTAAAAGTACTATTGTGTGGCCACGCCCCTTCCCCACAAGACCACGCCCTTTTTTGATACACCCTCCTTATTTCAAATATGTGTATGTGTGTGTGTGGGGGGGCACCAGCCCTTACTTTGCCAGGGGCGCTCGGACCCCTAGATACACCCCTGGCCCTAAATGACACTGAAGTCCTCCAATCCTCCTCAAATCCAAGTAAATATTAACACAATTTTCTAGAACTTTCTTCAGCAACTGCTTTCACATATTTCTGCATTCACTTCTCCTGAGATGGCTATATGACATCTGAACCAAATTTTAGAAATAGCCCTTGACAAAGTACCTCTGACTTGCCCATCACATTTCACATATGCCTAGATGTCAACTGTGTCACTCTAAGTTAACAAGGCACCTATAAAAACTCTCATGTAAAGTTGAAAGTCAGTGGCAAAAATCTTGTACATCAAGGGACTTCCGCATGTATAAGACTATCTACCACTCCTCTGATAATGCCCTGGACACTACCAAACAAATATATTTCCAAACGCTCATGTCTGCTCAAGCCTCTAACCCCATGAGACTTTTTAATACATTTAAATCACTTCTCAACCCACCATTCCTTATCAATGCACAAGATCTTGTTTCCTATTTCAATGACAAGATTGATAAGATCTGAGATGAAATGGTATTCTTTTCCTCTGCCAGTGACCTGCTCAATTCCCTACCTGAACATTCTGGCACCTTCTCTTCATTTGATCCTACAAATGAAGATGAAGCATCAACACATTTCTTATCCTCTTACTGTACTTACCTCTCCTCTTAATCCTATACCCTCACAAATAAGTAAAGCTCTGTCTTCTGTGCTCATCCCAACCTTATATAAAATCCATAACCTCTCTCTACTGGTTTGTTTTTATCACTAAATACTCAATGAAAGAATCCCAGTGCAAGTAAGTTTTGTGTCCAATCACACTGCTTAAACCTGCCCAACACAGGTGCAAAATACACAAGATACAAAAGAAGACAAGTAGATTAAAGGCAACCCAAAATAGAGAAGGTTTCCACGTAGTTTTCCAATGTAGTTTTTCATCCTAAAGGTGTCTCTTCCACAGACTGTGCATGTAGATAAAAAATAAAAAAAATAAAATGTGTAGTACTTTCTTAAATCTAAAATTTTGCACAATTCATATAGCAAAAAGGGGTGGGAATCAAGTGGAGTCAAATGACATATGGTGTACCAGAACTCACTTGTCGAGTGTGGTCGCCAAATATATAAAGATTTCTTTCAAGGCTGACAAGAGCCAATAAATCATATGCACTTTATCACAACAGTAAGCGTACCAAGAGACTCACTGGATCAAGGGTTGTATTAGTAGCACTCACGTTGGATTACAGCTGACTTTTTGGCATAACAAATTTCCCCCCATTTATTTTTTTTGTACGGGGGGAGGGGAATTTGTTATGCCAGAAAGTCAGCTGTAATCCAACGTGAGCGCTATTAATACAGGTGTCAGATGTCTTTTGACTCCACTTGATTTCCACCCCTTTTGCTATATGAATTGTGCAAAATTTTAGATTTAAGAAAGTACTACACATTTTTTGTTTTTCTATTTTTTATCTGCATGTACGGTTTGTGGAGGATACACCTTTAGGAAGAAAAACTACATTGGAAAGCTACATGGTCACCTCCTCTATTTTGGGTTGCCTTTGATCTAATTGTCTACTTTTGTATATTATTTTTTTTCACTGTTCAAGCATACAGTGATTACTCCCATTCTGAAAAAATATAATTCTGACCCAAACTCTCTCTCAACATACAGTCCCATCTCTCAGCTCCCATGTCCCTCCAAGCTACTTGAGAGACTTGTCTACATTCAACTCACACACTTTCTTAACTCACACAAGTTATTGGAATAACTGTATTCAAAGTTTTGTTACCATCATTCCACAGAGACAGCACTAACTAAAGTAGTGAATGATATGGTCACTGCTAAGTCCAAAGGCCACTACTCACTACTTATTCTTCTAGATCTCTCTGCTGCTTTTGACACTGTTGACCACTCACTTCTCCTACAAACCTACAGGTCTTCAGGATACAGCCCTTTCTTGGTTCTCATCCTACAAAACTAATTGCTCTTTCAATGTCCACTTCTTTGACTCTACCTCCTCTTCATTACTTCTTTCAGCTAGAGTACCGCAAGGCCAAGTCTTTGGTCCTCTGCTTTTACCACATCTCTTGGCAAAATAATCAGCTCTTTTGGGTTTCGGTATCATCTGTACGCTGATGATACTCAAATCTACCTATACTCCCCAGATTTGTCACCATCTGTATTGGTCTGTTTCCCTGAATGGCTTCCTGCCATTTCATTTTGGATGTCATCTCACTACCTCAAACTTAATATTTCCAAAACAGAATTAATTATATTTCCACCGACCAATAGTAGTTACCAACCTGATAGCTCTATCACTGTTGAGAACTCGATAACTATCAAGCTACAAGCTTGCTGCCTACGTGTCATCCTCGACTCTGAACTGCCATTTGTTCCCCACATTCAAGCTGTCTCTAAATCTTGCTACATGCATCTAAAAAACATCCAAAATATGACCATACCTTACACAAGATACTGCAAAAACTCTAATCCATTCTCTCATTATCTCCCACATTGATTGCAATAGTCTTGTTACTGGTCCTTACCAAAAAGAGACTCTCACAACTACAATCCATTCTGAATGCAGCTGCAAGGCTAATCTTCCTTGCCAGATGGTGGACCCACTCTGTCAGTCCCTCCACTGGTTTTTGTATTCTACCATATTCAATATAAAATATCTTCACTCACACACAAGTCAATTAACAACATACATCTCTTTGCATATCTCAAAATGTCTACTAACTTTACCTCTTTGCTCTTCACAAGATCTGCGTCTCTCATCCACACTGATTATTGTCTCCCATTTATGATTGCAGGACTTTCTTTGGGCTGCAGCCACTCTGTGGAATGATATACCATGCACAATAAGACTCTTCTCTAGTCTCCAAACTTCAAACCAGGCATTCCCTGATAACTGAACTCTTCAGGCAAGTTTATCAAATTCCTAATCTGCTTGCATAACCTTCATAAGCCAATTACATCCCCACTGTACTGTCCACACATATCCTCACTTTTTTCCCTTCACTTTCCCTTCCTCCTGACTCCAGTTCATCATTGCTGTGTGGCCAAATCATGCAACCCACCAAGAACCTTTGCAGTCTGGTGGACAATTATGCAATAGGTAGCACCTATCCTTGTGTATCCATGCCTACTTCCCTAGAGATTGTAAGCATGCCAGCAGGGCCTTCCTACCTCTATGGCTGTTTGTTATTACCCAGTTTTTCTTTTATCACTTGTTTCCAATTGTTTTATTTTATTTTATTACTGTTGTCTCCAATTGTAAAGCACAACAAACTTTGCTGTGCTCTATAAGAAACTGTTAGTAAATGAATAAAGTGAAATGCTGGCTTCACAGCATCACTTTACTGCAGCGGGGATCACAGCAAGAATGCAGTGATCAGATGACTGGCTGCCCTCACTGAATCACTGATCACCGGTTCTGAGTGCAGGTATTACTTTTTTTTAATCACTGATCACATAGGCTGTCTCAAGAGCTCAGCCTTCACTGCCTGCAGACTCCAGCTGTTATTAACATCCCAGGTCCGACATTATACACAGGTGTCCACCCTGTGAAAGAATATCCCTTTACTGCAAAAGCACTTTGGCGCCTCTCTCTCCGAAAAGTCTGTCAGCTGTCAGGGATATTGTGTTTTACTACCTACCAGTGTTTGACACTTGTTGTATAAGCACAGTCATACAACTTTTTTTCCATTTTGAAATATTAAACATAAGAAAATACTAATAGATTTAAGTCATTCATGTCAAAATGATCCACTGAAAACAACACATTTGAATTATCCTTTATAATAAAAGGCTAGTGCTGCTCCTCACCTCTATGGCGCCCGATGGAACAATTCAAGGCACCCGATGGAACAATTCAAGTGTTGCTTCATTTGGGTATGCACAGCCACTGGCGCTAACATTACTGTTATGTTATTCCATCATTCTAATGGGATGGGAGGGAATATTCTTTTCTTTAGTAGTCCAAATTGAATTGTGAGGTAATACAAATACAAGGCTGCATAACAATATAAGATTGATGTGACCTTAATGATTGAAGTACTAAAAGCTTGGGGTTCAATATGCAATCTGAAGTGGCTAAATAGTGACATTAATGGCTGAAGTCAATCAGCTGTAGTGGAAGTTAGCAGGTGTAATTCTGCACTAGACTTTGAGTTGCATATTGATAGCAATCACCTTCACCTTAACTACAATTATAAATGGGTGGTAAAGCGCTAATCCTGTATGGGTATACAGTATACTGTCCAATAAAACATTCAAAAGTCATTGAGTAACCATGTGAATAAAAAGTCCTCAAGAAATCTTTGTCATCTGCAGAAGTGCAGACAGTGGTCTCTAACGGTGGCGGTGGTGGGTGCCCAACTCTAGATTGATGGCACTCTGCCTCGTTTTCCTCATGGTCCAGTTACAGGCCAGTCTTCCTTATTCTCAGTGGCAGCTAGAGACCTGGGCGGAGGGGGCTTCTGGAAGAAGGTGCCACACAGTAGTTTTGTGGATGCCACTGAGCACCATCAGCACCAGACAGCTTCCTCCTTGTGGGCCCAACCAGTGAAGCCCAGAGTTCTTTGTAACAGTGCAGCCCAAGGAGATCATACTATAGGGGAGGGACCGGGGGAGCGAGGCTGGTGCAAGCGCTCGCTGTAATGAAGCAAATTAGGGTGATGGGCCATGGTTGTAGAAGGGGTGGGGCTAGCTGTCAGCATACTGGATGTTGTGGGGATGGGAACATGAATGTTATTGACACTAACAATAGGGGAATGGGTGGACCTTCTACCATTACAGCCAGGACAGGAAGGGGACTAGGATAAAAACTATCTCAAGCAGCATGAGCAATGGACCCAAGCCCCTTCCAGACCTCCCCAACATGCCCGGGCTCCAGTAAACAGTACTTGCTCCCCCTGTCTTGGTGCCACTGTGTTCACACAGTACAGGGAACACAGCTTGCAAGATCTAGCATCTGGGGCTCACTGACCAGGAATTGCAGTTGCCACTGTTGGTTTATTCCTCTACCTGCTACTGGCATGGTCTGATGTCTTTCTGTAGGTGGTGCTATAGATATGGGTCTGCAGCACTGCAAGCAACTTAAATGGAAAGTCACTTAACCACTATATCAGGTGCCAAATTTTGAATTTGTCAGTTTATTTAAAGCAACTCTGAGGACAAATCTGTATCCACAAGCTAGGCTTGTACATTGTTTCTAGCTTCCAGTGTGTTGTGTATCCATATCCTGCAATATGGTTAATGTATTTGCTCCTGACTTAACTGTACTTGATGTTTCTCTTGTCTGTTGATTTGGCTGTGATTAAGTCTGTTTGTTATTGATATGACTCACCTTTTGGCTTATTTGCAGTCCACTTGTGCACCAGATCCAGCTAGTCAACCAACCCTTATACCTGTCACCAGCATGTCACATCTGGAAGTACGGCAAAGCCTAATTCCTTTTTCAACAGGGTCTCTAAGAATCCCCACTTTTGTCATTGCCAGCACAAATCAAGATGAACAAAAGTAATCTGCTAAACCTGCTTGAATTGTGACACTGACCTTATTCTCCTGATATCGCCTTTGAAGAATTAACATATAGGACATAAAAGACATATAGTGTAGGACAGGGGTGGGGAACCTTTTTTCTACCAAGGGCCATTTGGATATTTATAACATCCTTCAGGGACCATACAAAAATTATCAACTTAAAAATTAGCCTGCCCCCAGTAGTTATGCCCCAAGAAAGTAGTTATGCCCCAAGACAGTAGGTATGCCCTCAGTCAGTAGTTATGCCCCCAGTAGATATACCCCCAGTCAGTTGTTATGCCCCAGTAGATATGCCCCCAGTCACTTGTCATGCCCCCAGTTGGTTGTTATGCCCCATTACATATGCCCCCAGTCAGTTGTTATGCCCCATTAGATATTCCCCATAGTAGTGCCGCTTACACACACACATTAAAATAAAAAAAAATACTCACCAGCCCTGCTCCTGTTTCTGGACCGCTGCCCTCCGCCTGGCCGCCCGCTCCTCTGCACTATGGGAGAGCAGTCATGACATCTCTCCCACAGTGCTGCACAGCCGCACACATACACTGCCTGAGCCGGAAGCCGGAGCTCAGGAGTGAGCTCCTGCCTCCGGCTGCTGCTGAGGGGAAGGAGCCGGGAGCTTGCTGGTAACAAAATCTCATTGGGCACCCAGCATCTCCCTCGGTTAGGTGTGCCTGGCTGGGCTAGATCAAGTGGCTTTGAGGGTCTTATACAGCCCACGGGCTGTAACCTCCTATGTCACATGTATTACAAAAAGTGCTGGGTGTTCTTGTGCAATAATTGGAGCTAAACAGGTTCATGGAGATGGTCCATCTTATGGGCGTGCTATGAGATTGTTGCAGGCATGTTGGTGAATATGACTGAGTATAAAGATGTTAAATCTCTCACTTAGGAGGCCATACTCTAATGGAGAAACTGCACCTGCCACAGAGCTGGTGCAAGTTTAGATGGTGCAACTGATCAACCAGTATTTCAGTACCTATGACTCTGACAGTATCTGAGTATTTGCACCTTCACGTGAGGCTCTACATCAGAGATGGGCTAAAAAGTGACATTTGCATAAAGTCAAAGAAGTGTAACTGCCATTAGATGCAGCCACGTCTATATCCACCACTGAATCATGCAGTTTGTAGTGGCATTTGCATTAAGTTGCAGACAGATGACTGCCAATAAACACAGCCACTGAATGAAGTATAAAAGTGTCTGGAAATATGTGTGTGTATATATATATATATATATATATATAACAAACAAAAAGTATGAGCGCAAACAAAAAAGGTAATAAACCTTCTTTCAGATGTTATAATGTATATATATATATATATAAAGTCCCATAGAGGTCAAATGTCCTCAAGATTGAACAAGAAGAAGTGATCTTCGAACTCGCTGACAGCCAATATCGTTTGGAAAGGAAATTTGTCAGTATGCACTTCTGGAACTTCCAGCTGTCGCCTCCCCAATAATACCCGATCCCGAACGGGTGGAAGTCCTGGCAAGAAATTGAAGAAGCAGGGAGCGCCAATAGTGCATTAAACGAGTACAATGATTTTTATTTTTTTTAAAAATCCAAATCGGTCACAAGTAAAAAAAACCCGTACCATAAAAGGCGGTCAAACCACCGCTTGTATAACCAGCTTAATATTTTACCCCACTGTGCAAAGCAGTGATCTCGATTTCAAATCCACAACGTCAGACCACGCCCACGTGAAGGTGCTTGATTGGGACCTTGATCTTTTTGTTGTCTCATAAACTCCCTTCGTTTTCCTAAAAAACCCAACTTCGGTGTATATTCCTCACCATGTAAATGGTACAGGGTATCAAATCTATTATTGGTACTAAATTTGGGGGTTTCTGGCCTTTCCATATGTGGTCTCCACGGTCTATCTCTACCCACTCTTTGCCAGCGTTTGGTGGATCTCTCGCGCTGCGGTTTGGGTCTGGAATATTCATTAACTTGCCTTCCTCTCTGCTCATTCAAGGAATCTCGATAGGGGGCATGATTTCGGAAATCTGAACGGTCTCTCTGTCTCGATTGGTCTCGGTGATTTGGGACCTTTGATCTATATCTCTGTTGGAACTTCTGATTCCTTACTGGCTCATTTTCCCATTTCGCCTGTGACCAATTTCTTACTTGACCTAAATCATAATCGGTCTTTGGTGTACCAAATAATCTGCCCCTGTGGACTTTCATATATAGGAAAGACCCAGGGGAGATTTAAAGATCGTATGGCGGCGCACATATCTGCAATAAGAGCAGCATTGAACAGCAGTACTAGATCATATCAACCGGTTGCACGCCATTTTGCAGAGTTTAAACATTCCATTGCAAGTATTAAATACCGAATGATTGATTGGGTAAAAAAACCAGTGAGAGGTGGTGATAGAAACCGTTTATTAGTTCAGAGAGAAGTGCAATGGATTCACCGGTTGGATGTAGTAGCCCCACGCGGGCTTAATGAATATTTGAGTTTCAGTTGTTTCGGATAACTGTTGTTTATAGATACGTTTTATTGTCAAAGTTGAGGTATTTTGTTCAGCTCAAAAACCGTGTATTCTTATAATTACAGGTCCGCTACTTTAAATGTTTGTATGTTGCTATGGTGATGGGAGTCACTTTAGGATGACGTAATCAGCCGTGGCCGGAAAGGAGGAGGTTTTTCCTCAACCGCCGGCGCGGCGTTTTTTCACGGGTGCACGTGTATTTAAGGTATGTAATGTCTCATTTTATTTAATAAACCTGACGATAGTGCTTGCGGGCACTGAAACGTTGTTGAAACTATATTGTTCTCCAGACTTCGTTTGTCATACATTGAGTGCCGCACCATGGAAACTATATGGGTGTACACGCTGTACATGTGAAGGCACCGATGCAATAGTGGAAGTCATCGAGGAGTGCCGGACCTACGCTATTCTATGAAGTGGATTGTGCATACAGTCCTAACAGTCATGGCACCTGATAATTGAAAAATATCGGTATACAGGTTTACCCGTTGTTTGATTTTGATTTGCACTTTGACACTGGGGGTAATCTTGGAAGCGGACTGTGTTGTTTTTGGAACTTGTGGTGACTTAAGATTGTGAGATCATTCACAGGATTGATAACTAACACGGCTTTGTGAGATGAACTGAGTTGATATATGACAGTCTGAGTTGCCATTAACAACGGTATATTGTTCTATCATGGCTGAAGGTGGTGATATTGAAACAGAGTATCCCTTTAATCCAGCATTGTTTTCTGGAAGCGAGACTTTTGGGTTCTCAGACGCCGAAGCTGAAATTATCTTGGAATCACAGTGTTTAAACGCACAACCAGAGGCAGTCACTAGTGATACTTTATACAAAGAATTATGGAAAATGAAAAGAAAGGAAATAGATTATCACTTTCATGCTATGTCACTTAGTGACCATTACAGAGCTAAGATCATACCTAGAGGGCTGCGCATGAAAAACGGTCCAACAGTGGGGAGGCAAGATCCACAATTTTGCAAAAAATGGATCGGAATATTGAACCGCTGTTCATTTGACCTAATACTCCTGATCATCGAGTTTGCCAAAAAGGAACAAGCAGTGTTGATGGAAAAAATCAAACGATTTGAAACTCAACATGTAGCAGTATTAAGCACCGATTCAGAGGGCGACTGGATGAAAAAATTGGAAAATCAAGTAGCTACCTATAGACGTGATCTATTAAAATTCAAAAGAGAAAAATTCTCAAAAGTACAACAGGACTACGAATCACATACTGTGTACCAATGGATATCGGGGGGTAGGAATAATGGTAATAGACGACCATTTTTTCGTAGAGCCCAGAGGAAAGATATCTATGGAGGGTCATCTTCACAAGAGTTCAACAGTACGAACAGTGATTCAGAGATTTCTACGTCTGGGATGGTCCCTTTAGGAGCACAAACTCGTGCAAAGTTATCCGCAAAAGAGATAAAAGAACAAGGAGGGGGGGCCAAAACAAAAGGCTCAAACCCCGCCAAGAAACCACCTGCAACACGGAAGAAATAATTATTAATTTATCTTCATATGATTTATCCACAGCAGAACGCTCATTGTTGAGTAAAGGATTGTCATATATTCCGACTACGTATTTTGACGACTTTAAATGGCAGCAAGAGAAGCATCAGCTATTTAGAAAACTTAAGATTAAAGAATTTTTCAGTAGATCTAATTCATCAGAGCAAGTGGAACAGAAGAGACCCATTCCGGAACAACTCAGAAAAATAGCACCTAAATCGACATTTGATCCTAATACCAATAATGCCAGCCTTAAGACTTTCATGCGCATAGTTGACAGAGGTGTGAAGGATACTACAAAATGTCCTAAAGAGATCCATCCAAATTTGTCTCCCGAGGAGAAGGGCGCAGTGGAGTCCCTCTCCAGGAATACTAATTTAGTTATAAGACCGGCGGACAAAGGAGGGGCAATTGTCCTCCAGAACATTCATGATTACCGCCGTGAAGTTCTACGACAATTGATGGATGATAAGACATATCAACTGTTACCGGGTGATCCGGTAGATATTTTTCACAAAGAATTAGGAGATATTTTGAGAAATGCTGTCCAAAATGAAATTATCGATCAAAAATTGGCTGATGTGTTGTTACCTAAGTACCCGGTGGCACCGTTATTTTATACGTTGCCTAAAGTACATAAGGGGTTGACCCCCCCGCCGGGACGCCCTATTGTTTCATCCAGGGGCTCTTTGACACAGCCAATTTCCACATATTTGGACGCTATATTTCAACCCTTAGTTCAGCAGCACAAAAATTTTTTGTTAGATACAACTATGTTTTTGAATAAGCTGACTACATTACGTGATATCCCGGAAAATTCCTGGATGGTCTGCGCTGATGTAGTCAGTTTATACACAATAATCCCACATGATTCTTGTTTAAATGCAGTAAAAAGTTTTTTGAATGAGAGTAATACTTTTGACTCGGCATTTATTGATTTCTGTTTGGCACTGTTGGAGTTTATTCTGAAGAAAAACTATTTCTTGTTTGATAAAAAATATTACATCCAATTAAGCGGTTGCTCAATGGGCTCAGCAGTAGCCCCGGCAATAGCAAACATATTTATGTTTGGTGTTGAGCAGGAGATGTTCTTCGCAGATTTGGCAGTATCGTCTAATATTGCATTATATACTCGTTTTATAGACGACCTATTTATTGTCTGGTCAGGGTCCAAGGAAGCCTTAGTGAAGCTAATAGAAGCTAACAATTCTAGTGAAAATCCGGTTAAATTGACGTATCGCATGAGTAAGAAAGGTATTGATTTCTTAGATGTTGCCATCAGATTAGTAGATAACCAATTTGAAACATCAGTACATATAAAATCTACTGATAGGAATACATTGTTACAGTATAATAGCTGTCACCCTGTTAAATGAACGAATTCATTACCCTACTCTCAGATGTTACGTATCTGGAGGATTAATTCAAATGGTGGAGTGGCAGCTGAACAAATAGAAGCACTCATCGAGAAGTTAGTAGTAAGAGGTTACTCCAGAGAAATGCTAATACATACTAGGGATAAGGTTAAAAAAATAGATCGGAATATGTTACTTAAAAAAACTGGTATGAAACGGCAGAGTAGTAGGATGCCGATTGTTAACCAATTCAATACACAATCAAGAGAGGTGAACAAGGTAATTAAAGATAATTGGCATATTATTAAATCAGACCGACAATTACCATTTGTGGACGTGGATCCTATGCCATGTTACACTCGAGGGCAAAACCTAAGAGATTTATTAGTACGTGCTGATATAGGAAATTATGAGGAAAATAAACCGGCTCATTTTCTTTCAAGAAAAGCCTTAGGTTGTTTCAAATGTGGATGCACAACTTGTAGCTATTTGATACCCGGTGATTCATTTTACCATCCACATACGGGTAAAAAATTCTTGATCCGTCACCATCTCACTTGCAACTCGAGTTATGTGGTGTACCAAATAATCTGCCCCTGTGGACTTTCATATATAGGAAAGACCCAGGGGAGATTTAAAGATCGTATGGCGGCGCACAGATCTGCAATAAGAGCAGCATTGAACAGCTGTACTAGATCAGATCAACCGGTTGCACGCCATTTTGCAGAGTTTAAACATTCCATTGCAAGTATTAAATACCGAATGATTGATTGGGTAAAAAAACCAGTGAGAGGTGGTGATAGAAACCGTTTATTAGTTCAGAGAGAGGTGCAATGGATTCACCGGTTGGATGTAGTAGCCCCACGCGGGCTTAATGAATATTTGAGTTTCAGTTGTTTCGGATAACTGTTGTTTATAGATACGTTTTATTGTCAAAGTTGAGGTATTTTGTTCAGCTCAAAAACCGTGTATTTTTATAATTACAGGTCCGCTACTTTAAATGTTTGTATGTTGCTATGGTGATGGGAGTCACTTTAGGATGACGTAATCAGCCGTGGCCGGAAAGGAGGAGGTTTTTCCTCAACCGCCGGCGCGGCGTTTTTTCACGGGTGCACGTGTATTTAAGGTATGTAATGTCTCATTTTATTTAATAAACCTGACGATAGTGCTTGCGGGCACTGAAACGTTGTTGAAACTATATTGTTCTCCAGACTTCGTTTGTCATACATTGAGTGCCGCACCATGGAAACTATATGGGTGTACACGCTGTACATGTGAAGGCACCGATGCAATAGTGGAAGTCATCGAGGAGTGCCGGACCTACGCTATTCTATATATATATATATATATACGTATATATCTCTGAAGAGTTCTTCCTAGGTCTTTGTTGGGCAAATAAATACCCTTGGGTGGTGGTTAGCCCCTGGTAAGATTGGTAAGTGACTTAGTACTCAAATAATGTGGTATATATCTCCTGTAGTATAAACAATTGCTCAAAATGAGTTTCCCCAGCTCTATCAGTCTTTGTCACGTAGCTATTTAATTTACGGACATATTGAAGCCTTTGTGTTGGTACATTTACATGATATTAAAATGTTGTCTAGGAAGAATGTAAGAAAAAATTATTTCAAAACAGTATTTCAAGGTGAGGTACTCAGGGATGGAATCATATTACGATGGTTTACACTCAAGATAAGGGAAATATTACAATGTAAAAATAAGTGCTGCATGAATGAAGAGTACAATGTCCATTCTCATGTCCAGGGTTAGGGTTATAACTAGTTGGGGCTGCAGCACAGTCCAAAATTCAAATAGGGGAGTCATACCAACTCCCACCAACTGTCTTCCCAAACTAATTCACTGGCAGTTAGTGTAACTCCCCTATCTGAATTTTGGACTGTGCTGCAGTCCCACCTTTGGAGCTGCAACTAGTTATAACACTAACCCTTAGTATCAGCAGATGAATAGCGCAGGAAAATAAAAATGATGTGTTCATTTGCCCTACCTGTCACATTTATGTTGCTTTATAATACAGTACGTACAGTATATTGTATTATAGAGATATGATATCGCGTTTTTCAGCAGGGAAATCTCTTCTGTATTAAGTAACTTAGTGGCTGATAGTTCCACCAAGGCATCATAAATCTTGACCACTCCTTAATTTCATTGGTGTAAAATGTAACAGTTTTTATTGATTGGAATTATAAGAAACCATGGCTGGCTGAAAAATTATTGCAGCCAATCAGCTCTAGTCCAACCACAACACAGTCCAATATGAGTGAATGCACATTCCTGGTGCAGCCGAACTTGTGAAGAAACCAACATCACCTTATTTGGCATATTACTGGACACTCCTGCAAAACTAAAGGCCATGTCCCCCTGCACAGGTAGTGAATAACATGACTCCCTTCAAAGTAGAAGTGCTACACGACCACCCCTTGTGCCAAGTACAGTATGGCCACTGAAGAGCAATGCTTTTTTACCAAGCTGTGCTTCCTCCAGTGAAGAAAAGTTATCAAAACTTGGACGGTGAGAACCCAAATTGCAAAGCTGTAAACATTCAGAAACAGCCACTTATACAGTATAAGCTTCCTCAAATGCCCAGACACTTGCATTTTACAGGATTCCTCAGAGTAAACATATTATTACTATTCATCTTGGGACATTCTAAATCCTCCCTATCAAAGCTAACTACGCCATATCTTGTCTACAACATGGGTGTTTATATGCCTTCAGGCCAATATAGCCCTCCATTATTTAAAGCAGTGAGAATCCTTTTGTTAATATATATATATATATATATATATATATATATTAAATGTGATTCACTGATTATCACAAACAATGGTGCATAAGACCTAACAGATATAGCTGTTGAACTAAAACATGTTCTTGCTTGGAGTAAAATGATTAATTTGACCACTACTCACTATTTTAGGATTTAAGAAAATCTTTTTATAGTCACTTCCACAACCTTGCTATGTTTAACCATTAATATGATAAGTAATGTGTGAATTTAAATCAGGACTTAGAAGAAAGTTAGTTGAATATGTCACTTTGAAAGATAAATGTTAATCAAATTTTATTTCTAAAAACAATTAATATTGGAAAAATAATCTAAAGAGGATAAACATCAAGTCTATGTGCTCGTTTATGCTCCAACTTTGGTAACTGATAATTTAATCCAGTGCTCGCTCTCTATATATTGCAGAGGAATAAAAACTGCAAGCAGATATTTTTTCAACTTCAAGCAAGTATTCATATTATTCATTGCCTAATGTTTATGTTCTGAAGTGATGAACTACGCTTGCTCCTGCCAGTGGTAGACACAAAAAATAATCATTGATCTAAAATTTTTGTCACAGAATCAGTTGTTATTAATTTAAGTAAGACTCTAAGATTCTAGTATGTTCATTATTCATTAGTCAGAGTATGTAAAATACAAGTAAACTTAATGTATTTGTAATTCACGCATCTTATTTCCCTCGGTAATATAGACAATACTTGTATATCACAGTTCAACTTGAACACCATGTTTATTAATGTGTGATGATATATAGCATATCTGTCCAAAGTGATAAAACACATTCACAGAACATTTGTTGCATATTACCTAAACTGTCATGACCATGCATCAGTGATTTCTATTTTTCCAGTACTGATGTTGCTAGCAACTTTAGTCAATGGGGAATGGCCATACTTGTCAGAGGTATAAAGCTATTATTTCAAGTGCTGTTGAAAGACATATTTTGTATGTACAGTTTTTGTTTCTACAGCTGATATTTGTGCCCTGCTAGACAAATAATTATGCATATTTTCTTGTTCCTTAGTACAGTATGTTGTTATAATATACAGTTTCCTAGTACAAAGATCTAGAGGCAACTATTTGTCCATATTAGGGATGATTCTGAGTTGGGAGCAAAACAAAGCAAATAAACAACAACAAAACAAGTAACATTGCTCTGTGCAAAACTATGTTGCGCTACAGGTGGGGCAGATTTAAAACGTGCAGATATTTAGATGTGAGAGGTGTATGTTTAATATTAAATCTAAATTGTAGTTTAAAAATAATGCTGCCCAGAATTTACCCTGCAATGTATGCTTAATAAATAAATATACTTGCACCCCTTGCATTGCAGCATGGTTTGTTCTAGATACAAAGTTACTTGGTTTTTACTTTGCTCCAAATTTATAATCAGACCAGCTATGTGAAAGCTTGCTAATTTTCCACATACTGCTGGTAACAAGATGTTTATCTTTCCCCTCGCTATTATGCTAAATACATTTGTCAATGGTGATGGTATTAAATGGTGCTAGTTACATAGAATTTACCAGAGATGAATAAAGCATTTTGGCAGATTTTACATTTTTAAAAATCACTTTCACAGCCAGAGAATAAAAATATCTACTAGTCATTATGGAGAAATATGTTTATATTCAGAACAAAATTATATTTCAATAACTTTAAAATCTAATTTTAAATATTTTTAGTTGGGGCTGACATTAGTAATATGTTAATGATTCATAATTAAGTTATTGCCTCTATTTATTTCTGGCAAATAATTTATATTTTATTATTAATTTTATTATTATTAGATAATAATAATAATAATAATAATAATAATAATAATAATAATAATAATAAAATGCAATTTGAACAATGTTAGTTCTTATGTTTACTTTTGTAAAAACAGCCACTTTCCAAGCAAATGTTCAGAAAATAAATCTCTTGTGACATGTACGTATCTTGCTCCTCTTATCAGCAAGTAGTTTCAAATTTACTTAGGCGCTGCTGATAGGGAGTGTAATGGAAAAATAAAAATAAAATACTTTTACATTTAATTTTACACTTGATTTTGATTCTTCCTTAAGGGCTATTGTAGCCGGTTACCAGGATTTCAATTATGAATTTCAAGTACACAGAATGTCAAATTGATACATAAGATGTTTTTGGTAAGAAATTTTTTGGAACCCATCAACTCTGCAGCCATCACTTTGAATCATATTTCACTTTCAAGAAAATCTTCCAGTTGAAGAGTCTGTGCCATGAGTCTTCATCCACCAAAGAAATTAAACTACCAAGTATGCAGTCTATAAATGCTTTCTTAAATCTTATCAAATATAATCCATCCCCTACAACGACTACCATGTTTGACAGGCTCCTTTATATTTAGTATAAATAGCTGGGTAAAGTTTGCCCCACAGAAGCCTGGTCATGTATGAACTGCAAAAAATGCATCCCCACAAGTGCTCCTAAGTTTCTGCCTAGCACATTTCAATGTGCATGCTCACTTTATGGTTCTTGGAACTGCTTCCGGTAATTCAATCTGTGGCTACTTGCCATTTCCTGTAACATCTTCTTCCACAAGAGGAACCTCCTTCATTAATTAGCTTTTTAATGTTTGCATTCCTTATATCTGAATATGCGGCTCAGAAAATGTTTTATTAATTGTGTGAGTGAGAATGGCACAATCTTTATTGCGTGTATCTCTTTGTGTGTTTGAAGGTATTTTTTTTTTTTTTTTTTTTACAATGCTTAATGCGTAATCCAGTATAATATATTTCATTATTGGGGCATGATCCAAAAAGTTCCAGCGTGTCAAAAAGCAAGGCACAAATAGAAAGAAACAGCTCCCCAAGTTTTCTCATAAATTTTGCACAGGGATGACATAAGGCTAGCATACATATATCCCTATACTGTGTACAATTAAACAAAGAAAAAAAATAAGATTTTAGAATATTGTAAAAACAAGATATAGAAGCACCGCCTTTCAATAATAAATATTTTTAATAAATCTGAAGCAAAGCAAAATATATACAATAAAAAAATAGCAAAGCAATTGTTAATATTTAACAATCATCAATATGTAATTAAATCATAAACAAAAGGAATAACAAGACGGGGATCAATTAAATTGCTATACAAAGAGAGACGTGTAACAATGGGTCTAATTTAGATCTGATCGCAGCAGCAAAATTGTTAGCTAATGGGTAAAACCAGGTGTACTGCAGGGGGGCAGGTATAACATGTGCATAGAGAGTTAGATTTGGGTGGGTTATTTTGTTTCTGTACAGGGTAAATACTGGCTTATTTATTTTTACACTGCTATTTAGATTTCACTTAGAACACACCACACCCAAATCTAACTCTCTCTGCACATGTTATATCGGCCTCCCCTGCAGTGCACATGGTTTTGCCCATTAGCTAACAAATTTGCTGCTGTGATCAAACCTGAATTAGGCCTAATATTTCAAATATAAAGGAACTGAAATGGGATCCAGTGAGGATCTCGGCAGTCAGAATACCGACACCGGAATCCCGACACCGGCACCTAGCCCTCGATTTATGCCAGTGTCAGTGTCCTGTCCCCTGATGCAGAAATGTTTATGTACCATGTACTTGTCTGACATTGTCTTGTACAGGTTGAGTCTCCCTTATCCAAAATGCTTGGGACCAGAGGAATTTTGGATATCGGATTTTTCCGTATTTTGGAATAATTGCATACCATAATGAGATATTATGGTGATGGGACCTAAATATAAGCACAGAATGCATTTATGTTACATATACACCTTATACACACAGCCTGAAGGTAATTTTAGCCAATATTTTTTATAACTTTGTGCATTAAACAATGTGTGTGTACATTCACACAATTCATTTATGATTCATATACACCTTATACACACAGCCTGAAGGTCATTTAATACAATATTTTTAATAACTTTGAGTATTAAACAAAGTTTGTGTACATTGAGCCATCAAAAACAAAGGTTTCACTATCTCAGTCTCGCTCAAAAAAGTCCGTATTTCGGAATATTCCGTATTTCGGAATATTTGGATATGGGATACTCAACCTGTACTGTAAATCTTTTTTTTGTCTTGCTAATCTGTTGATGTGCTTTGCTAGGCACTGGGGAACCCTTGTGGTTCCTTCCATAAAAAATAAAAAATAAAATAAATAATAATTATAACAACAACAACAACAATAACAACTATATCTAAGCAGTAAGAACTCACTCCAGAAATAGTCAACCCAGGTTATGGGGCCAGCAGAAGTGATTCTCTTAGCACAGCCAACCCCACTTCACCTCTATATCCTGCAGTATGTCAGGATCTGGATTTTTTTTTTTGTAGGCACAGGAAACATGCCCATTGGGCTATATTGATGAAAGCTGATATGAATATTGCTAAGTACATAAATGAAGCTTAAAGAAACAAAATGAAAGGACTGCGCTTAACGCTATCTGATAAACCAAGCTGCTATAGGAGTATGAAGGGAATCCACTTTTCCCAATGTTATGTTAAGAAACCAAAGAAAGCCCTCCAAGCGCTATGATATCAGATATTAACACTTCTACTTAAATTATTGATCATACATCTTTATGAAGAATATTTTATTTAAAAATATATAGGCACAAAAAGATACACATTTATTTAATTAATCAACTAGTTTCGCCTGTCTAGCAGGCTTCGTTAGGATCCTGACGAAGCCTGCTAGACATGCGAAATTAGTTGATGCTAGAGCACCACACCACATCTGCCGGCGGACATCTGATGCTTTGCTTTCTTTGATACTTACGGATTTACAAGTAAGTTGCGGTGATTCCCAACTTCTGGAAGTGACTTCCAATTTATGTTTATGAATGCCCTTGAAGAATTTATGGACTTTTATGAGGTTCATTTGTTAGAAAGTTCATAATAAGGACACTGCAAGATTTTGGGACTTATCATACTGCACGTCATAAAGGATTAATTATCCTCTAAGGTGAAAGATTTGCTAAGGCATTTCACCCCCCAATATATGTTTTATGTTGTATTGTTTATATGTAGTATACCGGTATTAGGACTCACTTTTTTCTAGATATTAATTAAATAAATGTGTATCTTTTTGTGCCTATATATTTTTAAATAAAATACTCTTCATAAAGATGTATGATCAATAATTTAAGTAGAAGTGTTAATATCTGATATCATAGCGCTTGGAGGGCTTTCTCTGGTTTCTTAACATAAATGATGCTACTCGCTGGAGATGACGAGTTTAAAAAGGCTAGTTATATAACCAGGCTGGAAGTCAATGATGCTGGAGACCAGACTGGAACAGGTGGGCACTGCAGACCAGACTAGATCTAGTGATGCTGCAAACCAGGCTGGAACAGCAGAATGGGTTAGGGCAGGCTACGGCTGGATGCCATTCTTGGACCATCTAATCTGGATGATGACTGACTAAGATGGATACAGGGCAGTGACCGGCTAAGCTGGATGATAGGCTAGAACCGGCCAAACTGGTTGACCAGGCTGGAATCCGTATTGCTGATAACTGGGCTGGAACCAATATGGAAGATAGTTGAACTGCAACCAGACTGCTGGAGCCAGTAGTTCTGTAAGACTGATAATAGTTATGTAAGGCTGATCACTGAGCCAAGTAGGCTGGAACTGGTAATGCTGGCTTCAGTAGTGCTGCAGGGCAGATTAAAACCAATAACTGAACTGACCAAGCTGGCACTGGTGTTGCTGGGAACAGTAGTACTGTAAAGCAGGTCAGAACTGGTAAGTGAATTAACCAGGCTGGAACTCATATTGTGGTAGCAGTAGTACTGCAGAACAGGTCAGAACTGAAAACTGAATTAACCAGACTGGAACTGGTATTGCTGGGAGCAATTATACAGTACATAACTCTGGAGCTGGACTAAGGCCAGTAAAGCTGGGAACCGGACTGGATCCAGTAAAGTAGAGCAGATTCTCAGAACACTTAAAGGCTGCTGCTGGGATTATGTTGCTTACCCTAGAAACTGAATAAAAAAACACACTATTATATGTGCTCACTGCCAAGGAATACAGGAGATAACAGGAAATCACTGTGCTAGCAACCAGTTGAAATGAGCACTCAATAGTTTAGCTGGACTTGTATACGTAGCAGATGGGTAATTTGCTTGCAGGATTATCAGAGGTTAACTGCCCACAAGGATCCTGAAAATCTGCAGGGGAATGGGTGTACTTCTTCCAGAGAGTAGAATGCAACTGGCGGGATAGCTGGTATAAACAGAACTTGAAAATAGCAGACAGCTGAAGCTCTACAGGTCGAATGCACATTCAGGTGAGAGGTTTACAGCAGCACTAGGATGCAGGCACATAAACAAGTTGGTAGAATTGAGGAATAGCTTTCAGCCACACTAAGACACAGGCTTATAAATAACTGCTTCCAGCTAAACTGATTACTTTGAAACAAATGAGAGTCTGTAATCAGTGAAGTGCAGCTGACAGCAGCTCTGAGTATGAATCATAGGAAAAGTTCTAAGTGAGAGGAGAATGGAATCCAGCGGCAGATTGCAGATTGCCAATGGGCTGAGGCTGAGCTCTGTCATTACCGTGGTTGCTGTGCTATCTCTCCCCCACCTCCCCCACAACGCCGGGCCCATTCTTCTATGTACCGCTGCCGCTGGACTCGCTGAAGCCGCAGCTATGAGAAGTTGCTGGATACTGCCCACTATGCAAATATCCCAGCCGCAGCCAGCGCAGTGAGAGGCCGAGTATCACACATATCCAGGCCCAGCCTCTCACTAGCATCTCACACACTGCCCCCTGTACCCAGCACCTCACACACTGCCCCCTGTACCCAATACCACACACATTGCCCCTGTACCCAGCACCTCACACACTGACACACAGCCCCCTGCACTCAGCCTCTCACTAGCATCTCACACACACTGCCCCCTGTACCCAGCCCCTCACTCACTGCCCCTGTAGACAGCACCACACACACACACACACACACACACACACACACACACACACACACACACACACACTGCCCCCTGTACAGAGCACCTCACACACTACCCCCTGCAATCAGCAACACACACTGCCCCCATACCCAGCACCACACACACTGCCCCCTGTACCCAACACCTCACACACTACCCCCTGTACACAGCACCTCACACACTGCCCCCTGTACCCAGCACCACACACTCTGCCCCCTGTACCCAGCACCACACACACTGCCCCCTGTACCCAGCACCACACACACCGCCCCCTG
The DNA here is from genome assembly GCF_028390025.1 of Pseudophryne corroboree. Classification (NCBI taxonomy): domain Eukaryota; kingdom Metazoa; phylum Chordata; class Amphibia; order Anura; family Myobatrachidae; genus Pseudophryne; species Pseudophryne corroboree. The sequence goes on from NC_086447.1 coordinate 620,320,918, forward strand.
TACCCAGCACCTCACACACTGCTCCCTGTACCCAGCACCTCACACACTGCCCCCTATACCCAGCACCTCACACACTGCCCCCTGTACCCAGTACCTCACACACTGCCCCCTGTACCCAGCACCACACACTCTGCCCCCTGTACCAAGCACCACACACACTGCCCCCTGTACCCAGCACCACACACACCGCCCCCTGTACCCAGCACCTCACAAACTGCCCCCTGTACCCAGCACCACACACACTGCCCCCTGTACCGAGCACCACACACACTGCCCCCTGTAGCAAGCACTACACACACTGCCCCCTGTACCCAGCACCACACACACTGCCTCCTGTACCCAGCACCACACACACTGACACAGAGTCCCCTACACCCAGTCTCTCACTAGCATCTCACACACTGCACCCTGTACCCAGCACCTCACACACTGACACATAGCACCCTGCACCCAGCCTCTCACTAGCATCTCACACAGTGCCCCCTGTTCCCAGCACCACACACTGCCCTCTGTACCCAGCACCTCACACACTGCCCCCTGTACCCAGCACCACACACACACACACACACACACACACTGACACAGCCCCCTGCACCAAGCCTCTCACCAGCATTTCACACACTGTCCCCTGTACCCAGCACCACGAACCCTGACACACAGCCCCCCGTACCCAGCACCTCCCACACTGACACAGATCCCTGTACCCAGCACCTCACACACTGACAACACCCACCCCTTTACATACTGGCACACAGCTCCATGTACCCAGCATCTCACACACTGACACAGCTCCCTGTACACACAGCACATCACACACTGACACACAGCCCCCTGTACCCTGCACCTCACACACTGACACAGATCCCAGTACACACCACCTCACACACTGACAACCCCCACCCCTTTACACAGCCCCACACACACTGACACACAGCTATGTGTACCCAGCATCTCACACGCTGACACAGCTCCCTGTACAAACAGCACAGCACACACTGACACACAAACCCTTGTACACAGCACCTCACACACTGACACACAGCCTCCTGTACACACAGCACAACATACACTGCCACTATTGCTGTTGGACGTTCTTAGGCAGTTATAGCCCGTTGTCTAATCAGACGCAGTTGTAACATAGTGTTATAGGAGTGACACGGGTGTGTTACTGATAGTGGTTACGTATAGAGACACTGCTCACATGGGAGTCCATACTCAGATGGACGATCTGCACCTAACATAGGAATGGTGAAAGTGTCAGTGGTGTGACCAATGGTGGCGTCTAATGACGCACATGCATGATTGCAGCAGGCATCTGTCGTTGTTCATTCATACGCACGGATGCACACTAGGAGCTGCATTAGCAGAAAGTAGCAGACACAATTTTTGTAAAAGATCCAAGGAATGCTGCAACTGCATCCAACAGAAACAGGCCCTATGAGAAGTGAGTTTTCTGCCCTGCGTGACAGACTCCACTCCCTCCCGCCTCCAATAGGGCTGCATCCAGTAATTTTCCAGGCTGGTTTTCTATTCCAATCCACCCCTGATGGAATCCAAGCAATGTTGAGACACATGAATCACAGGGAATAGCTCATCTTGAGGAGCTGATGTTTAGCAGTGTAGGTGTACAAGAATCACAGATTTAGCTGAGAATTGCAGATAGGGAACCCCATAATACTGAGACACATAAACTCAGAAGACTGCAGATTTGCTGTAGACTGGGACCCAGGAAATCAGCAATGTGACTTATTGACCTTACAGTGTGCTGGTGAAAAGAAAGGGTTTAAACAGGAGCTGCAGGTCTTAGATTGGCCTCCAGAGTCAGGTGAGGTATGGAAGCACTCTAATTGGAGGTGATGTGGTCAACTGACAAAATAAAAAATTGCTGTGTCCATGCACCAGCTCCACAATACAAGGTACAACTAAAAAACCTGATCTGCGGGACAGCTGAGTAATAAATTGCTTAGTGCATGGAATGAGTGTTGAAAGTCAGATTCCTGAAACAGTATAAGTGAGACTGTTAATGACCTTTTGCTCCCCTTACCAGCCAGTAGCAAGCTTGGTGAATAACTGTGAGCAAGCACTCAGTTACCTGCAAAATTGTTAAATAACTCTACAACTGTTATGTAACTGTCTGCAGAGAATCAGTTACAAAGACAGACATAATTAATGGAGGTATTGCTATAGACTGTCTGTAGGGTACCAGCCATACACACAGCTACTATTGATTGAGGTACTGCAATAAACTGTCCCAGCAAACCAACTGCACATGCAGCTACTATTAATTAAGGTACTGCAAAAAACTGCCCCCTGGAAACCAGTCACACATACAGATACTATTAATTGCAATAGTCTGTATGCAGACTGTCTTCAGAGAACCCGCTGCACACACATAGACCTACTATTAACTGAGTTACTGCAATAGTCTGTCCGCAGGGTGCACAGCTACTATTAATTGAGATACTGCAATAAATTGTCCCTAAAGAACCAACCACACATACAGCTACTATTAATTAAGGTACTGCAATAAACTGCCCACAGGGAGCCAGCCACACATACAGCTACTATTAATTGAAGTACTGCTGTAGACTGTTTGCAGGAAACCAGATGCACATACTGTACAGCTACTGTTAATTGAGTTACTGCAATAGACTGTCCCCAGGGTGTCTTCAGGGAACCAGCTGCACACACATACTGTACACCTACTATTAATTGAGCTACTGCAATAAACTGTACGCTCGGTGCCAGATGCACATACAGCTACTATTAATTGAGGTACTTCAATAAATTGTCCACAGTGAAGCAACCACACATACAGCTACTATTAATTAAAGTACTGCAGTAAACTGCCTGCAGGGAACTGCAATAGACTGTTCGCAGTGAACCAGCCACACATACAGTTACTATTAATTGAGGTACTACAATAAACTGTCCGCAAACTGTCTTCACAGCACCAGCTGCACGTACAGATGTAGTCAAGCTCATCTAGCCTGCAGCTTGTTGTATTCACGGCAATCCAGGTGTGGCAAGTATGCCCGTGACTAGGACGCACTCGTACATCGAAGTACGCGCATCCATAGGAATGGATAAGTAATTGTCTGGACAACAGGGACTAGCGAGTGGTGGTTAATGGGATGTTTTCCGACTGGGCCCCAGTACTCAGTGGAATACAGCGAGGGTCAGTACTCAGGCCACTATTGTTTAACATATTTATAAATTATCTAGGAGTGGGTCTGGAAAGCACAGTGTCAATTTTTGCAGATGATACTAAACTTTGTAAAGTAATTAATTCAGACAAGGATGTTGAGTCTATACAGAACGACTTACTTAAATTGGAAGTTTGGGCAGACAAATGGAGAATGAGGTTCAATATAGAGAAATGTAAAGTTATGCACCTCGGACTAAAAACAATTAGGCAACCTACAAATTAAATGGGGAAGTTTTAGTGGAAACGGTAGTTGAAAAAGACGAGAGTGCTCATTGATAACAGACTTAGTAGCAGTACGCAATGTCAAACTGCAGCAACAAAGGCAAATAAGGCATTAGCATGCATAAAAGGGGGTATGGAGACAAGGGATGAGAGTGTAATCCTACCATTGTATAAATCATTGGTGCGGCCACACCTTAAATATTGTGCACAGTTCTAGGCACTGTACTATAAAAAGACGAGCCACCAAATTGATTAAGAGGCTAGTGGCATGACTACGCTGGCCAGTCTCCCCATTCTGCACCTTTTCTGAAAGACTGGTGAGATTTTGACTAAGTGGCAATTTTGACTATGTGATTTTCCTTGAACTCCCCGGAGCGCAGAACCACCAATTTTGACTCTATTTACTGTACTTGCGATTTTGACTGTGCGATTTTGACTATGTTAGAAACTAGATTGTACACAATATAGGGGGTCATTCCGAGTTGATCGCTCGCTAGCAGTTTTTAGCAGCCGTGCAAATTAGTGATGAGCGGGTTCGGTTCCTCGGAAACCGAACCCCCCCGAACTTCACCCATTTTACACGGGTCCGAGGGATACTCGGATTCTCCCGTATGGCTCGGTTAATCCGAGCGCGCCCGAACGTCATCATCCCGCTGTCGGATTCTCGCGAGATTCGGATTCTATATAAGCAGCCTTGCGTCGCCGCCATTTTCACTCGTGCATTGGAAATGTTAGGGAGAGGACGTGGCTGGCGTCCTCTCCGTTTATTAATAATATTTGTGCTACTGCAGTGCTTATTGCTTAATTGTGGGGACTGGGGAGCAGCTGTATTATATAGGAGGAGTACAGTGCAGAGTTTTGCTGACCAGTGACCACCAGTATACGTTGTCTGCCTGAAAAACACTCCATATCTGTGCTCAGTGTGCTGCATATATCTGTGCTCACACTGCTTAATTGTGGGGACTGGGGAGCAGCTATATTATATAGGAGGAGTACAGTGCAGAGTTTTGCTGACCAGTGACCACCAGTATACGTTGTCTGCCTTAAAAACACTCCATATCTGTGCTCAGTGTGCTGCATATATCTGTGCTCACACTGCTTAATTGTGGGGACTGGGGAGCAGCTGTATTATATAGGAGGAGTACAGTGCAGAGTTTTGCTGACCAGTGACCACCAGTATACGTTGTCTGCCTTAAAAACACTCCATATCTGTGCTCAGTGTGCTGCATATATCTGTGCTCACACTGCTTAATTGTGGGGACTGGGGAGCACCTGTATTATATAGGAGGAGTATAGTGCACAGTTTTGCTGACCAGTGACCACCAGTATATGTTGTCTGCCTGAAAAACACTCCATATCTGTGCTCAGTGTGCTGCATATCTGTGCTCACACTGCTTAATTGTGGGGACTGGGGAGTACCTGTATTATATATAGGAGGAGTACAGTGCAGAGTTTTGCTGATCAGTGACCACCAGTATATGTTGTCTGCCTGAAAAACACTCCGTATCTGTGCTCAGTGTGCTGCATATATCTCTGCTCACACTGCTTTATTGTGGGCACTGGGGACCACCAGTATATTATATAGGAGGAGTACAGTGCAGAGTTTTGCTGACAGTGACCACCAGTATATATAGCAGTACGGTACGGAAGGCCACTGCTCTACCAATATCTGTGTCGTCAAGTATACTATCCATCCATACCTGTGGTGCATTTCAGTTGTGCGCAGTATATATAGTAGTAGGCCATTGCTATTGATACTGGCATATAATTCCACACATTAAAAAATGGAGAACAAAAATGTGGAGGTTAAAATAGGGAAAGATCAAGATCCACTTCCACCTCGTGCTGAAGCTGCTGCCACTAGTCATAGCCGAGACGATGAAATGCGATCAACGTCGTCTGCCAAGGCCGATGCCCAATGTCATAGTAGAGAGCATGTAAAATCCAAAAAACAAAAGTTCAGTAAAATGACCCAAAAATCAAAATTGAAAGCGTCTGATGAGAAGCGTAAACTTGCCAATATGCCATTTACGACACGGAGTGGCAAGGAATGGCTGAGGCCCTGGCCTATGTTCATGGCTAGTGGTTCAGATTCACATGAGGATGGAAGCACTCATCCTCACGCTAGAAAAATGAAAAGACTTAAGCTGGCAAAAGCACAGCAAAGAACTGTGCGTTCTTCTAAATCACAAATCCCCAAGGAGAGTCCAATTGTGTCGGTTGCGATGCCTGACCTTCCCAACACTGGACAGGAAGAGCTTGCACCTTCCACCATTTGCATGCCCCCTGCAAGTGCTGGAAGGAGCACCCGCAGTCCTGTTCCTGATAGTCAAATTGAAGATGTCACTGTTGAAGTACACCAGGATGAGGATATGAGTGTTGCTGGCGCTGGGGAGGAAATTGACAAGGAGGTTTTTGATGGTGAGGTGGTTTGTTTAAGTCAGGCACTCGGGGAGACACCTGTTGTCCGTGGGACGAATATGGCCATTGACATGCCTGGTCAAAATACAAAAAAAATCACCTCTTCGGAGTGGAATTATTTCAACACAAATGCGGACAACAGGTGTCAAGCCGTGTGTTGCCTTTGTCAAGCTGTAGTAAGTAGGGGTAAGGACGTTAACCACCTCGGAACATCCTCCCTTATACGTCACCTGCAGCGCATTCATCATGTCAGTGACAAGTTCAAAAACTTTGGATGACAGCGGAAGCAGTCCACTGACCACTAAATCCCTTCCTCTTGTAACCAAACTCCTGCAAACCACACCACCAACTCCCTCAGTGTCAATTTCCACCTTACACAGGAAAGCCAATAGTCCTGCAGGCCATGTCACTGGAAAGTCTGACGAGTCCTCTCCTGCCTGGGATTCCTCCGATGCATCCTTGAGTGTAACGCCTACTGCTGCTGACGCTGCTGTTGTTGCTGCTGGGAGTCAATCGGCATCCCAGAGGGGAAGTCGGAAGACCACTTGTACTACTTCCAGCAAGCAATTGACTGTCCAACAGTCCTTTGCGAGGAAGATTAACTATCACAGCAGTCATCCTGCTGCAAAGCGGATAACTCAGGTCTTGTCAGCCTGGGTGGTGAGAAACGTGGTTCCGGTATCCACCGTTAATTCAGAGGCAACTAGAGACTTGATTGAGGTACTGTGTCCCCGGTACCAAATACCATCTAGGTTCCATTTCTCTAGGCAGGCGATACCGAAAATGTACACAGACCTCAGAAAAAGAGTCACAAGTGTCCTAAAAAAGGCAGTTGTACCCAATGTCCACTTAACCACGGACATGTGGACAAGTGGAGCAGGGCAGACTCAGGACTTTATGACTGTGACAGCCCACTGGGTAGATGTATTGCCTCCCGCAGCAAGAACAGCAGCGGCGGCACCAGTAGCAGCATCTCGCAAACGCCAACTCGTTCCTAGGCAGGCTACGCTTTGTATCACCGCTTTCCATAAGAGGCACACAGCTGACAACCTCTTACGGAAACTGAGGAACATCATCGCAGAATGGCTTACCCCAATTGGACTCTCCTGGGGATTTGTGACATCGGACAACGCCAGCAATATTGTGCGTGCATTACATCTGGGCAAATTCCAGCACGTCCCATGTTTTGCACATACATTGAATTTGGTGGTGCAGAATTATTAAAAAACGACAGGGGCGTGCAAGAGATGCTGTCGGTGGCCCGAAGAATTGCGGGCCACTTTCGGCATTCAGCCAACGCGTGCCGAAGACTGGAGCACCACCAAACACTCCTGAACCTGCCCTGCCATCATCTGGAGCAAGAGGTGGTAACGAGGTGGAATTCAACCCTCTATATGCTTCAGAGGATGGAGGAGCAGCAAAAGGCCATTCAAGCCTATACATCTGCCCACGATATAGGCAAAGGAGGGGGAATGCACCTGACTCAAGTGCAGTGGAGAATGATTTCAACGTTGTGCAAGGTTCTGCAACCCTTTGAACTTGCCACACGTGAAGTCAGTTCAGACACTGCCAGCCTGAGTCAGGTCATTCCCCTCATCAGGCTTTTGCAGAAGAAGCTGGAGACATTGAAGGAGGAGCTAAAACAGAGCGATTCTGCTAGGCATGTGGGACTTGTGGATGGAGCCCTTAATTTGCTTAACCAGGATTCACGGGTGGTCAATCTGTTGAAATCAGAGCACTACATTTTGGCCACCGTGGCTCGATCCTACGTTGGATCTCTCTTTCCGGCAGACACAAGTCTGCAGAGGTTCAAAGACCTGCTGGTGAGAAAATTGTCAAGTCAAGCGGAACGTGACCCATCAACAGCTCCTCCTTCACATTCCCCCGCAACTGGGGTGCGAGGAAAAGGCTAAGAATTCCGAGCCCACCCGCTGGCGGTGATGCAGGGCAGTCTGGAGCGAGTGCTGACATCTGGTCCGGACTGAAGGACCTGGCAACGATTACTGACATGTCGTCTACTGTCACTGCATATGATTCTGTCACCATTGAAAGAATCGTGGAGGATTATATGAGTGACCGCATCCAAGAAGGCACGTCAGACAGTCCGTACGTATACTGGCAGGAAAAAGAGGCAATTTGGAGGCCCTTGCACAAACTGGTTTTATTCTACCTAAGTTGCCCTCCCTCCAGTGTGTACTCCAAAAGAGTGTTTAGTGCAGCCGCTCACCTTGTCAGCAATCGGCGTACGAGGTTACTTACAGAAAATGTGGAGAAGACGATGTTCATCAAAATGAATTATAATCAATTCCTCCGTGGAGACATTCACCAGCAATTTGCCTCCAGAAAGTACACAGGGATCTGAGATGGTGGATTCCAGTGGGGACGAATTAATAATCTGTGAGGAGGGGGATGTACACAGTGAAAGGGGTGAGGAATCGGAGGATGATGATGAGGTGGACATCTTGCCTCTGTAGAGCCAGTTTGTGCAAGGAGAGATTGATTGCTTCTTTTTTGGTGGGTACCCAAACCAACCAGTCATTTCAGTCACAGTCGTGTGGCAGACCCTGTCGCTGAAATGATGGGTTCGTTAAAGTGTGCATGTCCTGTTTATACAACATAAGGGTGGGTGGGAGGGCCCAAGGACAATTCCATCTTGCACCTCTTTTTTCTTTCATTTTTCTTTGCATCATGTGCTGTTTGGGGACAATTTTTTTGAAGTGCCATCCTGCCTGACACTGCAGTGCCACTCCTAGATGGGCCAGGTGTTTGTGTCGGCCACTTGTGTCGCTTAGCTTAGTCACACAGCGACCTTGGTGCGCCTCTTTTTTTCTTTGCATCATGTGCTGTTTGGGGACTATTTTTTTGAAGTGCCATCCTGTCTGACACTGCAGTGCCACTCCTAGATGGGCCAGGTGTTTGTGTCGGCCACTTGTGTCGCTTAGCTCAGTCACACAGCGACCTTGGTGCGCCTCTTTTTTTCTTTGCATCATGTGCTGTTTGGGGACTATTTTTTTGAAGTGCCATCCTGTCTGACACTGCAGTGCCACTCCTAGATGGGACAGGTGTTTGTGTCGGCCACTTGTGTCGCTTAGCTTAGTCACACAGCGACCTTGGTGCGCCTCTTTTTTTCTTTGCATCATGTGCTGTTTGGGGACTATTTTTTTGAAGTGCCATCCTGTCTGACACTGCAGTGCCATTCCTAGATGGGCCAGGTGTTTGTGTCGGCCACTTGGGTCGCTTGGCTTAGTCACACAGCGACCTTGGTGCGCCTCTTTTTTTCTTTGCATCATGTGCTGTTTGGGGACTATTTTTTTGAAGTGCCATCCTGTCTGACACTGCAGTGCCACTCCTAGATGGGCCAGGTGTTTGTGTCGGCCACTTGTGTCGCTTAGCTTAGTCACACAGCGACCTTGGTGCGCCTCTTTTTTTCTTTGCATCATGTGCTGTTTGGGGACTATTTTTTTGAAGTGCCATCCTGCCTGACACTGCAGTGCCACTCCTAGATGGGCCAGGTGTTTGTGTCGGCCACTTGTGTCGCTTAGCTTAGCCATCCAGCGACCTCGGTGCAAATTTTAGGACTAAAAATAATGTTGTGAGGTGTTCAGAATAGACTGAAAATGAGTGTAAATTATGGTTATTGAGGTTAATAATACTATGGGATCAAAATGACCCCCAAATTCTATGATTTAAGCTGTTTTTGAGGGTTTTTTGTAAAAAAACACCCGAATCCAAAACACACCCGAATCCGACAAAAAAATTTCTGGGAGGTTTTGCCAAAACGCTTCCGAATCCAAAACACGGCCGCGGAACCGAATCCAAAACCAAAACACATAACCCGAAAAATTTCCGGTGCACATCACTAGTGCAAATGCATAGTCGCCGCCCACAGGGGAGTGTATTTTCACTTTGCAGGAGTGCGAACGCCTGTGCAGCAGAGCGCCTGGAAACACATTTTGTGCAAACCAAGACCAGCCCTGTAGTTACTTATCCTGTGCGATGATTGCTGCGACGAGTGACACGGTAATGACATCACATACCAGCCCAGCAAACGCCCGTCCACGCCTGCGTTTTTCCAAACACTCACAGAAAACGGTCAGTTGACACCCATAAACACCCTCTTTCTGTCAATTTCCTTGCGTTCGGCTGTGCGATTGGATTCATCGCTAGAACCAGTGCAAAACCACAATGGACTACATACCCGTATGACGTGCGTGCGCATTGTGGTGCATACGCATGCGCAGATTAGCCGTTTTTTTTACTGATCACTACGCAGAGAACAATGGCAGCTAGCGATCAACTCAGGATGACCCCCATAGTCAAAATTGCCGTGCCTGCACAGTCTATTTTTTGTTGCGATATTGACGCCACAGGAGCGCGCATTGGTATCGCAAGCTATATACACACAGTGCGATATGTGCTAAATTGTCTTAGGATTTTGACTATATAGTGAAAATCGTAAGCACACATCGCACCGGGTGTAGTGCGGCTGACCGGCGGTCTCCTGACTGCCAGTCTCCTTACCGACGCCGGGATCCTGGCAGCATACTGACGCTGGGATCCCAGCGGGGAGGGGTGAGTGCAGCAAGCCCCTTGCGGGCTCGCTGCGCTCGCCACGCTGCGGGCTCGGTGGCGACCTGAGGTCGCTACGGGTTCTATTCCCACTCTATGGGTGTCGTGGACACCCACGAGTGGAAATAGTCCCTGTTGGTCGGCATGCCGACCATCGGGACAGTGACCCGTCGTGCTGGTGGAGGAAGTCATGTGACTGTCGGTCAGCTGACCGACGGTCACATGAATACCACCCATCACACCGTGTGTATGCACCTTAAGGTCCATACCTCCCAACATGACCCTCTCCAGAAGGGACAGAATGCTCTGCTCCTGGACTTCCCTCTTAATTTATGATTGCCATCACCTGTGCTGAAACACCTTTCTTATCAATTAACCTTTTCAACACAGTTGCAGACAGTCATAAATTAAGAAAAAAGTATAGGAGCAGAGCATTTTGCCCCTCCTGGAGAGGGTCATGTTAAGAGGTATGAAGGCCTGTGTAATGGCATTCCTTAAGTCCTAGTGCTGCATGGACACTGCCGTCTTTCTTTCACCAGCTAACTCTGCAGCCAATCGCAGAGTTTTTGGTTCCCACACAGTGGTGCAAGTAGAAATAATTTCTTATGGGTGCTGAGTGAAGAAAAATGGGAGTGGTTATGTGTTGTGAAGGGGCGTGACCACATGCTGCTAGTGGGAGTGGCTACATGACACTAGCGGCGTGGCCACATGACACAGCCCCTTTTTTGGGGAATTCTGGCTAAAAATATATAGTAATGCCTCCAGTATAATAGAAATCTATAGTAATGCCCCCAATTTAAAAACAATATATAGTAATGCCTCCATTATAACAGGAAAATACAGCCACTGTCGCACTCCCAGTAACCCTGACAAAGTGGGTCACCATGGTGACACCATGGCCTTGTTGCTTTGTGGCACTTATAATTGTGGCAATGGCAAAGTGTGTGGCAGGTGGTACTGCGTACCCGCTGCCAAATTCTTACGGGTACTCTGTACCCGAGCGTACCCGCATACTTGCACCACTGTTCCCACATGACCTGTATATCCAGTAGCAGAGCTCCTTATTGATACTTCTCCCAGGCACCTGCTCATTACCAGCACAATTTCTCTACACTAGTTTTTGGTTCCAGCATCAGCAGCTCTGCTTTAAAACTTATTCCTTTCCTTTCACTGATCTACATTACACACTTTACTCTTGTGCTCGACGACTCCAGCAGTGAGCACAATGGCCCTCATTCCGAGATGATCGTAGCTGTGCTAAATTTAGCACAGCTACAATCATTCACACTGACATACGGGGGGACGCCCAGCACAGGGCTAGTCCGCCCCGCATGTCAGTGCCGGCTCCCCGCAGAAGTGCAAAGGCATCGCACAGCGGCAATGCCTTTGCACTTCAAGAGTAGCTCCTGACCAGCGCAGCTTTAGCGTGCTGGCCGGGAGCTACTCAATGCTCCCCGGCCTGCAGCGGCTGCGTATGACGTCACGCAGCCGCTGCGGGCCACTCCCAGCATGTTCCGGCCATGCCTACGTTGGCCGGACCGCGCCCACAAAATGGCGGCCAAATGCTGCCGTTCCGCCCCCTCCCACCCAGCGACCGCCTCTGCCTGTCAATCAGGCAGAGGCGATCGCAGCCCAGCAACCTGCCTTCGGCCGTCTGGTATGCGCAGTGGGTACCCGTTCGCTCAGCTGCGATAAAAAGCAGCGAGCTAATGGGTCAGAATGAACACAATATCAGGTCACTCTCTGCTATCAGTCCTGAATTCAACACCATGGACCTCATTCAGTACCATGGACCTCATTCAGTACGGATTGCATTTGCAAAGCTGCTTGCAGCAGCTTTGCAAATGCGATCCTTAGCAATGCAAATGCAGTAGGAGGTGTTACACACTGTGACCGGAGTCATAGTCTGGGATCAGACATTGTGATGGTCATCTGCAATGGCAAGCTGAGTAAGCCTCAGCTTACTCAGGCTGGCCGTTGTAGGGAGGCAACACGCCCCTGTTACTGGCAATGCCGGCCACCTTCGCCCCCATCCCTCCTAATCCCTCCCCATCCCTCCCCCCAAAAAATGCCTCTACCTGTCAATCAGAAAGAGGCATTTGCAGTACTGTGATGTGATCGCAGGACCCGTTCTGCACATGCTCAGAACAGGTCCTGCACATGCACAGTTTCCTGTGTTCCATACTGAATGATGGCCCATATCATCTTAGCAGAATGTGTTATCTCCAGTCACTCTCTGCTGTACTCAAGTACTTCTGTATTACACCAGTGAGTTGCCAGTTGCAGTCTGCTATACCAAACTGCAGTTTCCACAGTCTCAAATACCATCTTGTGTGTTTATCACTGCCTTCATTGATCTGTGTGCAGTTTCAGAAGATACACTTGTACCTGTTACTACCAACAGTCTTCAGCTATCATAGGCAGACTGCACATATTTCTAGTGTCTATTACTCAGACTGATTTGCATTCTATTGTGTCGCTGAAACTCCTCCTACTCAGACATGGTAGTAATCTTCATCCTCAGCCTAGTATTTAGTCTGTTCTCCTTCCTGCTCAGCATCCAGAGGGTGAAACTATATGAGAAGCATCACTCAACTTCATAGATTCATTCCCTCCAGTTCTAACCAGTACTGCTCAGTGGTCCCAATTCAGAGCCAAAAGCAAACTCAGAATCTGAAACTATTAACTGATGTGCTGCAATAGGGAAACGGTTACAATACCGGTAGTCAGGATCCCGGAGGTCACAATACCGATGCTGGAATCCCGACTAGCGGTGAAATGACGCCGCCGGAATACCGACACCACAGACTACTCTCCCCTTGTGGGTGTCCACAACACCTATAGAGGGAGAATATAACCAGCGTGGCGAGCAAAGCGAGCCTGCAAGGGGATTTCTAGTGCTCGCCATGCTGCCGGCATACTGGTGTCCAGGATGCTGTTGTTGGTATACTGATGACCGGAATCTTGGCCACCAGTATTGCATACTGAACACCTGCAATAAACTATCTGCAGGTAACTAGTCCTTACTCATTATGGTAACTTCTTATTCCCTGAACAAAATCTTGTGTTTGCGGAAGGTATAGAACATTATAAATACCGTAGAGATGCTGTAGCATAGCATAGCTCATTGTTTTAACTAGCATTACTCAACTATCCACATTTATCAACATTTATACTGTTTCTATGGGGTCTATTTACTAAGTCTTGGATGGAGATAAAGTACCAGCCAATCAGCTCCTAACTGCCATATCACAGGCTGGGATTGAAAAATGACATGTAGGAGTTGATTGGTTGGTACATTATCTCTGACTACTTTAATCGCCATCCAAGGCTTAGTATATAGACCTGTACATTTTTTATTCTAGTCAGAATGTTCTATTTAGATTTTATACAGTGTAATCCCTATAAAGTTTGCTTCAGCTAATTAAGGTGATTAGTTCAGCATGCCATAAATTGTACCTGTGTGTAGAACAAATCAGTGATCCTAGAAGTGGAATTTTTATAAAAAGTTACATAATTAAACAAGATTAATTAATTAGCCCATCTGCCCAAAGATCAAAACTATTATATTCAATGTCATTAATAATTTTAAATTATACTTTGGCTGAAAGGATTTTGTGAGGTCATCATGAAGTCCTAACATTGAAAATAATCTACAGTAATTCTTCCTTTTCACTTTCAAATTCCTGATTAAGGTTGCAGAAAATATATTAAAGTATATTATACTTATATCTATGGTTTATGATCCTTGTTATCTAACATTTACATAAACAATGGGGTAAATTCACTAAGGTGGTAGTTTTTTTTTTTAAGAACTGGTAATGTTGCCGATATTAACATAGTAACATAGTTAATGAGGTTAAAAAAAAAAAGTTGTCCATCAAGTTCAACCTGAATTAAAGATCCTACACTATTCTGTATGTAACCATAGGTTTAACCATAATGACTCAGGTGAAGACTGTTTAGAATGCATAGTTTTACTAAAATACATTCATTTTAAATGCTATGACCTTGGATATCTTTTTCCGTTAGAATTGTATCCAATCCATTGTAAACATAATGGGGGATATTCAATTGTTTAAAAAAGTCAGTTGGGAGTCTGTTTTTTCCTATCTAATAGACAGGAAAAAACAGACACCCAACCGACTTTTCAAACATTTGAATTCCCACCATTGACTGAGTTTGGCATTATTACATTCTCTGGCAGAGAATTCCAAATCCTTACTGCCCTTACTGTGAAGAACCCCCTCCTACGTTAAGTATGAAATTTTCTCTCCTCTAACCTCAGAGGGTGTACTCGTGTCTCTGTGTAGAGATCTCTCAATAAACAAATCGCCTGATAGCTCCATGTATTGTCCCTTTACATATTTGTAAATATTAATAATGTCTCCTCTTATATTCCTCTTTTCAAGTGTAAACATATGTAACCTAGTAAGCCTTTCCTCATAATCCAGTGCCTCTAACCCCTCTATCAATTTTGTAGCTTGCCTCTGAACCCTTTCAAGCTCTAAGATATCTTTTTTATAGTGTGGTGCCCAGAACTGTACACAATATTCAAAATGTGGCCATACCAATGATTTATATTATGGTAGTATTACACTCTCATCCCTGGTCTCAATTCCCCATTTTATGCATGCTAATACCTTATTTGCCTTTATTGCTGTAGTTTGACATTGGGTACTGTTGTTAAGTCTATTATTGTCAAAGTCGGAAAATATTGCAGTACACACATCACGTACAAACCACACACACATGCCCGCTGTGCATGCACTTGTTCCGCCATGCGTGCACATATTCGCAAATTGCGTGTGGTCGCACCCACGGTCCTGCGCGGTTTGAGCGTGGTATGAGTAATTACAGTGGAGTTTGTACTCTCACGGAAAAGCCACAAAGACATATAATAAATCTAATATATATATATTGTATAAATCCCACACTGTCTGCGTTAACCTTTAAATAGCATGAAAATCAGTCACACATAAATTAAAACTAATAAGGTTTAATAATACTAATACTAATACTAATACTAATACTAATACTAATAATACTAATAATACTAATAAGGTTTAAAGGTTATCAATTGTGTGTGCGCGCGCTGTGCGTACTCTGTACACTCAGAGCGGCGTGTGTACGCCAAGTACGTACCACGTACGGGACTCTGTACGCAAATAGCGTGCAAAGTGCGTAGCGCGTGTATTCAGGTAAAAGTGTATCTAGAGGTATAGCTTTATGGTTTAAGATAATATCGACATTATCATTATCAATGAGCACCCCCAAATCTTTTTCTATTACCATTTCCCCTACATTTTCCCCATTTAATTTGTAGGTTGCATGTTTATTTTTAGTCCCAAAGTGCATGACTTTACATTTTTCTATATTAAACCTCTTTCTCCATTTTTCTGCCCAAACTTCCAATTTAAATAAGTCATTCTGCAGGGACTCAGCTTCCATGTCTGAGTTAATTACCCTACACAGTTTAGTATCATCTGCAAAAACTTACTCCTAGGTAATTAATAAATATATTGAACAATAGTGGCCCAAGGGGGTCATTCAGATCTGATTGCTGCTGGGCGTTTTTGCACATCGGGCGATCAGATCTGAACTGCACATGCGTGTGCACATGCATATGCACATGCGTATGTGCCACACAGCAGTGACAGTCATCGGCGCCTAGCGACGGGATGGTGCAAAAAATCTGAACGCACAGACATTTGCAAGGATATTGACAGTAAGAGGCCGTTTGTGGGTGGCAACTGACCATTTTCCAGGAGTGTCCGGAAAAATGCAGGCGGGCTCAGGCATTTTGAAGGAGGATGTCTAACGTCAGCTCCGGCCATGAACAGCAGGATTACATAACAGCGGCTGAGTAAGTCTTGGGCTGCGCAAAGACTGCACAAACTGATTTTTGTGCAGCTCTGCAAAAGAAGCGAATGCACACTTGCACAGGCTTTTCCTTCCCATGTAGGCGGCGACTATCTGATCGCAAGGCAGCAAAAACCACAGCCCAGCGATCAGATCTGAATTACCTTCCAAGTACTGACCCTTGCAGTATTCCACTGAATATAGTGGGCCAGTTGGAAGACATCCCATTAACCCCACCTTGCTGTTCCCTGTTATCCAGTTAATTACTTACCCAAGTACAGACTGTGTTTCCTAGACTGAGCTCTCTTAGTTTGAAAATAAGCCTCATGTGAGGCACTGTATCGAAGGCTTTAGCAAAATCTAAATAGACTACATCCATTGCGTTTCCCCAGTCAGATTATTGCTAGCTTTCTCATAGAAGCTAATTCAGTTAGTTTGGTTGACCTGTCCCTCACAAAACCCTGCTGGTTCCTATTAATAAACATGGAGGTCCCCAAGTACTCCTGTATGCTATTCCTCAATATTCCTTCCAATATTTTCCCCACTATAGATGTCAAACTTACCAGTCTATAGTTACCATGATGCGTTTTGATTACCTTTTTAAATATTGGTACTACCTCTGCTATATGCCAGTCCTTTGGTATCAATCCTGTTTTAATTGAATCATAGAAAATAAAATACACGGGCCTTGCTAGTTCTGAGTTTAGCTCCATAAGAACCCTTGGGTGAAGTCCTTCTGGACCAGGAGATTTATTAATTTTAATTTTGTTTAGTCACTCACAGACTACTTCCTCACTCAAACAAGTACTGTAATAAGCAATGGTACATTATCATTACTTATGTTATTCACTACTTCCACCATCTGGTCCTCTCTAGTAAACACTGATGAAAAAAATGTTTTCAATATTTCTGCTTTTTCTTTGTCATCATTAATCAAGACTCCCAACTTTCCTTTCAATGGTTCTATATTCTCTTTTTTTTAACTTTTTACCATTTATATACTTAAAAAACTTTTTAGTGTTTGTTTTACTCTCCTTAGCTATTTGCTTTTCGTTTTCTATTTTAGCTGCTCTGATTTCTTTTTTGCATTTTTTGTTACATTCCTTGTAGTAGGGGAATGACCCCGCCTTCCCATCTGATTTAAATGCTTTGAAAGTGTGCCTCTTTTTATCTATTTCTGCTTTACTCTTCTTATTAAGCCATGTCGGTTTGTGTTTAGAACTCCTGTGTTTACTGCCCATGAGAATGAATTTATGAGTATATTTATCAAGCAAAATTTTAAAAGCATCCCACATTTCAGCAGTGTTCTTACCATGAAAGAAAGTTTCCCAATCAATGTCCTCTAGTGCTTGTTTCAGCATGTTGAAATTTGCTTTTCTAAAGTTAAAAGTCTTATGGTGCATATACATGGTGCGATTTCGGCTTATAGCCGATATTGGCTAGGTACTACTGGGAGGCATGAGCCTCCGATCTAGCTAATATCAGTCCTTCCTGCACAGTCTATTTTTTCTTACAATGCCGATCCCGCGGGAGCGCCCATCTGCATCGCAAGGGCATACACATGGTGCGATTTGCACTAATGTTTCTTACAATTTTGACTAAATAGTCAAAATCATAAGGACAAATCACACCGTGTGTATGGGGCTTGAGTTGAACCCTTATAGTTATGCTTTTGAAAACTAATATCGAATGTGACCATATTTTGATCGCTGTTTCCCAAGGTCTCCCATATGTTAGTATTTGATATTATCTCCACATTATTAGTTAGTACTAGATCCAGTATAGTCCTTGATTACTTGAGACAAGATGTGATCTTGTAGAATATTTAAGAACCTGTTTCCCCCTTTAGTTTAGTTATATATCTGATTTTCCCTTCCCCCATCTCCACCCCCCTTACACTATATCCCTCATTACTGCTCTCACTGATCATCCCACTATTTCTTTTTAATCCCTTGTCCCCATACACCTAGTTTAAAATCTTCTCCAACCCTCTGACCATCATCCCTCCAAGCACTGCTGCCCCCTCCTCGTTCAGGTGCAATCTATCACTACAAAAAAGACCATGAAGTCAGCCCAATGTTCCAGGAAAACAAATCCTTCTGTCCTACACCACCCTCTTAGCCACACATTTACCTCCCTAATCTCCCTCTCTCTCCCTGGGCTGGCACGTGGCACATATAATATTTCTGAGAATATTACCTTGCCTTAAGTTTGCGAACTAGATCCCTATAATAATTTTTAAGGACATCCCATCTACCACTAACTTTGTCATTGGTGCCAACGTGCACCAAGATTGCTGGGTCTTTCCCAGCCCCTCCCAACAATCTGTCTACCCGATCTGCAAAGTGTCGTAAATGAGCACTCAGAAGACAACATACTATACAACGATTGCGGTCCCGGTAGCAGATTGCCCTATCCACTTTCTAATGATTGAATCCCCTACCACCACAATCTGACTAGGTAGCATGCTAACAACTTTCCCCTCTGCCAGAGGGTCTTTGCTCAAGATTGGCTATCTTCCTCAGTGTTGCAATGGTCTGCTTTAGACCAGTTATCTGGGCTTCCAAAGAGACCATTTGCTCACATCTCATGCAGAGGTACTTACCCTGGAACGATTGCTCCAGGTATGCATACATCTGACAAGATATGTACTGGGTGAGACTATCAATCTTGTAACCACTCATTCTGAATGGATTTTCTAACTTCCTCTATCTTGCAGTTAACCTTTAATCGATGTATGTCTCTTTTTTATACAAAGACCTATCCAAGACTCACTACTACAATCCTCTTATAGCTCTACAATCCTCCTATAGTACTACAATCCACCTATAGTACTACAATCATTAATAGTGTATAACAGTGTTTAGCAATGATGATATTTGTGTGTCCGGACAGTGTCTGGACCTCCCACAGTGCTGGTCTTCTCCTTGGCTATCCACCTCCTCGGCAGCAGCACTGCACAAGGTTCCGGCTGCTCTGTCTTTGCAGCACACTTCAGCGGCTCTGCTGCTTCTCAGCTCACAAACACAAACATACTCCTGTGGGTCAGCAGCTCTCCAGCACACACACACAGACTTGATGCTCAGCGGCATCGCTCACTCCTGCTGCCTGCTCCGCTCATCGGCTTAGCGGCACCCCCACACACTCACCCGGAGCAGCAGCGCTCTGTCCTGCTGTCTTCTCTGCTCAGCGGCTTGCGGCTTCCCCACTCACACACACAGAGCAGCAGTGTTCTCTCCTGCTGCCTTCTCCCGCTCTGCTCAGCACACACTCGGTCCCGGTGACTTCCTGTTTTTGGCAATCAACTTCCGGTCTCCTTCTTTCTATTATCTTCTAGAAGCAGCTAGATAAATGTTAAGATTGCTATGA
Source organism: Pseudophryne corroboree (assembly GCF_028390025.1). NCBI lineage: Eukaryota > Metazoa > Chordata > Amphibia > Anura > Myobatrachidae > Pseudophryne > Pseudophryne corroboree. The sequence continues at coordinate 620,340,569 of NC_086447.1, forward strand.
GCAACATCACCAGTTCTAAAAAAAACTCCCACCATAGTAAATTTACCCCTATGTATTTTTGCTGCTGTAAAAATAAGACAGACTGTTAAGATGTAAGGGCCTATTTTTAAGAATCCTGGGAAAGCACTGAAAATGAACACTATTTTTCAGTGCATATCATTGCATATCATTAAGGAATTAAATTTTGGGACTAATTATATAATTATCTCTGTCAGGATCATTGGCCGCTTACGAGTAAATTGTAAAATGATAATGTAAGCTATAACTTTACTGCTGAGTTTATTTATTTATTTATTTATTTATTAACAGTTTCTTATATAGCGCAGCAAATTCCGTTGCGCTTTACAATTTGAAATAACAATAACAAAATGGGTGATAACAAACAGTCATAGAGGTAGGAAGGCCCTGCTCGCAAGCTTACAATCTATAGGGATCTTACCTGTTTTGCAAACTGGGCATGTGAACATGTAAGCTACTGGAGTAGAATCCAGAATTCATCTCTATAAATAAATGCACTTCTCAGAGATTGATTAACAGTAGATGACAATTGCTCCCATTGGAAAAAAGAGGATTATGATAACATACTTTGCTTAGCTAAACTCATTCATCCTTTAGTAAATTGCTGAGATACTAAAATCACTAAGACTACTGTTTCCACTAGAGATGAGTGGCTTAGATTATCAGAGAACTGAACCCCACCGAACTTCATGATCCAAGCCGGGAATCGAGTCTGCTCGGGACTTCCCACCAGACTCATATCCCAGAATGAGGCAAAACATCATCATCCCACCATCGGATTCTCTTGGGTTTTGGATTCCATATAAAGAGTTGCACGTCACCGCCATTTTCACTCAGAACTTGGAGAGTGTGGGTGAGAGACAGACCTCTGTCTCTCTCTGTGGGTAGTGGCATCAGGTGGGGTCAGTGTGTACTCTCTAGAGGTTCAGCAAGAGGTGCTTTCCTGTCACTGTGCTGTTAGGGATACTGTCCTGTCACTGTGGTGTCATGTGCTGTTAGGGGTGCTGCATCTGTACATGGGTGTTGCTGTCCTCTCACTGTGCTGCACAGGGGAACTGTCCTGTATGCTGTAAAAAATACAGGGGTGTTGTAAAGGTACACTGGGCCTGTTTTGTATGCTGTAAAAATACAGGGGCGCTGTGAAAATAAATGTACACCAGCCCTGTCCTGGATGCTGTAAAAATTTGTGTGTGCTGTGAAAATAAATGTATACTGGCCCTGTCTTGTATGCTGTAAAAATTCAGGGAAGCTGTGAAAATAAATGTACACTGGCCGTGTCTTGTATACTGTCAAAATTCAGGGGTGCTGTGAAAATAAATGTACACTGGCCATGTCTTGTATGCTGTAAAATTACAGGGATGTTGTTAAAATAAAGGGGCGTTGACCCTGCCCTTAATGCTGTAAAAATAGAGGTGCTGTGAAAATAAATGTACACTGGCCCTGTCTCGTATGCTGTAAAAATACAGGGGTGCAGTGAAAATAAAGGTACACTGGCCTTGTCTTGTATGTTCAGGGGTGCTGTGAAAATAAATGTACACTGGCCCTGTCTTATATGCTGTAAAATTACAGGGGTGTTATTAAAATACAGGGGTGCTGGCACTGTCCTGTATGCTGTAAAAATACAGGATGCTGTGAAAATAAATGTACACTGGCCCTGTCTTGTAAGCTGTAAAATTCAGGGGTGCTGTGAAAATAAATGTACACTGGCCCTGTCTTGTATGCTGTAAAATTACAAGTGTGTTGTTAAAATACAGGGGTGCTGGCACTGTCCTGTATACTGCAAAAATACAGGGTGCTGTGAAAATAAATGTACACTGGCCCTGTCCTGTATGCTGAAAAAACTTCAGGGATGCTGTGAAAATGAAAATAAATGTACACTGGCCCTGTTTTGTATGCTGTAAAATTACAGGGGTGTTGTTAAAATAAATGTACACTGGCCCTGTCCTGTATGCTGTAAAAATACAGGGGTGCCATGAAAATAAATGTACACTGACCATGTCTTGTATGCTGTAAAAATACAGGGGTGCTGTGAAAATAAATGTACACTGGCCCTGTGTTGTATGCTGTAAAAATACAGGGGTGCTGTGAAAATAAATGTACACTGGGCCTGTCATGTATGCTGTAAAAATACAGTTGTGCTATGAAAATGAAAGGGAACTAGTCTGTGTGCTGTAATAATAGAGGGGTGCTGTCCTGTGAAATGGAGAACAAAAATTTGGAAGAAAAAATAGCGAAAGATCAGGAACCACTTTCAGTTCCTAGTACTGGTGCTGAAGCTGCTGTTGCCACCAGTCATGACATTGACAATGTAATTCCATTAACATCGTCTGCTAAGGCCGATGCCGAGTGTCATAGAGGGCATGTAAAATCCAAGAAGCAAAAATGCAGAACAAAAAAAAAAGAAATGATCTGATAGGAGACGTAAACTTGACAATATGCCTTTCACAACACAAAGTTGCAAGGAAAGGCTTGGCCTGTGTTCACGACTGGTGGTTCAGCTTCTCATGAAGATGGAAGCCCCACATTTAAAAAATAAAGCTTGTTAAAGCACAGGAAAAAACAACTGTTCGTTCAGACTCAGAGATATCACAAATCCCCAAGGAGAGTCCAAGGGTGTCCGTGGTTGTGATGTCTAGGCCTGACCTTCCCAAGTCTGTATGGGAAGAGGAGGCTCTTAATATCACTTTCACACCCTCTACAAGTGATCGGAGGAGCACTGTAAGTCCAGCTGATACTGAGATTGAGGATGTCAGTCTAGAAGTAAACCAGGATGAGGAGGATATTGGTGTAGCTGGTGCTGAGGAGGAAATTGACGATGAGGATTCTGATGGTGATGTGGTTTGTTTGAAAAATGCACCAGTGGAGACAATTGTCCACGGGATGCAAAAATCCCACTGTTATGTCTGGGCAAAATACCAAAAAAGCCACCTCTTCGGTGTGGAATTATTTATCCACAAATTTGGACAACAGGTGTCAAGCCATGTGTTGCCTTTGTCAATCCATAATAAGTAGGGGTAAGGACATTAACCACCTAGGAACATCCTCCCTTATACATCACCTGCTGCACATTCATCATAAGTCATTGTCAAGTTCAGAAACTTTGGGAAATAGCATAAGCAGTCCACTGACACCTAAATTATGTGGTTTGTTTGAATAAGGCACCAGTGGAGACAGTTTTTGGCCATGGGATGAAAAAGCCCATTATCATGTCTGGTCAAAATACCAATAAAACTACCTCTTTGGTGTGGAATTATTAGTCTGTGAGGATAAGGATGTAAATTCTGGAGCGGGTGAGGAATCGGAGGATGAGGATGTCATCTTGCCTCTGTATAGCCAGTTTGTGCAAGGAGAGATGAATTGCTTCTTTTTTGGTGGGGGCCCAAACAAACCAATCATTTCAGCCACAGTAGACCCTATCGCTGACATGATTTGTTAAAGTGTGCATGTCCTGTTTATACAACCAGGGCCGTCTTTTCGTATGGGCTCAATGGGCTCTTGCCCAAGGGCCCCAGGAGTATAAGGGCCCTAGGCTGATAGCTGAGGGTCCCCTCTTTCCAGGGGTACCAGATTTTTGAAAATCGGCCTTGGGGAACCGGAGATATCCAACGTGAAAGCAGTGGTCCCATCCAAGCCTGTTAATTGCTCTTCCCAGCCAGATATCTCAGGTTCTGTCTAACAAAGAGTTTTTCTGAGGGTATAATCCAAAAGCTGAGACTCTCCCCTTTTGCTGCACACTGTCAGCTTGTCTCTACTGTGCCCAGAACCAGAGATATCAGCCTTCCAGCAGCTGGTCCCTGCTCCAGCTCCACACGCCTGGTATACAGTTTTATATATTCATTGGAGGATTGCTCTGGCTCCTGACCTCTGATCCCCAAGTCCCCAGAACCTTCTGAAAGGTGGGGCTCTCTAGTTTTTTTTATCCCATTCAAAGCTAAGAAATATATTTTCAGGAACTTGAGATATCTACAGTCAAGCAAGCTGCCCTCCCACCAGAAAATGATGAATATTAAGCCCACTCCATTAGCCACCCCTCCCCAGCGTATTAAAAACCCCATACCACCCCGGAAGTCATGTACCAGAGCGCCGTCATTCAGCCCAATGCCCCCTTCTACAGTTTAGTGTTCTCCCTCCCACCCCATCTGTGCAGTAAAGGAGTAATTAGCAGAAATTACTGCTCCAGGTCCTACATGCTGAGAGGAAGATAGAACACTCCCTACCGCCCACGGGACATCAAAGCTGCCGCTGATAGCACACCCCACCCCTACCGCTGGAGGATGGGTAGGGGGCCCAATGCATTGCTGTGCCCAGGGGCCTACACTACCGTTAAGACGGCCCTGTATACAACATAAGGGTGGGAGGGCCCAAGTACAATTCCATCTTGCACATCTTTTCTTTGTCTACCACATCATTCCAGGTGCTGCCCCTCTGCCCTATCAGTCCAGGGGTGCTGCCCCACTGCTGTTTAAGTCCAGTGGTGCTGTTGCCTGTCTGCTGTGCTTTGTAATTCTCCAGGGATTTTGCCGATGCTGTATAAGTCCAGGAGTGCTGCCTATCTGGGGTGGTATTCATGTGACCGACGGTCGGGAGACCAACGGTCACATGACCTCCTCCAGCTTCCCGACCCCCACTATCCCGATGGTCGGCATGCCGACCAACATGGACTATTTCCACTCGTGGGTGTCCACGACACCCATAGAGTGGGAATAGAACCCATGGCGACCGTAGGTCGCCACCGAGCCCGCAGCGTGGCGAGCGCAGCGAGCCTGCAAGGGGCTTGCTGCACTCGCCTCTCCCCGCCAGGATCCCGGCGTCGGTATGCTGCCGGGATCCCGGCGTCGGTAAGCTGACCGGCGGTCAGGAGACCGCCGGTCAGCCATACTACACCCGCCTATCTGCTGTATAAAACCAGAGGTGCTGCTGTATAATTCCAGGGGTGCTGCTGTATTTGATCTTAGGTTTAAATTAAAGCTTAGAGCAGAATATAAAACATTCTTCAACATCACAACCAGATTTGTGAAAACATATAGCTGCGAAGGTGGAAATGGAAATTGCAATTTTAACAAAGTGTTTTCCAATGAGATCACATTTGTGGCCAAAGGGCTGCATAAGGTTAACGCAAGACCTCGTGGTGTTAGAACAGAGTTTCAGTGATCGTGCATTGCATCAGCTTTCCATTGCACTGCAGCACTAGATGCGCCAGGAGCTCCTGTGAGCATCAAACAGTTACTGAATAAGGCCCAGTATGGAGTCTCATGGTGGCTTACAGCTGTTGGCACAGAGGTTAGCATTGCTTCCTCCCACAGTCCTACTTATAGATATGAAATGAGTTTGGACTGTAGAGTGGTAAACTCTACTAGGGCAGGGGCTCCATAACAAAAAATTCACAGCACAGTCCTGCTTAGTACTGTACCGAACCCATCTGAACTCAACTTGCCCCATCCGAGGCTGCTGTGGGGGGTCACGAGGGGCTGATAAAACATCTAAGGGTCTGCTTTATTTAAAAATAAAATCTGAATAAAATAAACAAGACACACATGTATACTCACATGCGTGTAACTGGGACACACAGGTATGCTCATATGCGTGTAACTGGGAGCTGTGAAAAATGAAAATAAGGCATCTTCCACAAAATATGTAAATAAAAATGAAATATTAAAAAATGGAAAAAAGTAACCCACAAGATTTTCACAAAATAAGTCTCCAGACTCCGTGGATGGGAAAATATCCAATCTTGATCCTGTGGTATTCACCAGTTTATTTGCATCCCAGCATTAAGGGGTTAATTCAGACCTGATCACTGCTGCAAATTTGTTACAAGTTGGGCAAAACCATGTGCACTGCAGGGGAGGCAGATATAACTTTTATAGAGAGAGTTAGATTTGGGTGGGGTGTGTTCAAACTGAAATCTAAACTGCAGTGTAAAAATAAAGCAGCCAGTATTTACTCTGCACAGAAACAAAATAAATCATCCAAATCTAACAAAATAACCCATCCAAATGTAATCTCTCTGCAAATGTTATATCTGCCACACCTGCAGTGCACATGGTTTTGCCCAACTGCTAACAAATTAGCTGCTGTGATCAACTCTGAATTAAATCCAAGATTATAGAGAAGGGGGTACAAATTCGGAGGCTTTGGCCCCTAGTTTTTCAGTTTGTCCAGTAATGTGGTAATTATACACTGCACAAAAAAATAAAGGGAACACTTAAACAACACAATGTAACTCCAAGTCAATCACACTTCTGTGAAATCAAACTGTCCACTTAGTAAGCAACACTGATTGACAATCAATTTCACATGCTGTTGTGCAAATGGAATAGACAACAGGTGGAAATAATAGGCAATTAGCAAGACACCCCCAATAAAGGAGTTGTTCTGCAGGTGGTGACCACAGAACACTTCTTAGCTCCTATGGTTTCTGGCTGATGTTTTGGTCACTTTTGAAAGCTGGCGGTGCTTTCACTCTAGTGGTAGCATGAGACGGAGTCTACAACCCACACAAGTGGCTCAGGTAGTGCAGCTCATCCAGGATGGCACATCAATGCGAGCAGTTGCAAGAAGGTTTGGTCTGTCTGTCAGCGTAGTGTCCAGAGCATGGAGGCGCTACCAGTAGACAGGCCAGTACATCAGGAGATGTGGAGGAGGCCGTAGGAGGGCAACAACCCAGCAGCAGGACCGCTACCTCTGTCTTTGTGCAGACGTTTGGCATTTGCCAGAGAACACCAAGATTGGCAAATTCGCCACTGGCGCCCTGTGCTCTTCACAGATGAAAGCAGGTTCTCACTGAACACATGTGACAGATGTGACAGAGTCTGGAGATGCCAAGGAGAATGTTCTGCTGCCTGCAACATCCTCCAGCATGACCGGTTTGGCAGTGGGTCAGTAATGGTGTGGGGTGGCATTTCTTTGGGGGGCCACACAGCCCTCCATGTGCTCGCCAGAGGTAGCCTGACTGCCATTAGGTACCGAGATGAGATCCTCAGACCCCTTGTGAGACCATATGCTGGTGCGGTTGGCCCAGGGTTCCTCCTAATGCAAGACAATACAAGACCTCATGTGGCTGGAGTGTGTCAGCAGTTCCTGCAAGACGAAGGCATTGCTGCTATGGACTGGCCCGCCCGTTCCCCAGACCTGAATTCAATTGAGCACATCTGGGACATCATGTCTTGCTCCATCCACCACATGCTCGTTGCACCACAGAATGTCCAGTAGTTGGCAAATGCTTTAGTCCAGGTCTGGGAGGAGATCCCTCAGGAGACCATCCGCCACCTCATCAGGAGCATGCCCAGGCATTGTAGGGAGGTCATACAGGCACGTGGAGGCCACACACACTACTGAGCCTCATTTTGACTTGTTTTAAGGATATTACATCAAAGTTGGATCAGCCTGTAGTGTGTTTTTCCACTTTAATTTTGAGTGTGACTCCAAATCCAGACCTCCTTGGGTTAATAAATTTGATTTCCATTGATAATTTTTGTGTGATTTTGTTGTCAGCACATTCAACTATGTAAAGAACAAAGTATTTAATAATAATATTTAATTCATTCAAATCTAGGATGTGTTATTTTAGTGTTCCCTTTATTTTTTTGTGCAGTGTATATTTGCTTGGTCCTTTTTGTTCCACACCAATATAGTAGTAGAGGTGAAAGTGTGTTGTTCCTGATTGCGAGTGCTTCTCTAATTTTTAATCACCTTCTAGACACTGTCCTCTTCTTCTTGCCTCTTCTCATAGTGTGAAAAGCCATCAAATATGGAGGTGTTATGTTTGTAGCTAGCTATGATTTGGAGAACTTAGAAATTTTTTTCCAGGGGAACTACCTTTTGCTGAAATGATGGGTTTGTTAAATTGAGCATGTCCTGTTTAAACAACATACGGTTGGGTGGGAGGTTCCAAGGACAATTCCGTCTTGCACCTTTTCTTTTATTTGCATTATGTGCTCTTTGGGGCCTAGTTTTTAAAACTGCCATCCTTTCTGCCACTGCAGTGCCACTCCTAGATGGGCCAGGTGTTTGTGCTGCCCACTTGTGTTGCTTAACTTAGTCATCCAGCTACCTCGGTGCAACCTTTTGGCCTAAAAACAATATTGTGAGGTGTTCAGAATAGACTGGAAATGAGAGGAAATTAATGTTTTGGAGGTTAATAATAATGTAGGATCAAAAATATCCCCAAATTATGTGATTTTAGCAGTTTTTTAGCTATTTTTAGTTTTTTTCCACCAAAAATCCAGATCTAAAACCAAAACACAAAAGGGTGGTTTTGGCAAAACCAATCCAGATCCAAAACACAAACGGAGATCCAGATCCAAAACCAAAATACAAAACCCGAAAAGTATCTGCCGCACATCTCTAGTTTCCACATATTTTAAGGGGTTGGTAAGCTTGCTAAAAAGGCCTGCTATCCAGAGGCGTAACTAGGGTTTTTGGAGCCCAGGGCAAGATCAATAATGGCGCCCCCCCCCCCCCAAAAAAAAAAAAAAAAAAAAAAAATTAAATTAAAAATAATAAATTAATAAAATGATAATTAAAAAAAAATACAAAAGGAAAGTATGTGCAGACGCCACCGGTGTCACTGCATATAAAGATGTCAGGGTGTGTATGTATGTGTATGTATGTGTATGTAGGTGCAGTGGTCGAAGTTGAATTTTTGAAGGTGGAATGAAAGAGTGCAGATAGCAATTATGCGCGCGCCGAAGGCGCGCGCGCTCCGGAAAAGGGGCGTGGTCACTCAAAAGGGGCGTGTCCTTCAGTGTAGTAGGACCCCTTATACTATCTAGTACTGGTGCCCCTTTGACATTATAGCACACGGTATGAGCCGAAATTCACATTATAGCACACAGTATGAGCCGAAATTCACATTGCCCCACACGGCATGAGCCGAAATTCACATTATAGCACACAGTATGAGCCTAAATTAACATTACAGCACACGGAATGAGCCAAAATTCACATTACCCCACATAGTATGAGCCGAAATTCACATTATAGCACACGGTATGAGCTAAAATTCACGTTACAGCACATGATATGAGCCAAAAATCCCATTATAGAGTTAGGGGATCCTACCCCCAGAATTAACATGGCCTGTGGGGCACTATGATGAGGGGAGCCCACCCCCTTAATAGACTAATTGCAGAGTTTAGCAGCAGAAGGGCTGCAGCGGTTTCTCACCCCAAGCTGCGGCGCTTCTGCCACCTCCGACACTCCACATCTTCGGCACCACCCGGGATGCAGAGCACCGCACCGGGTATGCACCCTTTTCAGTGTGGTCTGCTGCGCTCCGAAGGGGTTCTTGTTTCATGCTGCAGGATCCCGATGTGCGCCTTCCTCCCCGCTGTTACTGTCATGGTAAGCATTAGTATCGTTTACCGCAGAGGCCATTTTCTGAGGCATATGTGTTAAACCTCAGGAACTGAGATGCCCTTCTCACCATATAGCTGTGTGGCCGAGCCGGGCGGGGGGACAGCCAGCAGCAGCATGCCGGATATCAGCAGCAGAGGGTGCGGGCTGTACATACTTGAGGCAGCTGGATATTCAACAGTGCTGAAAGCCTCCGGAGCCCACACCCCCGGAGCTGCAGTACACCGGCAGAGGACACCCATCCCCCGAACCCTGCGTAGCCCAAAGCCGGAGATAAGCAGCATGTTGAACGCGGAAGCAGAAGCTGCTTATTGCCGGTCAGCATGCTGCTGATCTCCGGCTTTGGGCTCCGCACGTGCATTACAGCCCCCACCTTCGGCTGCTGATATCCGGCATGCTGCCCCTGCTGCTGGCTTTCCACCCGCCCGGCTCGCCCACCCAGCTGGATGGTGAGTGAGAAGGGCATCTCAGTGCCCGTGGTTTAATACATATCTGTCTTCGGTAAATGGCCATTAGTACATCCCACACACACTGATTACACACACACAGACTTGCCACCCCCAAATCCTACACACACCCACTCAGACTACACACACACATTCTCATACTTTCCTCTCCCCCACAAACACACTGGACTGCAAAAATTTACACACACTGACACTGTTCCACACACACACAATTAACACACACTCACACTGTCCCACACACACAATTAACACACACGCACACTGTCCCACACACCAGTGGCATGCGGTGAGGTCAGTGGCGTGCGGTGAGGCACTACAGCCATAATGTCCGCCGAATCCTGCCGATGACCCCTACCGCCACCAAGCCAATGCCCGCCACTGCCTCTGAGCCGATGCCCGCTGCCACCACCAATGGCTTACAAACTCGCCCACCATCAACTGACCCAGCCCTCCGCCACTAATTTGCAACTCAGTCCAAAGCCGCCAATGCCCGCTGCATGCCTGCTCATCATACTTGTGATATATTGTACATTTTTATAGAAAAAATTAATAATTAGTGTTTGGGACTGGGAAGGGAGTGGGAGGAGGACATGAATGCAATTTTGTTGTCCAGGGTTTCCATTAACTTAATGGAGAAGGGTCTGAATGGGTTAAAAATGTAAAAAAAAAACTGCGTGAGGTCCCCCTCCTAAGTATAACCAGCCTCGGGCTCTTTGAGCCGGTCCTGGTTGTTTAAATACTGGGAAAAAATTGGACAGTGGTTCCCCGTATTTAGACAACCAGCATCGGGCTCTTAGTCCGGTCCTGGTTCCAAAAATACGGTGGACAAAAGATGTAGGGGTCCCCCCGTATTTTTAAAACCAGCACCGGGCTCCACTAGCCAGGGACATAATGCCACAGCCGGGGGACACATTTATGTAGGTCCCTGCGGCCGTGGCATTACCCCCCCAACTAGTCACCACTGGCCGGGGTTCCCTGGAGGAGTGGGGACCCCTTAAATCAAGGGGTCACCCCCCCTCCAGGCACCCAAGGGCCAGGGGTGAAGCCCGAGGCTGTCCCCCCCATCCGTGGGCTGTGGATGGGAGGCTGATAACCATGTAAGTAAAAAAAGAATATTGTTTTTTGTTGTGGAACTACAAGGTCCAGAAAGCCTCCCCCGCTTGCTGGTACTTGGAGAACCTCAAGTACCAACATGCAGGGAAATAACGGGCCCGCCGGTACCTGTAGTTCTACAACAGAAAAAATACCCAAATAAAAACACAACTCACACACCGTGACAGTAAAAATTTATTAAAGCACACTGACACACTCACACATACTTACCTATATCCCACGCCGGTCACGTCCACTTGTCCAGTAGAATCCAATAGGGGTAGCTGTAAAAATGAGAGACACATTACTTACCTACATCCCACGCCGGTCACGTCCACTTGTCCAGTAGAATCCAGTAGGGGAATCTGTAAAAATGAGAGACAGATTACTTACCTACATCCCACGCCGGTCACGTCCACTTGTCCAGTAGAATCCAATAGGGGTACCTGTGAAAATGAGAGAGAGATTACTTACCTACATCCCACACCGATTACGTCCACTTGTCCAGTAGAATCCAATAGGGGTACCTGTAAAAATGAGAGACAGATTACTTACCTACATCCCACGCTGGTCACGTCCACTTGTCCAGTAGAATTCAATAGGGGTACCTGTAAAAATGAGAGACAGATTACTTACCTAGATCCCACGCTGGTCACGTCCACTTGTCCAGTAGAATCCAGTAGGGGAATCTGTAAAAATGAGAGACAGATTACTTACCTACATCCCACGCTGGTCACGTCCACTTGTCCAGTAGAATCCAGTAGGGGAATCTGTAAAAATGAGAGACAGATTACTTACCTACATCCCAAGCCGGTCACGTCCACTTGTCCAGTAGAATCCAATAGGGGTACCTGTAAAAATGAGAGACAGATTACTTACCTACATCCCACGCCGGTCACGTCCACTTGTCCAGTAGAATCCAATAGGGGTACCTGTAAAAATGAGAGACAGATTACTTACCTACATCCCACGCCGATCACGTCCACTTGTCCAGTAGAATCCAATAGGGGTACCTGTAAAAATGAGAGACAGATTACTTACCTACATCCCACGCTGGTCACGTCCACTTGTCCAGTAGAATCCAGTAGGGGAATCTGTAAAAATGAGAGACAGATTACTTACCTACATCCCACGCCGGTTACGTCCACTTGTCCAGTAGAATCCAATAGGGGTACCTATAAAAATGAGAGACAGATTACTTACCGACATCCCACGCCGGTCACGTCCACTTGTCCAGTAGAATCCAATAGGGGTACCTGTAAAAATAAGAGACAGATTACTTACCTACATCCCACGCCAGTCACGTCCACTTGTCCAGTAGAATTCAATAGGGGTAACTGTAAAAATTAAAATGATACTTACAAACTGCAATCCACAGGAGGAGAGAGAGAGAGAGAGAGAGAGAGAGGGGGGGGGGGGGGAGAGACTAACCTGCTGCTGCTGCTGGGGAGACCGGCACACACTGCAGGGCCACGACGGGAGGACGGAGCCGGCGGAGGAGGGGGAGAGCCGCACACCGCCGCTCCTGTCAGCGGCAGCGGAGGAGGACGGGGCGCACACTACAGACGCCAATAACCGCCGGGACAATTAACACACACACACAATTAACACACGCACACTGTCCCACACACAATTAACACACACGCACGCACACTGTCCCACACACACAAATAACACACACGCACACTGTCCCACACACACAAATAACACACACGCACACTGTCCCACACACACAATTAACAAACACGCACTGTCCCACACACACACAATTAACACACTCACACTGTCCCACACACACACACTTAACACACGCACACTGTCCCACACACACACAATTAACACACACGCACACTGTCCGACACACACACAATTAATACACACGCACACTGTCCCACACACACACAATTAACACACGCACACTGTCCCACACACACACACAATTAACACACACTCAAACTGTCCCACGCACACACACACAATTAACACACTCACACTGTCCCACACACACACACACACACACACACACACAATTAACACACTCACACTGTCCCACACATACACAATTAACACACACGCACACTGTCCCACACACACACAATTAACACGCACTCAAAACTGTCCCACACACACAATTAACACACTCACACTGTCACACACACACACACAATTAACAAACACGCACTGTCCCACACACACAATTAACACACTCACACTGTCACACACACACACACACACAATTAACACACACACTGTCCCACACACACACAATTAACACACGCACACTGTCACACACACACACACACACACACACACACACACACACACACACACACACAATTTACACACACTCAAACTGTCCCACACACACAATTAACACACTCACACTGTCCCACACACACACAATTAACACACACGCACTGTCCCACACACAACACACACGCACACTGTCCGACACACACAGAATTAACACACACACACACTTAACACACACACACATACAAAATGTCCCGCACCCCCTTCCCGCTCACCTGCACTCACTGCTGTTCAGGGGCCGCACGCCCCCCCCCGAGGTCGCGCACGCGCATGCGCGCACCTCTGCGGTCGCGAACGCGCACGCGATCGCGTACACAGTCACTTTGCAGGGGGGAGTAGGGGCCGGGAGGCTCCTGGCTGCCGCTGCCTGTCTATTGTGACAGGCACAGCAGCCGGGGAGACAGGGAAAGCGCCGCGGGTAGCGCCGGCGGAATCCCTGAAGCATGGGGCGAGTGGGCCGTGCAGGTGCCGGTGGCGCCCCCCTCTGTTGGGGCTGCCATGGCGCCAAGGGCACGTGCCCTGCTCGCCCCGTGCTAGATACGCCTCTGCTGCTATCGTAAATATTTTCAAATTTCCCAATACCATTTGACTTATAATAAATGATGAATATAGCTATCTAAGTTTATTGTTCTTTTTAATTTGTGATTGCTATTGTTTAGTGAAATCAAGAATTATTTAGATTGTTTTATAGTGATTTGGATCTAGATTGTACCTAAATTACCATGGATTGGATACGGGTTTCTGGCTGTCAAATTACCAACGGCGGTATCCCATCAAGATCCCGACAGCTACTATTAAGTAAGGTAACCCTGATCCCTTAACACCCTAAACCTAACCATCCTTTCCCACAGCCTGACCATAACCTCTTCCCCGCAGCGTAACCCTAGCCGTCCCCTTCCCGGTGGTGCCTAACCCTAACCTCCCCTTCCTACAACCTAAACCTAACCCTCCCCGCAGCCTAACCCTAACCTTCCCCCGTGGTGCCTAAACCTGACCCTCCCTCCCCCATAACCTAATCCTAACTTTCTCCCGTGGTGCCTAACCCTAAACCCCTGCCCCACAGCCTAACCCTAACCTTTCCCACCTGATGCCTAACTAGTGATGTGCACCGGACATTTTTCGGGTTTTGTGTTTTGGTTTTGGATTCGGTTCCGCGGCCGTGTTTTGGATTCGGACGCGTTTTGGCAAAACCTCCCTGAAAATTTTTTGTCGGATTCGGGTGTGTTTTGGATTCAGGTGTTTTTTTTACAAAAAAACCTCAAAAACAGCTTAAATCATAGAATTTGGGGGTCATTTTGATCCCATAGTATTAATAACCTCAATAACCATAATTTACACTCATTTTCAGTCTATTCTGAACACCTCACACCTCACAATATTATTTTTAGTTCTAAAATTTGCACCGAGGTCGCTGGATGACTAAGCTAAGTGACCCAAGTGGCCGACACAAACACCTGGCCCATCTAGGAGTGGCACTGCAGTGTCAGACAGGATGGCACTTCAAAAAAATAGTCCCCAAACAGCACATGATGCAAAGAAAAAAAGAGGCGCAATGAGGTAGCTGTGTGACTAAGCTAAGCGAACCAAGAGGCCAACACAAACACCTGGCCCATCTAGGAGTGGCACTGCAGTGTCAGACAGGATGCACTTCAAAAAATTAGTCCCCAAACAGCACATGATGCAAATAAAAAAAGAGGTGCACCAAGGTCGCTGGATGGCTAAGCTAAGCGACACAAGTGGCCGACACAAACACCTGGCCCATCTAGGAGTGGCACTGCAGTATCAGGCAGGATGGCACTTCAAAAAAATAGTCCCCAAACAGCACATGATGCAAAGAAAAATGAAAGAAAAAAGAGGTGCAAGATGGAATTGTCCTTGGGCCCTCCCACCCACCCTTATAAATAGGACATGCACACTTTAACAAACCCATCATTTCAGCGACAGGGTCTGCCACACAACTGTGACTGAAATGACTGGTTGGTTTGGGCCCCCACCAAAAAAGAAGCAATCAATCTCTCCATGCACAAACTGGCTCTACAGAGGCAAGATGTCCACCTCCTCCTCATCGTCGGATTCCTCACCCCTTTCACTGTGTACATCCCCCTCCTCACAGATTATTAATTCGTCCCCACTGGAATCCCCCATCTCAGGTCCCTGTGTACTTTCTGGAGGCAATTGCTGGTGAATGTCTCCACGGAGGAATTGATTATAATTCATTTTGATGAACATCATCTTCTCCACATTTTCTGTAAGTAACCTCGTATGCCGATTGCTGACAAGGTGAGCGGCTGCACTAAACACTCTTTCGGAGTACACACTGGAGGGTGGCAACTTAGGTAAAATAAAGCCAGTTTCTGCAAGGGCCTCCAAATTGCCTCTTTTCCTGCCAGTATACGTACGGACTGTCTGACGTGCCTACTTGGATGCGGTCACTCATATAATCCTCCACCATTCTTTCAATGGTGAGAGAATCATATGCAGTGACAGTAGACGACATGTCAGTAATCGTTGGCAGGTCCTTCAGTCCGAACCAGATGTCAGCACTCGCTCCAGACTGCCCTGCATCACCGCCAGCGGGTGGGCTCGGAATTCTTAGCCTTTTCCTCGCACCCCCAGTTGCGTGAGAATGTGAAGGAGGAGCTGTTGACGGGTCACATTCCGCTTGACTTGACAATTTTCTCACCAGCAGGTCTTTGAACCTCTGCAGACTTGTGTCTGCCGGAAAGAGAGATCCAACGTAGGTTTTAAATCTAGAATCGAGCACGGTGGCCAAAATGTAGTGCTCTGATTTCAACAGATTGACCACCCGTGAATCATGGTTAAGCAAATTAAGGGCTCCATCCACAAGTCCCACATGCCTAGCGGAATTGCTCTGTTTTAGCTCCTCCTTCAATGTCTCCAGCTTCTTCTGCAAAAGCCTGATGAGGGGAATGACCTGACTCAGGCTGGCAGTGTCTGAACTGACTTCACGTGTGGCAAGTTCAAAGGGTTGCAGAACCTTGCACAACATTGAAATCATTCTCCACTGCGCTTGAGTCAGGTGCATTCCCCCTCCTTTGCCTATATCGTAGGCAGATGTATAGGCTTGAATGGCCTTTTGCTGCTCCTCCATCCTCTGAAGCATATAGAGGGTTGAATTCCACCTCGTTACCACCTCTTGCTTCAGATGATGGCAGGGCAGGTTCAGGACTGTTTGCTGGTGTTCCAGTCTTCGGCACGCGGTGGCTGAATGCCGAAAGTGGCCCGCAATTCTTCGGGCCACCGACAGCATCTCTTGCACGCCCCTGTCGTTTTTTAAATAATTCTGCACCACCAAATTCAATGTATGTGCAAAACATGGGACGTGCTGGAATTTGCCCAGATGTAATGCACGCACAAAATTGCTGGCATTGTCCGATGTCACAAATCCCCAGGAGAGTCCATTTGGGGTAAGCCATTCTGCGATGATGTTCCTCAGTTTCCGTAAGAGGTTGTCAGCTGTGTGCCTCTTATGGAAAGCGGTGATACAAAGTGTAGCCTGCCTAGGAACGAGTTGGCGTTTGCGAGATGCTGCTACTGGTGCCGCCGCTGCTGTTCTTGCTGCGGGAGGCATTACATCTACCCAGTGGGCTGTCACAGTCATATAGTCCTGAGTCTGCCCTGCTCCACTTGTCCACATGTCCGTGGTTAAGTGGACATTGGGTACAACTGCATTTTTTAGGACACTGGTGACTCTTTTTCTGAGGTCTGTGTACATTTTCGGTATCGCCTGCCTAGAGAAATGGAACCTAGATGGTATTTGGTACCGGGGACACAGTACCTCAATCAAGTCTGTAGTTGCCTGTGAATTAACGGTGGATAACGGAAACACGTTTCTCACCGCCCAGGCTGCCAAGGCCTGAGTTATCCGCTTTGCAGCAGGATGACTTCTGTGATATTTCATCTTCCTCGCAAAGGACTGTTGGACAGTCAATTGCTTACTGGAAGTAGTACAAGTGGTCTTCCGACTTCCCCTCTGGGATGCCGATCGACTCCCAGCAGCAACAACAGCAGAACCTGGAGCAGTAGGCGTTAAACTCAAGGATCCATCAGAGGAATCCCAGTCAGGAGAGGACTCATCAGACTTTCCAGTGACTTGGCCTGCAGGACTATTGGCGTTCCTGTCTAAGGAGGAAATTGACACTGAGGGAGTTGGTGGTGTGGTTTGCAGGAGCTTGGTTACAATAGGAAGGGATTTAGTAGTCAGTGGACTGCTTCCGCTGTCATCCAAAGTTTTTGAACTTGTCACTGACTTATGATAAATGCACTGCAGGTGACGTATAAGGGAGGATGTTCCGAGGTGGTTAACGTCCTTACCCCTACTTATTACAGCTTGACAAAGGCAACACATGGCTTGACACCTGTTGTCCGCATTTGTGTTAAAATAATTCCACACCAAAGAGGTGATTTTTTTTGTAATTTGACCAGCCATGTCAATGGCCATATTCGTCCCACGGACAACAGGTGTCTCCCCGGGTGCCTGACTTAAACAAACCACCTCACCATCAGAATCCTCCTTGTCAATTTCCTCCTCAGCGCCAGCAACACCCATATCCTCATCCTGGTGTACTTCAAAAGTGACATCTTCAATTTGACTATCAGGAACTGGACTGCGGGTGCTCCTTCCAGCACTTGCAGAGGGCGTGCAAATGATGGAAGGCGCCACCTCTTCCCGTCCAGTGTTGGGAAGGTCAGGCATCGCAGCCGACACAATTGGACTCTCCTTGGGGATTTGTGATTTAGAAGAACGCACAGTTCTTTGCTGTGCTTTTGCCAGCTTAAGTCTTTTCATTTTTCTAGCGAGAGGATGAGTGCTTCCATCCTCATGTGAAGCTGAACCATTAGCCATGAACATAGGCCAGGGCCTCAGCCGTTCCTTGCCACTCTGTGTCATAAATGGCATATTGGCAAGTTTACACTTCTCCTCAGACGCTTTTAATTTTGATTTTTGGGTCATTTTACTGAACTTTTGTGTTTTGGATTTTACATGCTCTCTACTATGACATTGGGCATCGGCCTTGGCAGACGGCGTTGATGGCATTTCATCGTCTCGGCCATGACTAGTGGCAGCAGCTTCAGCACGAGGTGGAAGTGGATCTTGATCTTTCCCTATTTTAAGCTCCACATTTTTGTTCTCCATTTTTTAATGTGTGGAATTATATGCCAGTATCAATAGCAATGGCCTACTAATATATATAAAGCGCACAACTGAAATGCACCACAGGTATGGATGGATAGTATACTTGACGACACAGAGGTAGGTAGAGCAGTGGCCTACTGTTCCGTACTGCTATATATTATATACTGGTGGTCAGCAAACTGTGCAAAACTGAAATGCACCACAGGTATGGATGGATAGTATTCTTGACGACACAGAGGTAGGTAGAGCAGTGGCCTACTGTACCGTACTGCTATATATTATATTCTGGTGGTCAGCAAACTGTGCAAAACTGAAATGCGCCACAGGTATGGATGGATAGTATACTTGACGACACAGAGGTAGGTAGAGCAGTGGCCTACTGTACCGTACTGCTATATATTATATACTAGTGGTCAGCAAACAGTGCAAAACTGAAATGCACCACAGGTATGGATGGATAGCATACTTGACGACACAGAGGTAGGTAGAGCAGTGGCCTACTATACCGTACTGCTATATATTATATACTGGTAGTCAGCAAACTGTGCAAAACTAAAATGCACCACAGGTATGGATGGATAGTATACTTGACGACACAGAGGTAGGCAGAGCAGTGGTCTACTGTACCGTACTGCTATATATTATATACTGGTGGTCAGCAAACTGTGCAAAACTGAAATACACCACAGGTATGGATGGATAGTATACTTGACGACACAGAGGTAGGTAGAGCAGTGGCCTACTGTACCGTACTCCTATATATTATATACTGGTGGTCAGCAAACTGTGCAAAACTGAAATGCACCACAGGTATGGATGGATAGTATACTTGACGACACAGAGGTAGGTAGAGCAGTGGCCTTCTGTACCGTACTCCTATATATTATATACTGGTGGTCAGCAAAATTATGCACTGTACTTCTACTATATACTACAATGCAGCACAGATATGGAGCGTTTTTCAGGCAGAGAACGTATAATACTGTACTTGTGGTCACTGGTCAGCAAAACTCTGCACTGTACTCCTCCTATATAATACTGCTGGTCCCCAGTCCCCACAATAAAGCAGTGTGAGCACAGATATATGCAGCACACTGAGCACAGATGTGGAGCGTTTTTCAGGCAGAGAACATATAATACTGGTGGTCACTGGTCAGCAAAACTCTGCACTGTACTCCTCCTATAATACTTCTGGTCCCCAGAATAAAGATATTTGCAGCCCCCTGAAAGTTCTGAAACAAAGTGAGAGGACTCCAGCCACGTCCTCTCACTATCATATCCAATGCACGAGTGAAAAATGGCGGCGACGCTATATAGAATCCGAATCTCGCGAGAATCCGACAGCGTGATGATGACGTTCGGGCGCGCTCGGGTTAACCGAGCAATACTGGAGTATCCGAGTATGCCTCGGACCCGTGTAAAATGGGTGAAGTTCGGGGGGGTTCAGATTCCGAGGAACCGAACCCGCTCATCACTAAGCCTAACCCTAATCCTACCCATGCAGCCCCCACCACAGCTTTCAAGTGCGGTGTCCCAGCGATTCTCGATCAGGATTCTGGTGGTTGCCAGCATTTCAATCAATGTTGGGATATCGGCATTGGCATTTCGAGCTGTGTCAGGATTCCAGCATCAGTATTCTGACTGCTGGGATCCCGACCGCATCCCATTATCACAATAATTTCAAAATCATAATGAAATATCTTTTTTCCTCTTTTTTTGTACTGTAACTTTCTGGAATTAGAATAAAGGTGGCAAGTTCCTTCTTTAAAGTGTGCTTAAATTATTAGCAATTCTGCCCAAATTCAGCCAAGTAAATGATTAAAAGTCGATTAGCTAATTAAAAATGATGCAGTACACTTCAGAATATAAGCTCTAACAGGCAGGACCCTCTCACCTTATGTGCTTTTTCCTCTCTTAGGGGTAAATTTACTAAGATGGGAGTTCTATTTAAGATGGGATGTTGCCCATAGCAACCAACCAGATTCTACTTCTCATTTATTTAGCACCTACTAGAGGATAATACCTGAAATCTGATTGTTTACTATGGGCAACATCCCATCTTAAATAGAACTCCCATCTTAGTAAATGTACCCCTTAGACTATTTTCTACTCCATACTCCCTACAATGGTACCTAACCCTCGTTTTCAAACACCCTAATTATTATTTCAGTATCCTGTCCCCTGATGCAGAAATGTTTATATACCATGTACTCGTCCTACATTGTCTTTTACTGTAAGTTCTTGTTTTCTTGTTTTGCTCATTTTTTTATGTACTTTGTTAGGGGCTGCAGAACCCTTGTTGTACCATATAAATAAATTATAATAATAATACGCAATAAAGTGAATCCATGTTATCCAGATGATAGACAGTGTCTCAATCAATAGGTCGACACCATATGGTCAAAATGCAGTACTGTAGGTTGACAAGGACAAAAGGTTAATAGTGCTTAATGTTGACATGTACAAAAGGTCAAAAGATTCAAAAGGTTGACATGACGATGGTCAACACAAATGGGGTTTTTTTACATATTTTTTCAAAATTTACTTGATTTATTATCCACATGGACTATGATTGGAAATAGTAACCTGTGGTGAGCACAGAAAAAGCGGAATGAGCCCCTTTGTCCAAAGCGTGATAACAAAGCAAGTCCGCAAGGGTATACATTTTTACCGATGGTGGTCACATGTTACTAAACATATCAAATTTGGTACAAAATACTGAAAAAAAATTGTCATGTCAACCTTTTGCACCTGTTGACAAACCCACTGTCGACCTTTCATCTATCGACCTTTTGCACCTGTCTACCTAATACATGTCAACCATATACTGTAAATACTGTAGATCTTCTATATCACACCTGAATACATATAATATCAGTACAGCCAAAATAATGCAATAGTCCAGTGGTTCCCAATCTTTGTCCTCAAGGCACCCCAAAAGTCCAGGTTTTAAGGATATCCATGCTTTGGCACAGGTGACTCACACCTCAGTCAATTTGATTATACCATCTGTGCACTAGCAGGGATATCCCTAAAACATGGACTGTTGGGGGGGCTGGAGAACCACGTTTGGGAACCACTGCAATAGTCCTTGTGGACATACAATGCAAAAAGACAATAAGACACAATGAAAAAGATAAAGGTAAAATGGATCAAGCCTCCTAAAGAGAAGTGGACCATTTGTGAAGTTGCCCTTAGTAACCAATAAGCTTCTTCTGTAGTTAGCATTTATGAAGTACATCCTATAAAAAGCTGATTGGTTGCTATGGGCAAATTGTCCACTTACCACTCTTTAGAGGGTTTGATACATCTACCCTAAAGACACTTCTACTCCTACATAAAGCAGTTGCAGCGGAAACGCTATTTGAGAAATGATGCTCCTTTTCAAGCTTTAAATGTATGTACTATGGCGGCATCATGATATATATCTTGATATAGATAAATTTAATCTGTAAATTAACCTGCAATTGGTTTTGACATGTTAAACATAAGCAGCTTTACATAAATGTTTGCAACTGTATTCTATAAAAGTATACATTATTTCATTTCATTCTGTGGGGAATAAGACATTTAGAGCAATAGAGCACCATCATTCTAAATTGCCTAGGGCAGCAAAAACACTAAATGCAATTATAAGAGAAAGAACAGATCATTCAACCATGTAAAAATAATGAAGATTTTAAATCTATAAAATCATTATATGTACAAAACAGAAGCTAAAATAGGTTGCATGTCATATTAATATGCTGATAACTAAGGGCCAAGCTTCAAAACTTTGCAAATGGTGCATTTTTGTAGTCCTTATAGAAAAATATGTGGTCTGCTTTGCTGTTGTAAAAACAATGGGCCTGATTCAGGTTTGTAAGCAAAGAAAAATAGCACACAACTGGGCAAAACCATACTGAACTGCAGGTGGGGCAGATGTAACACGTGCAGAGAAAATAAGATTTGCGTGAGATGTGTTTAAACTTAAATCTAAATTGCAGTGTAAAAATAATGCTGTCTAACATTTGTGGGTTACATACAAAAGCTGCCAGTATTTACCCTGCACAGAAACAATATAACCCACCAAAATCTAAATCTCTGCATCTGCCCCACCTGCTGTGCAACTTGGTTTTGCCCAGTTTGGTCTGATTCAGGTTTGTAAGAAAGCAAAAAAGCACAAATGACCAGAGCAGATACCTCCAATATCTGCTACAATACCTTTTTGGTAAATGGCCTGATGCTCAAAAATTCAGAAATTGTCCAAAGTAATTTTTTGCTGATTTTCCAAATTTTCTGCTTATTTAATAGGGTCCAGAGACCTTAGTGTTTTGCAATAAGTGTACCAGATAAACATACTAAGGTTTTATTTTGGTCTATTACAAGTTGTTTTCTCGGCTGTCTTGACACTTAGGGGGTAATTCCAAATTGAAGCAGGAATTTTTTTTAGCAGTTGGGTAAAACCATGTGTACTGCAGGGGGGGCAGATATAACATTTGCAGAGAGAGTTAGATTTGGGTGTGGTGAGTTCAATCTGCAATCTAAATTGCAGTGTAAAAATAAAGCAGCCAGTATTTACCCTGCACAGAAACAAAATAACCCACCCAAATCTAACTCTCTCTGCAAATGTTATATCTACCCCCCTGCAGTGCACATGGTTTTGCCCAACTGCTAAAAAATTTCCTGCTGCGATCAACTTGGAATTGCCCCCTTACTGTATATCTTGTATCTCTTAAGTATATGTGTCTTGTTTATGACAAGTCATCATTATCAGAGTGTATTTGCACATGCCATGTTACAAGTGCAAACGCTACTGTATGCCTGCTACCAGCTGAATATAGCTGTTTCAGCGGGTCTACATGAACTGTATTTGTGTGGATGTCATAACTGTACTAACCCTATCTCTCATGTTGCATATTGCAAGGATGCCTGAAATCACACTTTCTGAGCATGCACATGCCAGAGTAAAATCATGAAAGAAACATGATGCAAACTGTCATAGTACTCTGTATTTGTGTCACTCAGGTAAGTATCCCGGAAGTCAATTTACAGGTAAGTATTTAGTAGATCTTAAGGTTTTTGGTTAGTATTCCAAATCTGAGTGAACCAGGTAAGTATATTAGACGAGGTTTTGTAGATAGATGGTCATTCTCACCTGTGTTGCACTTCTACCAAATAAAATAGATACGAGAATTAGTTGGTACGGACTCCACTGCCATCTTCACAGGAGGATCAACAAAGTTGTTTAATACAAGCACTACTTTCATTGGGGTTGGGTACGGGATCCCAACAAACAGTTATAATCCGGACAAATTTTGGTAAGTACCCCCCCTTACCCTCCCTTAACTCTAACCCACCCATCCCACAGCCTAATCCTGTACTCCCCCTCCCGAGCCTAACCCTAACCGTAGATGGTCTGTCGTTCTCTCCTGAGTTACACTTCTACCAGACTGAAATAGATGCGTGACCTAGTTGGTATGGACTCCATTGCCGTCTTCACAGAAGGATCAATAAAGGTGTTTATTACAAGCCCTACTTTCACTTGATTGGGTATGGGATCCCAACAATCAGGATACCGATGGTCAAAATACCAACAGGGGCATCCTGATGGAGCCTAACCCAACGAGGTGTTGTAGATGGACGGTCATTCTTACCTTAGTTGCACTACTACCACACTGAAATATATGCGTGACTTAATTGGTACAGAGTCCTACAGACTCCACTGCCCTCTGCACATAAAGATCAATAAAGGTGTTTAATACAAGCACTAACATGATGTAGATTGGTGGTCATTCCCATCTGAGTTGCACTTCTAATGGACTGAAATAGATTTGTGACTTAGGGGGTAATTCAGAGTTTATCACAGCAGCAGATTTGTTAGCAGTTGGGCAAAATCCCGTGCACTGCGGGGGGTGGGTGGGGGGGCAGATATCACATGTGCAGTGAGAGTAGCCTTGGGTGCGGTGTGTTAAAACTGAAATCTAAATTGCAGTGTAAAAATAAAGCAGCCAGTATTTACCCTGCACAGAAACAAAATAACCCACCCAAATCTAATCTTATATCTGCCACACCTGCAGTGCACATGGTTTTGCCCAACTGCTAACAAATTTGCAGCTGTGATCAACTCTGAAGTACCCCCTTGGTTGGTACGGACTCCACTGCCGTCTTCACATAAAGATCAATAAAGGTGTTTAATACAAGCACTACTTTCATAGGGTTGTGTACAGAATCCTAACAATCACTATGGCCAAAATACAGAAAGCGTTATTCTGATGGTCATAATCCTGACACATATTGGTAAGTACTGTAACATTTACCCTCCCCTTAACTCTAGTCTACCCCTCCCACAGCATAACCCTAACCTCTCCCTCCCAAATCTAACCCTAACCTTCCCCTCTTGCAGCCTAGGACCCCCCCACACACACACATACACCACCCACAGCCTGACCCTAATACTGTGATCTGCAACTTGACATATGGATAACTATCAGTTTAGAGAAGAGCAGCCAAATACTAGTGCAGCAGCTGCTGCCACCAGTCATGATGGTAATGCTAGTCCAGCAACATCATCCACTAAAGCTGCTGCTCAGCCTTCCTGCTCTGACAGGGGAAGTCCTGGCTCTCAGCACCACCCTGGCTGCTTGTCAGGGAAAACCTGCCCTCTGGATCTGCCCAGCCAGGAACTTCTAAGCCAGGGAGATACTGTGGAACATGGTAGCTGTTATTGGACTGGTGCTTCTCCTATTTTGGTCACCCAGAACAGCAACTAAATCTCGATAAATTGCTCACCTTCGTTCAACCCGCTAGTCACTCTCTGCATCCCCCTAATATGGCTGCCCAACTGCCAATGGTCCTGGCAACCAGTCTGTTAACTGACCTAGCCCATGCCAGCTACAGCACAGAATATGTCATTAACACTTTCCCTGCTGAAAGTCACAAAGTGTCCAGCCAGGAATGCATTTAGTAGGGGTAGAGATACACAAGACACACTACAGTTGTGGCATCTCCAATGAGCTGCCACATATCAGCCTTTTCCTAAACAGCCATTATTACTCTGTGGAACTCCAGATTCAAGCACTTTTACATAATATACTTTAAGGGTGCCTTTTTTTCAGATCATTTATCAACTCTAAATACAACTCGGGCTGTAATTTTGGTAAAAGTATTTAATTCATGCTTTTTTCCTCAGTATAAACAAATGAACATAACATGGGATATTTGCAAACTTCAAAACTGCAGTGAAAATAAAGTTGTGCATATTTTATGTGGGTACACCTACTCTAACTGGGAAAATAGGAGGATGTGGGCAAATCGAATACATTATTCGATGCATTACTTGTACCCAAATAATTATATAAGATGTTATAGGGGGAGATGTTCTAAGCCTTGAAAAGTGATACATTTCACAGTGATAAAGTACCAACCAATCAGCTCCTAACTGCCATGTCACAGGCTGGATTTGAAAAATTACAGTTAGGAGCTGGTTGGTTGGTACTTTATCACTGTGAAATTTGTCACTTTTCAAGGCTTAGTACATCTGGCCCATAGTGTTTTGGAATAATACAGGCCTAATGTTATACGGTTGCAGTGGGCAGGATTTCGCTTCTGCTTTATCTCTGACAGAATTTTTACTTCCTCCTGTCTCCCCCACTGCAGAGAAGTAAGGGTCCTCCTCGAAGACACAGAAAATACACAACTGGATTGGGAATACGAAAGAATTAGGTATTTACTGACCCTGTAGTGTAATATGTAAATGGAAAATATTCACTACTAAATGTACATACAGTATAAGTTAAGACAGAAGCAATATCACTGTAACTTATAACTTTATCACTAAATGTAACAGAGCAGCGGGTGACAGGAGCCTCCAAAACTGCCTCCCACACCGTGGGACAATGCTGCCCGCGGGTGGTACAGCAGGACAGTCCCCAAAAAATGGGGTTGTTCTGGGAAAATTGGGACAGTTGGGAGGTATGCTTCATTTATATTCATTATACTTTATTCCATTTCTGATACAGAAATACTCTATATAATATATTACTGTATGGAAAAAAAATGAAAACCATATTCTCCGTCTGCTCTTCTAACAATGTGCTAAATTTATAAATAAATGAGACCTATAAATAAAAAAAACATTAACAGACATTGGATGGTTTGTCCTTGGTGTTTTTGAAAGATAAACAATATTTTAATGAAGTCTAGTAATGAATGTAAGAGTGCATTCTATTTTAAAGATAAGTTTTAATAATGGTCAGTGACAAAATGAAAATGCAATATAAATGTGCATATGACAGAAAATACTAGCAGATTTTAAATATATGTTTCAGCTCTGTACAGAATATAATATAGTACATAATGAAATCAGAATGCAAAAGTTAAAGTAATAAAGCATGTTTATCAATTTAATTAATGGGTTCTATACTGTATGATTTACTTTAAAATGTCATTTGTTGGGGCGTGGCCTGGCGCCGGAGTAGAGCAGTCGCAGCCTGGATATGCTCCTGCTTGAAGACCATCTAACTTACCCTCCTGGTCCACCCAGACCCGCTCCTTCACGCCACCTCCACCTGTTAAACTTCTGCCTGCCACCCTGCTACCCTCTGACCTGAGCTGCGGAGTCGGGGAGCACTGTGGACGCTCCTGCAGACTGCGGCCTGGTCCACACGCTGAAGCCGGGGCCTCGATTTTGGTGCTGGCCCGCCGGCCGCTTGGATCTCCAGCCAGTCTTCGTCCCCCTGATGTGACCCTGATAGGCGCCGCGGTGCCCGCCGCATTGCCCCACTGCTGACGCCTCTTGCAGCGGCTGGAGCGGGAGTGCTGACGCCGGACCGCCACGCTGCGGGGGAGATTGTGACGGCGGCTGCTGCGTCTTCCTCCCGCTGCGGTGACTTACCCGGGCGGCGACTCCTGCCCTGCGGCCTCCACTACCAAGGGGAGCTCTCCTGGCTCTCCTGACCCTGAACCTGGAGCCTGCACTGCCGCGGAGGGACACCACTGTCCTAACGAAGGAATAGCATAGGCCGCTTCTACCTGCCTGTACATCCATCCCCACCAGTGGCTTGTCAATACAGGTGGCCTGTGGACTTCCTCACATCTCAGCCCGATGTTTGCTACTGTGGTGGGAGACACCTGACCAACCTACCAACCCTCGGACCCGGCCGGCGTCTCCCGCTGCCACTGTGCCGCGGCCGTGCACATGAGGCGGCCCGGGCGGCGACACCGGAGACGCACCCTCCATTGCCATCCTGATTGGGGGTGCCCCGCTGGCTGCGACGGCGGCCCATTCTTCACCTTCCCCGCTGTGGCCCGGCCCTGCATCTTATCATCTTATCCTCTGTACCCTCACCAGCCTCACACCTACTTCCAAAGACTCACCTGACTCCAGGCAGGGGACATCTCCATCTCCATCCTCACCCGTTTTATTCTATTTTATTTTTATTTTTTCATTATGTTCTCTGCCTCTTCTGATGGGCGACTGCTACAAATCCGATGAGACCCGGCAGTGAATAACCGCCTAGCATGTGAGACCCGCTACATCCTTTACTATTTAAACCCTTAGTGTCTCTGGCCTTTGCCCCCCCCCCCTCCTAGGCAACCCTGCATGGAAAAATTCCTGATACCTCTGCCCCGGTGGCGATTCATCAGACTCTGATCACTCGACTACGTGCTCACTCTCTCAAAGCTCTCGTAAATCTAGACCACCTGCTAAATAACCCAAAATGAAGCCCAAAGACCTGCTGGCGGTACTGGATCCTCTTCTTGATGAGAAACTGGTGGGCATTAAAGAGGCTATTGAGTCGTCATCGACTTTGCTTACTCAACACTCCACCCGCCTTGATGAGGCAGAACAAAGAATATCTGCCCTGGAAGATGACCTAGGAGAGGCCCAACGCTCATTACGCGCCAAACAACTGGAAGTCGCGGACTTCTCGGAGAAACTCGATGACCTGGAAAATCGCAGTAGGCTTAACAACTTGCGGGGTCATCGGTATCCCAGAATCCATAAAAGGTCATGAGCTCCTAGATCTCCTCTCATCGGGCAACCCAGAGCAGCTGTCCATGAATCTTAAAGGTGCCCCTCTTGTCATCGAAAGAGCCCACAGGCTGGGACCTGAGTGGAAAAGTCCAGCGGGCCGCCCACGCCCAGTTATCATGAGAGTCCTAAACTATGCGGACAAAACACGACTTCTGGACCACTACCGCAAAAAACTGCTAGTCTGTCGATTAATGGAGAGCGCCTTCTCATTTTTCAGGACTTCTCAGCTTTAGTGGCAGCGAAACGCAAGGACTTTGCCCCCATCTGCAAGAATCTCTTTGACACGAAGGTTAAATTCTCTCTGCTGTGTCCAGCACGTCTTAGAGTCTTTGAGGATGGTCGGCCGAGATTCTTTGAAGATCCTGACGAGGCCAGGCTGCATTTCGCCCTTCCTACCGCTTGATCATTCTATGAACCTTACTTAATTGTTGCTTGACACTACCCGAACCACCACTCGGGTCTCACATGCAGGCTATATGGAGTGTGACTACCCCACACTCATGCTTGCCTCCAATTGTTTTGGTATTTATTGTTTGAAATTATATTTGTCACTGTTTACATGTTTTGTTAACTGTGTCTGCCTAGGCCGGGTTCCCTTCCCCCCACTGGGGAACTGCCCCCCCCCCCCGCTCACTGAGACGGGGTGGGACCCTACTTTACCTCTTACATTTTTCTTACGATTTTTTTCCCAATGGGAGTTGGATAGTGTGTCCTCAGACTCCCACACGAAACCCCCTGTAGATGATGATCTAGCTGCTACATTGCTCCGCTTTGTATCCTGGAATGTAGAGGGCCTTAATCACCCGGTCAAAAGGAAGAAGGTGCTGTCTCACCTGAAATGCCTGTCTCCTCAAATTACATTCTTGCAAGAGATGCACTGGTTGGATGATCCTAGACACACCCTTCGTGCCCCGTGGATAGGGAATTGTATATCATCACCTTACCATTCCAAATCTAGAGGGGTGGCAATCTTACTTCATGCCAACTTACAACATTCAGTTCTTAGGAAACAGCTTGACCCAGAGGGTAGATTTTTGCTAGTAGATGTATGTATCCAAAATATTGTTTACACCCTTCTCAATCTCTATGCACCTAATACCTCACCTAATTCCTTCTTTGCAGATCTTCTCTTGACCCTTATCTCCTGGGGAGGTCAGAATTTGATAGTTGGTGGGGATTTCAATTTGGTCATCGACCCATCCATGGACAGATCCAGGGTAAGTGCAGCTACTTCTACACCTCTCACTCGCCTGCTCTCCTCTTTCTGTACCCAACTGAATCTCCTAGACCCCTGGCGAATACTCCACCCCACCCAAAAAGACTACTCTTTTTATACCCATCCCCACTCCTCTCACTCTAGGATCGACTATATTTTTACTAATATCAACCTCCTTCCCAAAGTTGTCTACACATCCATTGACAACATTATCGTCTCTGACCACACTCCTATATCCCTTCATATCCAGTTGAGCTTATTGCCTCGTACTGCCCAGAGTTGGCGGTTTCCTACCTACCTACGCCACTCCACTGACTTTTTGCTCCATCTCAAACAGTCCTGGCTTAATTATACTCTAGATAACGAAGACCAACATTCCGACACTGATTTTTTGGGGGGCAGTTAAAGCCATCCTTAGAGGACACATTATGTCCTACACTCATGCTAAGCGAAAAAAAAAATTCCTCCCAACTACATACTTTAAGCTCCGCTCACACATCTGCGTACCGCAACTACACCCGACATGACACCCCTGCTCACAGGGAAGCCTATCTCTCGGCCAAGCTCATCTACGATACGTTCCTCACGGAATGGGCCCAACTCTCCTATGATTACCAGCGGAATAGACTCCACAGGTGGGGCAACAAATCAGGTAAATTACTGGCGAATCTAATTAAAGGCCCCAAATCCCGCACTTCGGTTAATACGATTATTAGCTCTGGCATATTGAACACTAATATGATGAGTGTGAATCCGCACCAGTATCATATAAATGTGTAAATATTGGAATGATAAGGTAACCAATATGTGAGCAGTTAGTAAGACAAGTTTAGAACTGCTTATCGATTGGTGGTGCTCCCAGAAATTTGTAGATGAACTACATTGAAAAAAAGAGAAAACACAAAAAACCTTTTTTGGGAGCACTCTTGAAAA
Organism: Pseudophryne corroboree; assembly: GCF_028390025.1. NCBI lineage: Eukaryota > Metazoa > Chordata > Amphibia > Anura > Myobatrachidae > Pseudophryne > Pseudophryne corroboree. Next base: position 620,371,141 of record NC_086447.1, read on the forward strand.
ATGTATAGGTGTGATAAAGGTAGAGATATTGTAATTAAAACTTAACCTTTAATTGATATTTGTATAAAAAAATGTAATATAATATATAGAAAAATAAGAGAAATGGCAAGCAACGATACTCTTAGTAAAAGGATCTTGTTGACCTTTTTAACAAATGGGGTACAAGATCGTTATGTAGGTGAAAATATATGGGTATACCTTGGATAACTGCATCTGCTATAGTGAGGGACAAAAAAATGCCAGCAAATGATGGTCTAATCTGGGGATGGTGTCTGACTGCGGATGGAGAGATGAAGAAGAAAAGAGGGAAAAGAAAGAGAGAAAGAAAGAAAGAGAAAAGAAGAGAGAGAGAGAGAAAGAGAAAAGGAGAAGGGTGGAGAGGATGTTCTCCAAGGAGAACATCCTCTCCACCCTTCTCCTTTTCTCTTTCTCTCTCTCTCTTCTTTTCTCTTTCTTTCTTTCTCTCTTTCTTTTCCCTCTTTTCTTCTTCATCTCTCCATCCGCAGTCAGACACCATCCCCAGATTAGACCATCATTTGCTGGCATTTTTTTGTCCCTCACTATAGCAGATGCAGTTATCCAAGGTATACCCATATATTTTCACCTACATAACGATCTTGTACCCCATTTGTTAAAAAGGTCAACAAGATCCTTTTACTAAGAGTATCGTTGCTTGCCATTTCTCTTATTTTTCTATATATTATATTACATTTTTTTATACAAATATCAATTAAAGGTTAAGTTTTAATTACAATATCTCTACCTTTATCACACCTATACATTTTTCAAGAGTGCTCCCAAAAAAGGTTTTTTGTCTTTTCTCTTTTTTTCAATATTGAACACTAACCCTGACCTTATCTGCACTGAATTTAGAAATTTCTACCAGGCCTTGTATGCTAAAGGCCCCGATGACCCCGATACTAACCATTCTTTCCTGGAGGAGGCTGCCCTCCCTATTTTAAATTAAGAAGAGAGGGACTCTCTAGACAATCCGGTCACGGTCGAGGAGGTTATTGAAGTTATTAAAACCCTACCGAACAACAAAAGCCCCAGCCCTGACGGTTATGGTGCAGAGTTTTACAAGATGTTGCGAGATGAGATAGCCCCCACCCTCACATCTCTTTACAATCATATTCTCACCTCCAAACAAACCCCCATTAGATTCAATGAGGCCACAATAATTGTTATACCAAAACCGGGTAAGGACCCATCCTTGCCTGGGTCCTACAGGCCGATCTCCCTCCTTAATCAGGACTTTAAAATTCTCATGAAACTGATGGCCAATAGACTACAATTATGTCTCTCCCACATTATATCGCCTGCGCAGATGGGCTTTCTCAAACATAGACACTGGGTACAAGGTATCAGGACCGCATTGGCGGCCATCACTCACTCCCGTGCTAATAATATCACGGATAACATCCTAATCAACCTTGACGCGGAAAAGGCTTTCGATAAGATCACCTGGCCCCACCTTGCTAGAGTTTTACTCCACCAACAATTTGGCGAGACCTTCCGAGGCCTAGTTGATTCCCTCTATTCCAACCCGTCTGCGCAGGTGATGGATAATAATATTCTTTCCCCTCCCTTTTTCCTCGAAAGAGGAACTAGACAGGGATGCCCCCTTTCTCCCCTCCTTTTCAATATTGCTCTAGAACCCTTCATACGGTACATCCTTAATTTATCCACCTTCCGAGGCATTGGGATTGGCAACAGAGAGATTAAGCTCATAGCGTTTGCAGACGACATCCTTCTTCTCCACTCCAACCCACGACAATCGGTTCTGGCGTTGCAGGACGCCATTTAACGCTTTTCCTCCTTCGCCGGTTTCTCCGTAAATTTCGACAAATCGGAAGCATTAGCCATATTTCCCCAGATTACCGCAGGCTGGGATCCTCCTTTCCCATTTCCCTGGGCCCCCACCCATATCACTTACCTTGGAGTCCTTCTTCCTTCCGACCCCACCCGTCTGTACTCCAACAACGTCCACCCCATTCTCAATAAAATCCAGACGGAACTGATGCTGTGGCAAACTTTACCCCTTAATTTGTTAGGATGCTGCAATCTAGTAAAGATGGATAGTTTCCCCAAACTGCTCTACGTGCTGCAGATGATACCCATGCAGGGCATAGCATACTCCTACACACGTGTCAGTTGTCCCATACATGCATTTGGCCCTTGTATGGCTCATCTCCCACTGTGTAACCTTCGTAGTGCGCCCAACATGGCTGCTTTATCTGGTACGCTTGTGGATGGGATGAAAAATACATGGACCTGATGGTTTTAGTGGAACCCTACTCTGAACTTAAGGACTCTGCATTCTCCCCGTTTTGTGTTCTCTTCTAGGGGAGGACTATTCCACCTTGGGTATTCCTACGCAGTGCGCCTAAGATGGCTGCCGCACCTGGTACCTTGTGAGGGTGGAATACACAACCCCTGGAGGTTATTACCCAAAATGCCTACACCAATTGTTATGATACCAGTACGTCTGACCAGAGGTGATCTTATGACGGAGGTCAGAGTACTGGAATGGAATGCTGGTTACGGGAGCAGGAAAGCCTAGTAACCCCTGGCGCCCTAACTCCGTTGTCTCGCCCGTGTTATCAGAAATCCCCTGCGAGACTATGGTTGCTTGAGCCCATGGCAGCCGCGTTTGAAGGGCGGATTATGTCTGCCCAACTCCGATGCCCCCTCAGGTCTTAATGGGAGACAAAGGGAAATCCGAGACAGGGTGATAACAAGGGGCCCTCTGACTAAGCAACCAGGCCAGGGGCTACAAGCTAACTAACTTAAACCAGAAGTATGTGCGGACAAACCGCCAGGGAAAAGGACAACCAAAAATCCACGAATCCGTTACTCCTATCCAGCACCGCTGGATACCAGAGTGGATTTGTGGGAGCGGAATCCTCCGCAAAAGCTCCGAAACACAATATAACCAAATAATAAATAGTAAGCGGTCAAGCCGCAACACACGGCTACGCCGCGACTCACGAACACCACAGGATGTTAAAGGTGCTCGGTCAGGACTCCAGGAAAAGATGACAACTTCCGAGTATTGGACCACTGAGGACAGGAACGACCGGATAGACAGGACTGGAAAACTCTCTGCAACAGACACAGCAAACAGGAAGCTATTACCGGCGTCTGTGAGAAGTCCAGAGAGTGCTTTTAACTGGGAGCTCTCCAATCAGGAGCCAGACAGGGTAATTAACAATCATGCCGTGCAGCTGCATGCTGCACGGCCAGGATACCAATGAGGTGATTAATCTAGACCCAGCAACGGGGAACGCGGTCCGACAGTGGCGTCCCCGTTGCTAGGGTCTGAGCGGCTCTGTGCGCCCGGCGTCTAGCGTTGCTAGGGAGCCGGCGGCTGTCCGCATGCGGCGTCCCTAGTTGCTAGGCGCCGGGCCGCACTGACGGGCGGACCCTCGGCGCCTAACAGTACCCCCCCCTTGAGGAGGGGTCAAGGAACCCCTAAGGCCAGGTTTCTGAGGAAATTCTCGAAAAAATGCCTTTTTGAGCCTCGGGGCATGGAGATCCTCATCCAGGACCCAAGACCTTTCTTCTGTACCATAACCTCTCCAATGTACCAAAAAATAAAGCCGACCCCGGGACAACTTGGAATCGAGAACCTTCTCCACCAAGAACTCCTGCTGACCCCGTACATCTATTGGTGATTTCCCCTGAGAGATCTTCCGAGGAAATCTACTGGAAGAAACGTATGGTTTCAACAGGGAGCAATGGAAAGTATTTCCGATCCGGAGAGTTCTTGGTAAACGTAACCGGAAAGCAACTGGATTGATTTTTTTTATAATATGAAATGGTCCAATAAATTTAGGGCCCAATCTGGCTGAGGTTTGTCGAAGTCTAATGTTGCGAGTCGACAACCACACCCTATCTCCAACTTTAAAAGTGCACGGCCGCCGGAGCCTGTCTGAAAAATTTTTCTCCCGAAATGCCGCTTTTCTGAGAGCAAGGTGCACTTTTCTCCAAATGAGTCTGAGATGAGCGGTCAAGGTCAGTGAGGAGACAGAGGAATGTTGAAAAAAGGAATTAGCTCTGGGGTGAAAACCAAAAACTGTAAAAAATGGAGACACATTGGAGGAGGAATGACAGGCATTGTTGTAAGCAAACTCCGCCAACGGAAGAAACTCGGACCAGTCATTTTGGAGTTTGGCCGAGTACAAACGCAAATATTGTTTTAATGATTGATTAACTCGCTCAGTCTGCCCGTTGGATTGGGGATGGTAGCCAGACGTTAAAGACAATTTCATCTTTAAAGAGGCACAAAAAGACTTCCAAAATTGTGCAATGAATTGTGGACCCCGATCAGAAACAATATCAGTGGGTAACCCATGGAGTCTGAAAACATGGCGGAGGAACAAAACTGCCAATCCCTGGGCAGATGGCAATCGGGGAAGAGCAATGAAATGGGCCATCTTGCTAAAACGGTCAACTACCACCCATATGACTCGGCATCCGGCTGACAGAGGGAGGTCCACCACAAAATCCATGGAAATATGAGACCATGGCCTGAGAGGAACATTCAAGGGCATAAGTTGACCGATAGGCAAGGAACGGGGAACTTTATGCTGTGCACAGACCTGACACGAAAAAACAAACTCCTTAATGTCTTTGGAAAGACCAGGCCACCATACTGAGCGGGAGACTAATTCCAAAGTCTTAGCGATCCCCGGATGCCCGGCAACTTTGCTATCATGAAACTCCGTCAAAACAGTTGCTCTCAAAAACTCAGGGACATAAAGACGACCAGCAGGAGTATTTCCAGGAGCTTGATGTTGAAGCTGCTTTAACTGGGTAAATAAATCTTGTGTGAGGCCTGCCCGAATGACTGAAGACGGAAGTATGGGAGTAACAGGACTGTTATCATGAACTGGAAGAAAACTGCGTGACAGGGCATCCGCCTTGGCATTCTTGGAACCTGGCCTGAAGGTGATAATAAACTTGAAACGAGTAAAAAATAAAGCCCAACGAGCTTGCCGGGCATTCAGCCGTTTAGCTGATTCAATGTACTGAAGATTTTTGTGATCAGTCAAAACTGAAATGGTATGTGTTGCTCCCTCAAGCCAATGCCTCCACTCCTCGAAAGCCCATTTAATAGCCAGTAATTCCCGGTTACCAACATCGTAGTTGGATTCAGCAGATGAGAATTTCCTGGACATAAAGGCACAAGGATGTAATTCTAGAGAATCCGGATCCTTCTGAGATAGGATAGCCCCTACTCCAACCTCCGAGGCATCAACCTCAACAATGAAAGGCAATTCTGGGTTGGGATGTCTGAGGACCGGGGCTGAGACAAAGGCTTGTTTCAAGGCCTGAAAAGATAACTCAGCTTCACGTGACCAGTTGGTTGGATCCGCTCCCTTCTTAGTCAGTGCCACAATGGGAGCAACTAGGTCGGAGAAAGAGTGAATAAATCTTCTATAATAATTCGCAAACCCTAAAAAGCGCTGAATTGCTTTTAAGTTGGTGGGTTGCGCCCAACTAAGGATGGCTTGGAGCTTCTTCGGTTCCATACAGAATCCCCGAGGGGAAATAATGTACCCTAAAAAGGATACCTCCGTGACATGAAATTCACACTTCTCCAGCTTGGCATATAGGTGATTTTCACGTAATTTTTTTAGAACCTGACGCACCTGGGTAACGTGTTGTTCAATAGAGTCAGAATATATCAAGATATCGTCTAAATAGACTACTACGAATCTTCCAAGAAAATCACGGAGCACATCGTTAATGAGATCCTGGAAAACTGCCGGAGCGTTAGACAGGCCGAATGGCATAACCAGATACTCATAGTGACCCGACTGAGTACTGAATGCCGTTTTCCACTCATCCCCTGACTTGATTCGGATGAGGTTATATGCTCCTCTCAGGTCAATCTTAGAAAAAATCACAGCCGAACGTAGCTGATCAAAGAGGACAGAAATCAGCGGCAAAGGGTAAGTATTTTTTACTGAGATTTTATTCAAGGCTCTAAAGTCAATGCAAGGTCTGAGTGATCCATCCTTCTTCTCCACAAAGAAGAAGCCTGCACTTAAAGGGGATTTAGACGGCCTGATAAATCCTTTCCCTAGGCTTTCTTTAACATATTCATTCATAGCCACAGTTTCTGGTCCGGACAATGCATATAACCTTCCCTTAGGCAAAGTGGCACCAGGAATTAGCTCAATAGCACAATCATAAGGCCGATGGGGAGGCAGAATGTCCGCATTGCCCTTGGAAAATACATCAACAAAATCCTGGTATTCCACAGGAATGGGTGCGGGAATGACAGCAGCTATTCTGATGGGAAGCGTAATACATTCTTTATTACAGATGGTACCCCACTGTGAGATCTCCCCCGACTGCCAATCAATGATGGGATTATGAAAGGCCAGCCAAGGGTGACCCAGAACCACTGGAACTGCTGGGCAATGGGTAAGGAAAAATTCAATTTTTTCGGAATGAAGAGCTCCTACCGAAAATAGTACAGGAGGTGTACAGAGAGAAATAACCCCATTGGACAAGGGACTCCCATCTAAACCATGCATGGTGATACACCTACCCAAGGCTAACTGAGGAATACCTAAGGCCTTGGCCCACGTTAAGTCCATAAAGTTCCCTGCAGCTCCACTGTCAACAAAAGCCGACACCGAGGAACAGAGGCTGCCAAAGGAAACTTTAGCTGGGACTAACAGTGAATTATTTGAGGAGATAAGCTGCAGACCAAAGTGAACCCCCTCACAATTCACTTGGTCGAGGCGTTTCCCGACTTGTTCGGACAATTACGGGCAAAATGTCCCTTACTCCCACAGTACAAACAAAGACCAGAATTTTGCCTTCTGGTTCTTTCTTCAGGAGACAGCTTGGAGAGACCTATCTGCATGGGCTCCTCTATGTCCACAGGAATGGAAAAAACACCAGGAGTAGACCCGACAGATGCTCCTTTTTCAGCCCTCTGCTCTCTGAGATGACGATCAATCTTAATAGAAAGCTCCATGAGTTTATCAAGAGTCTCAGGAGCGGGATACTGAAGGAGACTGTCTTTTATAGACTCAGATAAGCCGAGGCGAAACTGACTGCGCAGGGCTGGGTCATTCCATCCACAGTCGTTCGACCAACGGCGAAACTCCGTACAATAAATCTCTGCGGGATTCTTACCCTGTCTGAGAGCACGCAAATGACTCTCGGCGGATGCCTCTCTATCAGGGTCATCATACAATAGCCCTAAAGACCCCAGAAAGGCGTCTACAGACAACAATGCCGGATCGTCAGTTCTTAAACCAAAAGCCCAGGTCTGGGGATCCCCCTGAAGTAAAGAAATAATAATTCCGACCCGCTGAGATTCCGTACCTGAGGAGACTGGTCTTAAACGAAAATAAAGTTTACAAGACTCTTTAAAATTAAAAAACTGCTTTCTATCCCCAGAAAAACGGTCAGGCAAATGCATTTTTGGTTCAGGAACGACTCTCGGGGAAGTCAGTAACAGATCTTCCTGTGACCTCACCCGAAGGGATAGATCCTGAACCATCTGAGTAAGTTCTTGAATCTGACTAACTAGAAGCTGGCCAGGATTTGGCCCTACACCAGTGGGATTCATGAGGCCGACAAATCTTCCAAACTGAAATAAGGGAAAAAATCAAACCCTGTTTAATTTTAAATTTTAGTCTGGCCGGTAATAATGTTATGATACCAGTACGTCTGACCAGAGGTGATCTTATGACGGAGGTCAGAGTACTGGAATGGAATGCTGGTTACGGGAGCAGGAAAGCCTAGTAACCCCTGGCGCCCTAACTCCGTTGTCTCGCCCGTGTTATCAGAAATCCCCTGCGAGACTATGGTTGCTTGAGCCCATGGCAGCCGCGTTTGAAGGGCGGATTATGTCTGCCCAACTCCGATGCCCCCTCAGGTCTTAATGGGAGACAAAGGGAAATCCGAGACAGGGTGATAACAAGGGGCCCTCTGACTAAGCAACCAGGCCAGGGGCTACAAGCTAACTAACTTAAACCAGAAGTATGTGCGGACAAACCGCCAGGGAAAAGGACAACCAAAAATCCACGAATCCGTTACTCCTATCCAGCACCGCTGGATACCAGAGTGGATTTGTGGGAGCGGAATCCTCCGCAAAAGCTCCGAAACACAATATAACCAAATAATAAATAGTAAGCGGTCAAGCCGCAACACACGGCTACGCCGCGACTCACGAACACCACAGGATGTTAAAGGTGCTCGGTCAGGACTCCAGGAAAAGATGACAACTTCCGAGTATTGGACCACTGAGGACAGGAACGACCGGATAGACAGGACTGGAAAACTCTCTGCAACAGACACAGCAAACAGGAAGCTATTACCGGCGTCTGTGAGAAGTCCAGAGAGTGCTTTTAACTGGGAGCTCTCCAATCAGGAGCCAGACAGGGTAATTAACAATCATGCCGTGCAGCTGCATGCTGCACGGCCAGGATACCAATGAGGTGATTAATCTAGACCCAGCAACGGGGAACGCGGTCCGACAGTGGCGTCCCCGTTGCTAGGGTCTGAGCGGCTCCGTGCGCCCGGCGTCTAGCGTTGCTAGGGAGCCGGCGGCTGTCCGCATGCGGCGTCCCTAGTTGCTAGGCGCCGGGCCGCACTGACGGGCGGACCCTCGGCGCCTAACACCAATCATGCATTATTCTTTCTGTCTTTATTGTCTGTGTGGTTTATCTTTTGATGTAATACTTAAATCTTCTGTGTTACGTGCATTGTTTGAGTTCTAGTTGGCGCCGCGGATGGCTACCTCGGTGCTGCTCTGCCAAGCAGCCTTTGTTTTTAGTCTTACATGTATAATATGTCTAATATGTCGAGTCTATCGTACAGTTGCAATGTGCAGTATGAACTCATACGTGTAATGTTTGTAATGTATGCTATGTTTTCCCCCTTTCTTATGCTATGTATTCCCCCTTCATGTTGCTGCTTGGCGATGCATTGTGCCAAATTCCTAGTGTACGTAAGTACACCTGGCCAATAAAGCTGATTCTAATTCATACTTTCAAAGTCTGATGTCTCTCTCCTCAACTCCTCGATCTCTAAATTTATTTGGGCTAATAAACGACCCAGGATAAGTTTTTTTAAACTTTCCCAAACAGTTCAGAACGGAGGAGAGAATCTGCCGGATGTGGAGCAGTATAACAGAGCTTGCCCCTTTCGCTTTGCCACAGACTGGCTACATGGTACGTCTATCTTCACTGACTCATTGATTGACTCCCAACTGTGCGCCCCCCTGTCTCTTAGTTACATTCTCCATGCAAATAAATCTGATATGTCCACCCTCCATCTAGACAACATTCTCCTAACCTCTACTATCACGGCATGGAGGTTAGCCCGTAAGTCTCTCAAACTACAACATACCCACTCATTGTTTCTCCCTCTAGTTGGTAACCTACAGTTTCAAAGAAGGAAGGCCCTCCTTCCCTTCACTACTTGGCATGCCTCGGGTATTACATGCATTGGGGATCTCCTTGACTCTAACAAAAAAATACTCACTTTCACAGAGGTGTCAGCCAAATATGAGGTCAACCCCCGCCATGACTTTTATTTTTTCCAGGCTTCACACGATATACAACTGGTCCTTTCAAACCTCAATGCCTTGGAGTTTGTTAACTCTCTGGATACACGTTTACGCTCAGGGACTTGTTCCATCTCGACTATATACGCCCGCATACGCACAGAACACATACCCACTACAGATTAAGCTCAAGTACTAACGTGGTCCTCCCAAATCCCCTCTATCTCTCCCGAGGCCATGATGGATAGCTTTGCGGCTTCCCTCAAACTTATCCCAGCTAGCCTATACCAGGAAATGTCCTATAAAATATTACACAGAGCCTATGTTTCACCAAAGAGGAGCCATTTGATGGGCTTGTCCGACTCGGCGAAATGTGTAAAATGCTCCTCACCAGTGGCCGATCTTATGCATTGCTTCTGGCACTGCCACCATATCCAAAATATCTGGACTGAGCTACACACTTATGGAACCTGCTAGTTGGGCCTGCACTTCCAATGCACCGCCTCTTGGGCTCTTTTTGGTTATGTTCGTGACCAACATGACCTCCCCTCCCAGGATGTGAAACTAGTTGTAATCCTCTCAGCGGTAGGCAGGAAAGCCATTCTTCAGCAATGGATATCTGATACTCCCCCCCCCCCCCCACAGTACCTTTAGCTACCTCCAGATTGCAATTTCTATTCACGATGGATTGGCTGGAGACTTCCCTTAATAAGGAAATATTAACCCCCACCTTATTTCAATGCTGGAGACGATTCATAAATACACTACCCACTCCAACAAAAATGGCCATAAAACTAAGTTTTCATTGCACCACCTGGTACGGTTACCAAATCCTAGCAGACAACCCCCCCATCTCTTTCCCATAACTGCCCCCTTCTCCGCCCTCTCCATTCTCCCTCTTTTCTTTCTCCTCTCCACTACCTTGATCTCAGACGCCCACACCAGACCGCTGCGCTCTTTTCTCTTATCTATTACTTGCTTTTGGATCTCTATCGTCTACATGCTTCTCCTTGCTCTGTTAACATCTCCGTGGATGGGTCGGCGATCCCCTAGCCCTGGCAGGTACTACTGTTGTTATTATTGTTTTTATTACTTTTCTGTTGGTTTGTTATTTTTGGAATTTAGCGCCCCCAAAGGGGGAGGCGCATTAGCATGTTTTATTGTTTTCTCAACTTTTTTCATACCAGAAACACGCTTGTTGCTCTGATTTACCACTGTTTTTATTTTCTTCTTTTGTCATGTGTTACCTTGTACCATGCATATGGATGCTTTTGAGTAGAAAATGGAAAATGTGAGGTTTATCCTACTTGATCCCTACCATTTTATATATGACTGTCTGGATGTATATTGTGATCCTACATACTGTTGGACTATACGTCCTTATTTGCAGTCGTTTATTGTATTTTCTGAACCTCAATAAAAATATTTTGGGGGAAAAAAATGTCATTTGTTCTAAATATATATTTACATTTATTAAAGACTAACTAAAATTAGGTAAAATGGAATTTGGAGACTTCAAATGATTCTACAGGATGACAGACTAAAGCTTCCATCAGCCCTGTCAAGAGTATTAAACCCCTTTGATCCACAATTCTTCATTTCTATTTCCATTTGTAATGACAAAGTTGAGATAGATAAGCACTCACCTTGTCCATATGAAAATAAATGTGCTCATTCTAAGCCTAGTCCCAAAAAGACCTCTGAGGCCATCGCAGTTGTCAAAATATAAATATTTAGAATGCTTACTGTAATAACATGTTTTATCTATAGCATCTCATGTGTCCACATACATCTTTTCTATATCCCGCCATGTATGGCACGGTTTTGCATGCCATAGACTCAGAGATTTAGCCATGCCTTGTGATTTTTCTTAATTTTCTTCTTTAATATGTTACTTTATACATATTCTATTATGGCAAACAAAAATTTTAAAATTCATCCACTCGCTACTCATGAAAAACAGATTAGCCGTGTTATGCATGTTGTGCCAAGTGGAGTAAGAAAGCAAAGATGGACCTAGTCACCTTCAGCTCTTTCCCATCTGTTATGGAGACAGAGAGCCTAATTTTCTTCCTCCCCTCCTTTCCCTCAGCCTGCCTCCTTGACCCCGTTCTCTGCTATTTTTTCCACTACCTTTTCCATACTGGTTGCAACCCCCTGCAGTCTGGTTTCTACTCTCTACACCCTATTAGTAAAAGACTTAGGGGTACATTTACTAAGCAGTGATAAGAACAGAGAAGTGAGCCAGTGGAGAAATTTCCCCATCAACCAATCAGCAACTCTGTATCATTTTATAGTATGCAAATTATAGATGTTACTTCAGTACTGATTGGTTGCCATGGGCAACCTCTCCACTGGCTCACCTCTCCGCTCTTATAACTGCTTAGTAAATGTACCCCTGATTATGAGAAAAGTCAAATGGACACTTTTCCATTCCTATGCTCCTTGATATTGTAGATACTGTAGATCAATGGTGCTCAAACTTTATTAAATCAAGGCACCCTAGTGTATCAGAATTTTTTCATGGCACCACTAAGATAAGTTTTTATTGATACACTAGTGTTTGCTCGCAGTTTTGATGTATGTTGTTGCTCAGTGGAACTAATTTTATAAAGACAGTAATGGCATCTAATATAGTGATGTATATTTTATATTGTAGCTATTGATCACAAAATGTCTTTGTAAGCAATATTTGCAGTTTTCCTTCAGGGATTAACACAAAAAGAAGCTTGGGGCTACTAGCTAATGAGCAAGCCACTTAGAACTGTCCATGGGAGAAGTAGCTGGTCCTGAGCTCTTTGCCTACAGCCCTGAGCATTTGTGACTTGTTGATAGTCACAGCAAAGCAGATGCTTTCAGGAAACTGCAGGCACTTGAAATTAAAATTGTTGAGGATAAGGGGTATATATGGTATAAACACAGTCTCATCTGCAGAGCAGTCACTTTAACTTGGGTTGTCTTAAACTATTTGCCTTAATCTAGCTTGTTTAGCTTTGGTGGACATCTTGGACAGATTCAATCTCTTTTGAGATGGTATTATTGTACCACTATAATAAACAGTAAACCGATAACCAATAATCCACAGTTTTCTACTTTTTGTAACTGTAAACCACTATATCCAATTCAGCTCAATCAAGGTGCAATCAATCTCACAGTCCAGTCTAAGTTCATTTTAGTCAAATGTTATCTTGTAGATCCTAAATCTGTTGCTACTTAACCTATCCTAACACTAAAAGGTTGCACGTAACATGACCAGAGACTCTATCATATGTAGCATTTGTCTTGGTAAACCATCTTGATATATATGCATACAAATATAAATATTTCCATTTGGGTTGTGCAATATATGTATATATTATGTGTGTATGTATATGTATATATATATATATATATATATATATATATATATATACACTGCTCAAAAAAATAAAGGGAACACTTAAACAACACAATGTAACGCCAAGTCAATCACACTTCTGTGAAATCAAACTGTCCACTTAGGAAGCAACACTGGTTGACAATCAATTTCACATGCTGTTGTGCAAATGGAATAGACAAAAGGTGGGAATTATAGGCAATTAGCAATACACCCCCAATAAAGGAGTTGTTCTGCAGGTGGTAACCACAGACCACTTCTCAGCTCCTATGCTTTCTGGCTGATGTTTTGGTCACTTTTGAAAGCTGGGGGTACTTTCACTCTAGTGGTAGCATGAGACGGAGTCTACAGCCCACACAAGTGGCTCAGGTAGTGCAGCTCATCCAGGATGGCACATCAATGCGAGCTGTGGCAAGAAGGTTTGGTTTGTCTGTCAGCGTAGTGTCCAGAGCATGGAGGTGCTTCCAGGAGACAGGCCAGTACATCAGGAGACGTGGAGGAGGCCGTAGGAGGGCAACAACCCAGCAGCAGGACCGCTACCTCCGCCTTTGTGCAAGGAGGAGCAGGAGGAGCACTGCCAGAGCCCTGCAAAATGACCTCCAGCAAGCCACAAATGTGCATGTGTCTACTCAAACGATCAGAAACAGACTCCATGAGGGTGGTATGAGGGCCCGACGTCCACAGGTGGGGGTTGTGCTTACAGCCCAACACCGTGCAGGACGTTTGGCATTTGCCAGAGAACACCAAGTTTGGCAAATTCGCCACTGGCACCCTGTGCTCTTCACATATGAAAGCAGGTTCTCACTGAGCACATGTGACAGACGTGACAGAGTCTGGAGACACCAAGGAGAACATTCTGCTGCCTGCAACATCTTCCAGCATGACCAGTTTGGCAGTGGGTCAGTAATGGTGTGGGGTGGCTTTTCTTTGGGGGGGGGGGGGGCGCACAGCCCTCCATGTGCTCACCAGAGGTAGCCTGACTGCCGTTAGGTACCGAGATGAGATCCTCAGACCCCTTGTGAGACCATATGCTGGTGCGGTTGGCCCTGGGTTCCTCCTTTGCAAGACAATGCTAGATCTCATGTGGCTGGAGTGTGTCAGCAGTTCCTGCAAGATGAAGGCATTGATGCTATGGACTGGCCCGCCCATTCCCCAGATCTGAATTCAATTGAGCACATCTGGGACATCATGTCTCGCTCCATCCACCACATGCTCGTTGCACCACAGACTGTCCAGGAGTTGGCGAATGCTTTAGTCCAGGTCTGGGAGGAGATCCCTCAGGAGACCATCCGCCACCTCATCAGGAGCATGCCCAGGCATTGTAGGGAGGTCATACAGGCACGTGGAGGCCACACACACTACTGAGCCTCATTTTGACTTGTTTTAAGGAAATTACATCAAAGTTTGATCAGCCTGTAGTGTGTTTTTCCACTTTAATTTTGAGTGTGACTCCAAATCCAGACCTCCTTGGGTTAATAAATTTGATTTCCATTGATAATTTTTGTGTGATTTTGTTGTCAGCACATTCAACTATGTAAAGAACAAAGTATTTAATAAGAATATTTCATTCATTCAGATCTAGGATGTGTTGTTTAAGTGTTCCCTTTATTTTTTTGAGCAGTGTATATATATATATATATATTTACATGGAATATACATATACACTTGATGAAATGGCTCCAGCTACCCATCACACTCCACGTAGACTTAGATGTTAACCATGGCATTCTAAATTCACAAGACACCTACAAAAACTTTCACGTAAAGTAGAATGTCAGTGGCATAAATCTCATACTTCAGGTGACTTCCTCACATACAGTATAAACCACTAGCTGAATACCCGTACTCTGCTATGGAATTTCAAGTATTTCCATGCATACACCTCCGGTGGGCCTTCCCCGGATTGATGCTGTCAAATGGCTGGCGCTGAGGAAAATAATCCGCCTCCTTCTCTGTCCCGTCCCACCTTTGATGCTGCTCTGCTCTGTGCTTTAAATGCTGGGACAACAGAACAAGCTCCGTCCGCCGTATGTAAATAATGGAGTGCTCTGCAACTGCAAGGAAGTCCAGGAACAGAGCATTGTGTCCTACCCTCTCCGTGACTTGGTATCGCCGGCACCATGCATTCTTTATAGCCCCAGCTGGGTTGGGCTGTCTTAAATCTCCTCTGTGAGGGGGGGGAATTATCTCAGTCCGTTTAACCCCTTTGTAGGTGGATTTTTGAAAACCCCCTTTTTAGTGGGTGCTTACGTCCAAATTTCAATTTCCTAGTCCTTATGTTTCAGGAGATTTTGTGATGAGTCAGTGGTATTTGCTTTTTATATATATCTAGTTTTACCACTCTTAATGTAATACTCTGTACACTGCCAAACAAACATGTTTCCAATCTCTCATCTCTGCTCAAGTCTCTAACCCCATACATACTGTTCATTTAAATCACTTCTTGTCCCTCCCTCACTAGTCTCACCAGCTACTATACGTGCATAAGATCTTGCTTCCTATTTTAAGGACAAGATTGATCAGATCCCACAGCCTGCTCAATTCCTTTCCTGAACCCTCTGGCACCTTCTCTTCATTTGATCCCACAAATGAAGATTAAGTATCTACACTCTTCTCAACTGCATACTCTACTACCTCTCCTCTTGATCCTATACTCTCACAAATAAGTAAAGCTCTGTCTCTTGTGTTCATCCCAATCTTAACGAAAATCTGTAATCTCTATCAACTGGTATCATTCAATTACTCTTCAAACATGCAGTGATTCCTCCCATTCTGATAAAACAAAATTCTGACCCTAACTCTATCTCAAATTACTATCCCATTTTTCAGCTCCCATGCCCTTCAAGCTACCTGAAAGACTTGCCTACATTTGTCTCACATGCTTTCCTAACTCACACAACTTAGTGGACCTACTTCAGTCAGGCTTTCGTGCCCAATACTCCACAGAGACAGCACTGACTAAAGTAGTGAATGATCTGATCACTAGTAAATCTAAGGGCCATTACCCTCTTCTTACTCTTTTATATGTTTCTGCTGCGTTTTGATACTGTTGACCACTCTCTTCTCATACAAACACTACAATCCCTAGGTCTACAGAGCACAGCACATTCTTGGTTCTCATTCTACCTATCAAATCACGCTTTTAGTGTTCATTTTGCTGAATCCACCTCTCCTTCACTACCTCTATCGGTAAGAGTACCTCAAGGCTCAATGTTAAGTCCTCTGCTTCTCTCAATCTATACAACATCTATTGGCAAACTAATCAGCCCTTTCAGAATTCAGTATCTGTACGCAGATGATACTCAAATCTACCTATCCTCCCCAGATTTGTCACCATCTGTATTGGTCCATGTCACTGAATTCCTTTCTGCCATTTCATCTTGGATGTCATCTCACCACCTCAATTTTAATATTTCCAAAACAGAATGAATTATATTTCCACCGTCAATAATAGTTACCAATCTGATATCTCTAGTACTGTTAAGTCAACAAACAACCCAACCCTAAAAGCTTGCTGCCTAGGTGTCATTCTTGACTCTGAACTGTCCATTGTTACCCACATTCTATCTGTCTCTAAATCATGTTACATACATATAAGAAACATGTCCAAAATATGACCATATCTTACACAAGACACTGCAAAAACTCTTGTCCATGGACTCATTGTAGTAAATTTACTAAAGTGGGAGGTTTTTTTAGAACTGATGATGTTTCCTATAGCAACCAATCAGATTATATTATCTTCTAAAAGCAGCTAGATAAATGTTAAGTAGAGCTATGAGCAACAACACCAGTTCTAAAAAATTCCCAACTTAGTAAATGAACCCCATTATCTCTTGATCAGATGAATGCTCTTTGTCAGATGAATGCCTATAATTAGAGGCTTAAATAGAGCATTGTTATTCACCATAAGTATTGAGAACTGTGTAACAACTATAAAATTCAAATTGCTCTGTTTTAGTGCTTACATGTTCAAATATATTTATTTCTGTGTTTAACAAACTTATATATACATTTTTTTTTAAGTTTGGTATTGTGTAAGCTCTATGCCTCTTAAATTTAGAGAGATGGTCAATACACCTCTGCAGGTTAAATTAAGTATACTACAGGTATGAAAGGGGTATTTACTATTTAGTACCCTCCTATAACCTACACAGGATAACTGAGAAAGCTGTAACAAGCAGAGAAACATGGTGAATTAATATCCTGGTATTGTACTACTCTCTGCTATTTACAACTGCTACATCTGCTACAGTATATATGCCAGTGGGTGAACTTTATCTCTCACTGCTAAAGTGCTAAAAGCACTCCATGTACACTGTTGGACTGTAGCCATTCCATCTGCTGCTGGATCCACCTCAGCACATAATATCAGCCACTGGAGCTCCGGTTCCCAGTGTCTGATAGATGCATCATATACAGTGAGTTTTCTGCTGGCCTTGTGCTTTTCCATCTGCCACGATTAATCGGCCAGTGCAACCCAGCAACAAGCATCATTACAGCCAGTGTTGGACTGGGGCATGAAGGGCCCACTGGGGGGATGCTGTTGTAGGGGCCCATGCTTAAGGGTGTGGCCAGGCTCTACTGGGGTGTGGCCAGCCACCACAGATGTTTGACTAACCATTACAGAGTACATGTTCTGTTCCCCTTGGTAAATATATAATAAACCATATTCTTGTGAAGTATAATGTAACATAAGTATAATGCATAATTTAAGTGCGCCAGGATAGAGTGTGAAACTTGATCCTTAGAGGAGGAGGAGGTACCGCAGGCAGTGGAGCCCACCGGTGGTTTCCCCTGTGGGCCAGTCCGACCCTGTTTATAGCTCCTAGCACCTTCCACCATCGCATCTGCTCTCTTAACAGGTACCAAGATAGGTCATCTTATGGCAGTGGCATAGGCCCCGTTGGGCTGTGCAATGTGCCAGCTGAGCAGAACGCCTCTCTCAGTTATCTGACGGTTGTGAGTATATGGGCAACCTACATTTTCAGTGAAGATTGTGCTTATCAAAGCTTGTAATTTCACTGGTTGTGCTGGGACGTAAGTCAGCAGTGACTGGTAAATAAAACCTCACTCTATGCAGTTTGGCAATATATCATTTCTTACCAACGAACACCTCCATTGGTGAGGGTACCATCTGCACCAAACGGAGTTTGAAAGTCCAGATATTTAGATATAGTTTTTATCTGTTTTATTTGTCTATTATATGAATAATACTGTTACTATTTATGTGAATGCATAGTTATGCATATGCACTAACAGCGTGATCACTAATTTATTTATATAGTCAATTTTATGAAATAATTTGTAACCTGTAAGCACATCTGATTGTGTTTTTTTTTGGTATGCAATTCAGCATACTGTCTACTCATTATCTCCTGCATTGATTATTTCAATAGTCTCCTTACTGGTCCTCCCAAAAATAGACTTCCACAACTACAATCCATTTTGAATGCAGCTGTGAGGTTGATCTTCCTCGCTAAATGTTCATCCTCTGCAGATCCACTATGTCAGTCTCTCCATTGGTTACCAGTATTTTACCGTATTCAATATAAAATACTTTTACTTACACATACAAGGCTAGTAACCAAACTGCACCAACATACTTCTCTTCGCTCATCTGATAATATCTCACTTCCCGGTGCCTCTGCTCTGCACAAGATCTGCGTCTCTCATCCACACACATTACTGGCTCCCACTCAAAATAACAGGACTTTTTCTGGGCTGCACCAACTCTGTGGAAAGCCCTCCCAGGCACAATAAGACTCACCTCTAGTCTCCAAACCTTCAAGTATTCCCTGAAAACCCATCTTTTCAGAAAAGCTTATCAAATTCCAGACCCACCAAAATAACCTTTAGTGCATCCCTATATAATTACATCTCCCCTGTAAAGTCCACATTTAATCTCACATATTTTGTCTTTCTTCACTTTCACATCCTCCTCAAATCCTCACATTGCTGGGTGACAAACTGGCCTGACCATTATGCAATAGGTAGTACCTTTCTTTGCAGTGATATGCATTGACATCAGGTAGGTGAGGCACAGCTTTTCCTGTCATACCACAGTATACATCAGAGTTTTGACTATATAAAGTATATGAAAAATACAAAGAAAATATTATAAATATCTTCTTTGTATTATCCTAATATTTTTTACAGTGTCTACCATTTCTGCACATCTCTGATGACATCTCACCAAATTTCCACTAGTATATACTGCTGTACATTTGTATAATGCCAACATGAACATTTGGGTTCATAAATTGCACTGTATGTAAATCTAGCTCTGGTACTAGCCAATGCCTTCTCACCCATTTACATCACCGCACGCCACTGTATCCTTGTGTATCAATGCCTATTTCCTTATGGATTGTAAGATTGTGAACAGGCCTTCCTATCTCTATGTTTATGTGTTATTACCCAGTTTTGTTCTATTACTGATATTCCAATTGTAAAGCCCAACGGTATATGCTGTGCTACAAAAATGGGGAGATGTTTAAGTGATTCATTGGTAGACTGGAGGAACTTGGAAGGGGTGCAGGAGAGGTGGGAAAAATTGAAAAGTGCAATACTAAGGGCAACATACTTTTGTATCAAAAGGGTTAGGAAAAGCACCAGGAAAAGGAAGCCAGCGTGGTTCACAAAAGAAGTATCAACTAGTGTGAAAGCAAAAAAATATGGAATTTAGGAAATACAAACAAACTCAAAATAATAATGACAAAGAGGTGTATCTTAACAGACGGAAGGATGCTAAGAAAGTGATAAGACATGCAGAAGCTGAGGAGAACATGGCCCAGTCAGTAGATAAAGTGGGCAAAACTTTTTTCAGTATAGGAATAATAGTATATAAATGAAAGGAGAAAATCAAATGGAGAAAAAATAAGACTTAAGGCAGAGAGTGAGAATTTGGTGGAGGGAGACAAGGGAATAGCAGATCACCTAAATAATTATTTTTGCTCAGTATTTACTACAGAAGGAGAAAGGAAGGGCCACAGCTAAGTTGCAAGGACAGTCATATAAATAAGGTAGATGAAAGTACATTTACAGAGGAGAAGGTCCTAACAGAACTTTCAAAACTAAAAGTGGATAAATCAATGGGGCCAGATGGTATACACCCAAGGAAACTAATAGAGCTAAAAGATATGCTGGTGGCATCATTAACAGAAATATTAAACCACTCACTAAATACAGGTGCCATTCCAGAGGACTGGAAAAGAGCAAATGTAGTTCCACTGTACAAAAGTGGAAGCAATGAAGAAGCAAGTAACTACAGACCAGTAAGCCTTACATCAGTAGTAGGGAAAGTAATGGAAAAACTGTTAAAAGAAAGAGTTGTGGAATATCTTATATTAAACAACTTACAGGATCCAAAACAGCATGGATTTACTGGTGGGAGATCATGCCAAACAAATCTTATTGACTTTTTTGACTCTGTGATGAAAATAATAGATCAAGGGGGAGCTGTAGATGTAGCATATCTAGACTTTAGTAAAGCATTTGACACTGTCCCACATCGCAGACTGCTAAATAAACTTGAACATGTGGGGGTGGATTATAAAACAGTTGAATGGATAAGAACCTTGTTGCAGGATAGGAAACAGACAGTTGAAGTAAATGGAGTGCAAGCTATGGAGGGAAATGTTACCAGTGGAGTACCCTAGGGATCTGCACTTGGACCAGTTTTTCTTTAATATCTTTGTTGGTGACATTGCAAATGGGATTGAAGGGAAAGTATGCCTTTTTGCAGATGATACAAAGATATGCAACAGGGTAGACACACCGGGAGGGGTAAAACAAATGATTGATGACCTAGCTAGGTTTTATAAATGGTCAAGAACATGGCAACTACAGTTTAATGCTAAGAAATGCAAAATCATGCACTTGGATCTCAAAAAACCAAAGGCTAAATATAGTATCAAGGGTACTATAATGGAAACTACTGAAGAGGAAAGGGATTTAGGAGTCACTATTTCAACTTTCAAGTGACTTAAAGGCAGGAAAGCAATGCAACAAAGCAATGAGAAAGGCAAGTCAGATGCTTTGTTGCATAGGGAGAGGAATCAGTAGCAGGAAAAAAGAAGTTATAATGCCACTGTATAGGTCATTAGTACGGCCTCAACTGAAATACTGTGTCCAGTTCTGGAGACCATATCTCCAGAAGGATATAAATTCATTAGAGAGTGTACAAAGAAGGGCAACTAAAATGGTGCATGGCCTAAATCACAAAACTTACCCGGAAAGGCTAAATGATCTTAACATGTATAGTTTGGAGGAGAGAAGGGAAAGAGGGGACATGATAGAAACTTTCAAATATACCAAGAGTTTTAACAAAGTTCAAGAGAGAAACAGTCTTCAAAGGAAGAGAACTATTAGAACTCGAGGACATACACTGAAACTGGAGGGAGGCAGGTTCAGGGGAAATTTTGTTGAGAAACTGCAATAGATTGAGACTTGATGCATAATTACACAGGAGGGACAGCAGATGGAGCTGTTGTATACAGTATGTGTTTTATGTGCTTTACAGTCTGTGATGTATGTCTTATATACTTGTTTGTTTCTGTGTTCTGAAGGTGACATGAAGGAGAGAGATGAAACATGCAGTGACTGCTGTTCATACACAGTTATCTTGTTCTTATTATCAGTTTGTATTATGATCAGTTCCAGCTTCTTTATATAAACAAGTTATACCACAAAGAACTTTCCGATGTGTGCCTACTGATTGAAGCATAGCTCATGAGGTGATCCTGACTGCGTGGGTAAAGCACTCATATGCTAACAAATTTAAGGAAAAATTACTTCTCAGAAAGGGTAGTGGATAAGTGGAATAGCCTCCCATCAGAGGTGGTAAAAGCTAAGACTGTAGAGCAATGAAACATAGAAGTTGACGGCATCTAAGAACCACTTGGCCCACCTAGTCTGCCCCTTTTAATTATCCTTTACGTAATCTCAACCCTTT
This sequence comes from Pseudophryne corroboree, assembly GCF_028390025.1. NCBI lineage: Eukaryota > Metazoa > Chordata > Amphibia > Anura > Myobatrachidae > Pseudophryne > Pseudophryne corroboree. Next base: position 620,393,014 of record NC_086447.1, read on the forward strand.
TTGAACCTTAATTCTTTGTAAGGATATTCATATGCCTATCCCAAGCATCACCGTGGCCGAACACACGTGACACACACGGCACTGCACTGCTGGGGGCATATGTGTATCTGGCACTGGTGGGAGAATGTAATGTATATCTTGCTCTACTGGGGGTGTATGTGTATTTGGCACTACTGGGGCCGTATGTGTATCTGGCACTGCACACTATACTGGAGACATTGTATGTAAATTACACTACTGTGGGTGTTATGTGTAAGGCTGCTAATTGTGTGTGTAGAGGGGTGTGAAAAAATATTTATAGTCTGATAATATAAAGTTGTGAGGCCACGCTCACTTTTCAAGGAGCGCGTGCATGGGGGGGCACATTGAAATTTTCTCGCTTAGGGTGATAGTAGGACTCGAGCCAGCCCTGGATGCACCTCTAGTGACATTAGCCCATGTCTGAGCAGTTTGATAGTTCCAGACAAAACCTGAGTTGCTTAAGCGTACATCGGTTATTCCAAACAAAAATGATAGGACAATATATGAAATCAAATGTAAAACAGACACTGGTGTCCAAAATGCTTTGGATGTTACATTGTTATTTGGGACAAACAAATTTAGTAATCAGGATTCAGAAATAATAATAAACAGACCTTGCATTAGTTCAAATAAATGGAGATCACATACATACAGTAGATTAGTGATACAGTTTTAATGTATATTTTATTATTATGAAAGATTCTCTCTTCTATTCATAAGAATAATAATTATCTTTAGAAAAGTTTCTAAAGCAATCCTGTGAATATAATAATTGATTTTCTAAAGTTAATGCACCACATATATTATGGAATGTTGAGAGTTAATGAGGCCACCACATAGCATTTCACGCATTTAATAGTAAAAAAATTCAGCAGCAATCTATATTTAGCAGACCCTTCTGAATGTACAAATGAGACAACAGAGTTATTATTCCATCTGAAGCAATTTATACTATTCAAAGATTATGAAGTTCAGCATCACTATATTTTGAACAGAAAGTCTCTTTAAGTATACACATTTCACATTTTATTATTTTAATAGACATTTTCTGTTGTAAGTCTTTGCATAAAACTGTATTGGTCAAAAATACCCTCCTGATTGATTCTTCCAAGACTGATGAAAATGTATTTATGGTTCCTGGGTGTGGTATAGAAAGTCTACAATGTCTATGTGTGACAGTCAATATGTGGTCCCCATATGGTTGACGTGCATTAGGTCGTCACAGACAAAAGGTCAACATGGACAAAAGGTCGACCTATGAAAGGTCGACACAGGAAAAAGGTTGATAGGTATAAAATGTCAACACATGAAAATGTTGACACGGGAAATGGTTGACACTAAAATGATTAACACAACATATTTTAAAATATTTGTGTCATTTTTTACCGTCAGAGCACAAGGTACCCCAATTAGTGCATCACGTCCCCTTGCATGGCTCACTTCACTTACCATGCTGCAGGCAAGGTGCCTTGATCCTCTACCGCTGGGCTCGGCACAGGTTACTATTCCCAGTCGTAGTCCCCATGGATGGTAAAGTATGAAAAAGGCGTAAAAATGCAAAAGACCCTTTAAAAGTTGTTTTGACATGTGTTGATCATTTAAACCTGTTGACCTTTTCCAGTGTCAACATTTCACAGGATGACCTTTTCTCCCTATTGACCTTTTGTCAGTGTTGACCTAATGCATATCGACCATATGGGGTCAACCTTTTTATTGTCCGTTTACATTGGAACTCCCTTCTCCTAACTGCCATTTTTCAAACACAGACTGTAAAATGGCAGTTAGGAGCTGATTGGATGGTACTTTATCTCTGTCCATTTTATTTTTGTCCAAGGCTTAGTGCATAGAACCCAATGTCTGAAGAGGCAAAAATCAGGAGACAGTGGACATGTGCGTGTACAGTAGCTTAAGTAAAGTAAGGGTCTGCACTCAAAAATGGGACCAGAAAACTGATGCATACAGTATGCACCTTTCACTCTTTCACAAATGTTTTGACATTGTGTGTTTATTGAGATGAAGTAGTTATTAGTATAAATGTAAGACATTGCGAATTATAAAATCATTAAAATCATAAATCAGCTTAATAGATATTTGCATTATGGGGTTGCAAAGTGGCAGCAGTTGTGGGTGGCCCGATTTGCTGTCTTGTGCTAATGCAAGAATCTGTTCAACTAATGTAGAGGTTCATGTGTGAGTAAGTGGAATCCCAAACTGCCCATTGATTTTATGCCAGTTTCTGCAGCTTACATCATTAGCATCTGCACTTGCCCAAGTCCCATGATAGGTGTAGGAGAGAGGCTGAACCAGAATTCCATTCCCCATAAGTAAGATTTAGAATTGCATTGAGCGCCTGCCATTCCTGTGACATTCCCAAAAGTCAGGGTGGTTACATGCAATTTCACTGTCCAGTTCATACCCCAAAGTGCCCTATTTCACAGAAAGACAGATCCAGCCATCTGACTCAGCATGGGACAGACATATGCTAAAATCAGGACAATATATTTGTGTCTGCAAAAACTTGCTATTTGTATCCTTGAAGAGAGATATGTACATCACAGAATAAGCCCAATTTAAACATTTAGATTTTGGTAAAACAAATTAATACTTGTATTTAAATTTAGATTGTGAATTTACTATGTACCCTAAGTTCCGCAGATCATACTATAATACAGGTCACTTTGGTATTTCTACCCAATAGTCCTCTTTATTGTTGATAAGTTGCTTGGGCAGGACATCACATATAATTTTCTGGCTGTAAAGAATATTCTCAATGTTCACAAAATGAATGCTTAGATATCCAACAACCTGAAATATAAGGCCTCTGTCAACAGTGCTTGTACAGAACTTGGCTATTAGTCACTAGCAATTAATAATGGCTTGGTCCAAAAAAGACCATACAGTATATGTAATTTGAATCAGGGCCTCTACCATGGCTTGTCTACTAATTCACTAAGACAAATGATGCCTTAAAGAACTTGAGATACATTTGTCAATAACTTTAACTAGCCTGTTCCATATCCAACATGCTAAAGCTAAACCAGAGATTCAGTGCACTTACTTGACCTGCAGGTAGAGTATTATACTAGAAGTTCACTGACTAAAGCTTTCCATATGACTTACTATAGAGCAGTTGTAGCCAACCCTGGTCCCCAAGAGCTACCAACAGTTCATGTTTTCAAGCTAACCTAGCAGGTGCACAGATGCAGTGATTACTCACTGACACATTTTAAAAGATCCACAGATGGAGCTAATTACTTAACTTGTGATTCAGTGAGGAGACCTGGAAACGTTAACTGTTGGTAGCTCTCGAGGACCAGGGTTGGCTACCCCTGCTGCAGAGTACCTACATACTAGGCCATTGAGTCAAAATATGCTTTAACCAAGTTGAGAGAATTTCCTCAGTGTCCTCATACATCTTACTGTCTGCAAAACGTAATGTACAGTATCAAAAACAATGAAGTCAGACAATCAGGACAAGAAACGTAATACATATGATATCCTGGTGCCCGAGATGCCCGGTTGTCAGTATACTGACAGCGGCATCCCAGGGGTCAAAATCCCAACAGTTTACCAAAATGTAAGATAAACCTGATCTCCCCCCCCCCCCTCCTTCATCCTAAACCACTTTCCTGCATTCTGACCCTAACACTCATCCCTCGGCACCCTAACCATAATCCTCCCCAGTGGTGCCTAACCCTAATCACCCCTCCCCACAGCCTAAACCTAACCCCCCATCCCTGCAGCCTAACCCTAACCTTCCCAGGGGATGCCTAAACCTAACCATCCCACCCGTGCAATCTAATCCTCACCCTTCCACCCCTGCAGCCTAACCCTAGACCCCCCCCATGCAACCTAAACCTAAGTCCTGCCATCCGTGGCTTAGCAGTATGGCGCTGGCTCGATCAGGATTCTGGCGCCAGCATTTTAACTGGTGTTGGGATGCCAGCATTGGCATTCCAATTAGTGTTGGGATTCCGATGTCGGCATCCTAGTGGTGCCATGTGAGTTTTCTATATGTACAGTAGCTGCTTGTGATGGCGGTGTGGTTTCCTGTGTTCAACTGTTCGTGTACAACATGGCTAATTGGAACTAGCATGCAGTGTCTGTCTTCATTTAATACATCTGAAACATGGTGTCAAAAGTTCCTGAGCCCACAAATGATGCTGATTATTGGCAGAGCAGCAGCTCAAGCTTAGGAGAAGACCTACAGTGACAAACAAAGGAGAAGGATTGCATAGAAATCAAGTGGATTGAATCCCCATTGTGTTTTCTGCCTTCTCTGGAGTGGGAGTACATCAACATGGCACCTGTTAACAATATTCCTCCACCTTATGGAATGCAGATGAGTGGCAATTTGTGCATCAACTTGGAGAACTTTAGAGCTGAGTTTGAAGATTTTTCTTTAGCCACAGGCCTTAATGATAAAGCAGCTGAGGTACAAGCAGCCACACTGGGGGGAGTGATGGGCAGCGAATGTTTTCATGTTTATAAGCACTATCTGAGTCTTTCTGCGCAGGAACAAACATATGTAAAAGCAATCCTGGATACATTGGAGGCATACTTTAAGCCTGCAAAAAATGTGATTCATGAAATGTATATTTTAATAAGAGGAAGTTGAATTCGTTAATAATTTTGTTACCCGGCTGAGAGAAAAGGCAGCAACCTGTGAGTATGGCACATTAAAAGATGAACTTCTGCAAGATAAATTAGTATTGGGCATAAATTGTGAAAACACTCGCCGCCGTCTCTTAAGAGAGTGGAATTTAGATCTGTCAGCAGCTATTGAAATATGTCACACAGCAGAGCTCACTGACCAGAGAATCAGAGCAATAGATAGACAGAGTGATCATGTCAATGTTACAGACAGACAACAGCACAGCAGGGGGGATTTTCTGGATAGCCCAAAGTGTAAAAATCGGCAACAGAACTCACCAGCAGCCAAGTATACAGCCTGTAAATACTGTGGCAATAGACATAGGCTAGGAAAAGATCAGTGCCCGGCATTTGGGAAAACCTGTAGATCATGTGTTATTGCCAGTCATTTTGCTAAAATGTGCTTATCAAGCAAGAGCTGGAATAAAGCAGGGAAAGTACACATAATAGATGAAACACATGGAGCTGATACCCATAGCGCTAAAGTGATATATTCAACAGAATGTATTGGGACCATAAGATCAGAAGGCCAAAAGTGGTTTGCACATCTGACTTTGAATAATAAGAGGCAACCATGTCATTTAGACTCAGGGGCAAAATGTGATGTTATGAGTCTGGAAGATAAGATGAAATTGGCTCCTAGAGTTCCATTACTGCCAAGTGACACTAAACTGAAGCTCTATTCTGGAGAGCTGATAAAATCATTGGGATGGTTCAGAACAGAATGCTTTGTTAGTGGACGTACCCACATACTTACTTTTTAAATTGTAGAGGCCCACCAGAAACCATTATTGTCAGGTTCCACATGTGAGCATTTGGGGTTGATGCAATTTACTATTCCTTTTGAGCTACATAAGATGGAACATGATTTGTCTGGACCATTGAGGAAAGAGCAAATATTAGAGGCCTATGATGATGTATTCAAGGATCCAGTGAAGTCTGTTCCTGGTAAAGTACAATTTGAACTTGATCTAAGTGTTCCGCCATTCCAGTGTGCTCCACGCAATATGCCTATAGCCCTCAAGCCAACAGTGAAAGCTTTGCTTGAACAGTATGAAGCAGATGGGCACATTGCACTTGTGACTGAACCAACTGACTGGATTAGCAATATGGTCATTGTGGCAAAGCCTGACAAGTTAAGAATCTGCATTGATCCTACATTTTTAAATCAAGCACTGCGAAGATTTCATTATATTATGCCAACATTGGAGGATGTTTTATATAAGCTACCCAAAGCAAAAGTCTTTACTCTGGTTGATGCATGTGATGCATTTCTGCAATGTAAACTGGATGAAAAAGCAGCTATAAGACAACCTTTTGGACCCCATGGGGTAGGAAGAGATGGCTTAAACTTACTTTTGGAGCTTCCAAAGCACCTGAAGTTTACCAGTGAAAACAACATGAATTGCTGATTGGACTTAGCGGCATTGAGCCGATAGCAGATGATATTCTTGTGGTTGGCTGTGGCGAGACAAAAAAGGAAGCAGAGGCTGATCATGACCGCAAGTTGCTAGCGCTGTTGGATCATTGCAGACAAGTGAATTTAAGATTTAGTGTGAAGAAACTGCAATTTAAGTTGAAAGAGCTTCATTTTCATGGTCATATCCTGTCCTCTGAAGGTTTGAAAGTTGACCAATAAAAAGTTAGAGCTGTATTGGAAATGCCAAAGCCCACTGATGTAAAGTCCATGCAACTTCTGATTGGGTTTGTGACATATGTGGCCAAATTTATGCCTCGCCTATCAGGAGGTATCTGAACCCCTGCACAGGCTACTGGACAGAGACTCGATATGGCACTGGCTTCCAAAGCATGATAAGGCTGTGGAGGAAATAAAGCATTTGGTCATAGTTACACCTGTGCTGAAGTATTATGATCTTACCAAGCCAGTCACTATACAGAGTTATTCGAGTAAAACCAGACTGGGATGTTGCCTGATGCAAGGAGGACAACCAGTTGCATTTGCTTTAAGAGCATTGACTCCAACTGAGCAGAATTGTGCACAAATTGAAAAGGAGTGCTTGAGCATTGTCTTTGCTTGTTCACGTTTTCATTATTTTCTATGCGGCCGGGATGTAATCACAGTGGAAACTGATCATAAGCCGCTAATTGCCATCTTTAAAAAAAAACCTTTCTTTGTGCACCTAAAAGACTTCAGGGTATGATGTTAACATTACAGCATTATAATCTCTGTGTCACTTACAAGCCAGGCCCCGAGATGTATATCAGTGACACTCTCAGTAGAGTAATAGCTATGGATGGGGGTTCTGGAGCAGCTCAGAGTTATCACACTGTGCACCATGCATCAGGTAATGACTGACGTTGCACAGATTAACCAGGCAGATTATCTGAATATCACTGATCAGCGACTGCAGCAGGTTCAGCAGCACACCATGACTGATGAGAGCCTGCAGATTTTGAAGTCTATTGTACTGGCTGGATGGCCAGATTCAAAAGAAGGGACACAATCATTGTGAGGCACTATTGGTCATTTAGAGATGAGCTCAGCATACAGAATGGCATTTTGTACAAGGTACCAAGAGTCATCATACCAAAAAACTTGAGATAAAAAATACTGGCACGCATACACTCCAGCCATCTTGGAGTTGATGCATGCTACAGACAAGCAAGAGATACATTGTACTGGCCTAATATGCAAAGTGATATTAAGTACTTTGGGCCTAATTCAGACCTGTTCGCTCGCTAGAGTTTTTTGCAGTCTTGCGTTCGAATAGTCGCTGGTCAAAACTGCGCATGCATATGCACCGCAATGCACAGGCACGTCGCATGGGTACAATGTGGATAGCCGCTCAGTGATGGATTTCTATGTTGGGTATGATAAATCTGCATAGGAGTTGCCTGAACTTACTATTGGTGAGCCAATTCGCATGAAGCCCCTTCCTGGAGATCGCACAGGCCATTGGAGACTTGCTACCTGTGTGCGCAAGGTTACACCACTCTCATATCTTGTGGATATGGAAGGTAATTTGTACAGATGCAATTGTGTGGATTTTCGTGTAGCTGAATGGCCAATTCTACATGAGAATGTTGGGCATGCCGTTCCTAGCCTGAGTATGGAGCTGCATCAGGAATCTGAAAGGCCACAGATTGTTATAACTGAATATAGAGAAAAAGAGAACATGGAACATGCAAGCATTCCGGATGGCAGTCCATCATTATCACCCGCTAGAGTTATATAGACTCCTGCCCAGCGAAATTCAACTCTGGCTCAACAAAGTCCAGTCTATACTCGTAGTGGACATCAGTAATGGCCACCTGACAGACTTGATTTATAGTTTCAAAATAAACAAAAAGTAATGGAGGACATTGTTAGCATTGTTACTGTAGTTATGTTATACCTGCAGCATATATATATATATATATATATATATATAAAAAGGGAGATGTTTGTGTAATGTTAGTCTTATGCATTTGGCCCCACCTAGTGGTGCCATGTGAGTTTTCTAGATGTAGCTGCTTGTGATGGCGGTGTGGTTTCCTGTGTTCAACTGTTCTTGTACAACATGGTTACTTGGAACTAGCGTGCAGTATCTGTCTTCATTTCTTACATCTGAAACACTAATTCAGGGTTGATCGCAAAAGCAAAATCTTTCCATAATTTGCAAAACCATGTGCAGTGCAGGTTGTGCAGATGTAACATGTGCAGAGAGCGTTAGATTTTGGTGGGGTGTGTTCAAACTGAAATCTAAATTGCAGTGTAAAAATAAAGCAGCCATTATTTACCCTGCACAGAAACAATATAACTCACCCAAATCTAACTTTCTCTGCATATGTTATATCTGCCCCACCTCCAGTGCACATGATTTTGCCCATTAGAGAAAGATCTTGCGACCAACCCTGAATTAGACCCAGTGTCCGTATAATAGCTCACTTAAACAACTCATGCTTTAAAGTATTTGTTAATGTATTCAACCAGCACGCTGCAACATCCAATATTCTAAAAAGGAAACCAGGCAGGGAAGGCTAAACAGGACTTCCATAATGACTGTCCAAATAGGACATAGATAATAATCTGCTACTTCAACTTAAACTTGGGTTGGATGGCCGGCGGGAAGGGGGGGGGGGGGGGGGGGGAGCGTGAAAAAGCCCCTTGTGGGCTTGCTAAGCTCACCATGCAGCCGGCTCAGGTTCTTTTCCCGCTCTATGGGTGTGGAATGGTCCCTGGAATTCCCTGAGTGGGAATGGTCCCTGTTGGTTGGTATGCCGTCTGGCGCAACATTCAAGGGTTGGGATCTTGGCGTTGTTATTGTGACCGGCGGTCTCTTTCTATCAGCCTACTGCAATAGTCACTATATTAAAGACTATGGCCTCTACTGACTCTGCCCATAGATGCCCTTAATATTTGTTAAAAGTGGATGGCAAAATTATTTATTTAAAAGCATGTTGTCCATTTTTAACATGCAGTGTTTATATTAGTGATGAGCGGGTTCGGTTCCTCGGGATCCGAACCCCCCCGAATTTCACCCATTTTTGCACGGTTCCGAGCAGACTCGGATCTTCGAGCCTTGCTCGGTTAACCCGAGCGCGCCTGAACGTCATCATCCCGCTGTCGGATTCTCACGAGATTCGTATTCTTTATAAGGAGCCGCGCGTTGCCGCCATTTTTCACTCGTGCTTTGGAGATGATAGTGAGAGGACGTGGCTGGCGTTCTCTCAGTTTCTGTGTTCAGTGTGCTGCAAATATCTGTGCTCAGTGTGCTGCAAATATCTGTGCTCAGTGTGCTGCAAATATCTACGTTCTCTGCCTGAAAAACGCTCCATATCTGTGCTCAGTGTGCTGCAAATATCTGTGCTCAGTGTGCTTTATTGTGGGGACTGGGGACAACCAGTATTATATAGTAGGAGGAAAGTGCAGAGTTTTGCTGAGCAGTGACTACCAGTATTATACGTTCTCTGCCTGAAAAACGCTCCATATCTGTGCTCAGTGTGCTGCAAATATCTGTGCTCAGTGTGCTTTATGGTGGGGACTGGGGACCACCAGTATTATATAGTAGGAGGACAGTGCAGAGTTTTGCTGACCAGTGACCACCAGTATTATACGTTCTCAGCCTGAAAAACGCTCCATATCTGTGCTGCATTGTAGTATATAGTAGGAGGACAGTGCAGAATTTTGCTGACCAGTGACCACCAGAATTATATCAGTACGGTACAGTAGTCCACTGCTCTACCTACCTCTGTGTAGTCAAGTATACTATCCATCCATACCTGTGGTGCATTTAAGTTTTTGTGCGCAGTATATATATAGTAGTAGGACAGTGCATAATTTTGCTGACCACCAGTATATAATAAATAGTAGTACGGTACAGTAGTCCACTGCTCTACCTACCTCTGTGTCGTCAGGTATACTATCCATCCATACCTGTGGTGCATTTAAGTTTTTGTGCACAGTATATATATAGTAGTAGGACAGTGCATAATTTTGCTGACCACCAGTATATAATATATAGCAGTACGGTACAGTAGGCCACTGCTCTACCTACCTCTGTGTCGTCAAGTATACTATCCATCCATACCTGTGGTGCATTTAAGTTTTTGTGCGCAGTATATATATAGTAGTAGGACAGTGCATAATTTTGCTGACCACCAGTATATAATAAATAGTAGTACGGTACAGTAGTCCACTGCTCTACCTACCTCTGTGTCGTCAAGTATACTATCCATCCATACCTGTGGTGCATTTAAGTTTTTGTGCGCAGTATATAGATAGTAGTAGGACAGTGCATAATTTTACTGACCACCAGTATATAATATATAGTAGTACGGTACAGTAGTCCACTGCTCTACCTACCTCTGTGTCGTCAAGTATACTATCCATCCATACCTGTGGTGCATTTAAGTTTTTGTGCGCAGTATATATATAGTAGTAGGACAGTGCATAATTTTGCTGACCACCAGTATATAATATATAGCAGTACGGTACAGTAGTCCACTGCTCTGCCTACCTCTGTGTCGTCAAGTATACTATCCATCCATACCTGTGGTGCATTTAAGTTTTTGTGCACAGTATATACAGTATATAGTAGTAGGACAGTGCATAATTTTGCTGACCACCAGTATATAATATATAGCAGTACGGTACAGTAGTCCACCGCTCTACCTACCTCTGTGTCGTCAGGTATACTATCCATCCATACCTGTGGTGCATTTAAGTTTTTGTGCGCAGTATATATATACAGTAGTAGGACATTGCATAATTTTGCTGACCACCAGTATATAATATATAGCAGTACGGTACAGTAGTCCACTGCTCTACCTACCTCTGTGTCGTCAAGTATACTATCCATCCATACCTGTGGTGCATTTAAGTTTTTGTGCGCAGTATATATATAGTAGTAGGACAGTGCATAATTTTGCTTACCACCAGTATATAATATAAAACAGTACGGTACAGTAGTCCACTGCTCTACCTACCTCTGTGTCGTCAAGTATACTATCCATCCATACCTGTGGTGCATTTAAGTTTTTGTGTACAGTATATATATAGTAGTAGGACAGTGCATAATTTTTCTGACCACCAGTATATAATATATAGCAGTACGGTACAGTAGGCCACTGCTCTACCTACCTCTGTGTCATCAAGTATACTATCCATCCATACCTGTGGTGCATTTACAAAAATTTACAAAAATGTGGAGGGTAAAATAGGGAAAGATCAAGATCCACTTCCACCTCATGCTGAAGCTGCTGCCACTAGTCATAGCCGAGATGATGAAATGCCATCAACGTCGTCTGCCAAGGCTGATGCCCAATGTCATAGTAGAGAGCATGTAAAATCCAAAAAACAAAAGTTCAGTAAAATGACCCAAAAATCAAAATTAAAATCGTCTGAGGAGATGCGTAAACTTGCCAATATGCCATTTATGACACGGAGTGGCAAGGAACGGCTGAGGCCCTCTCCTATGTTCCTCATGACTAGTGGGTCAGCTTCACATGAGGATGGAAACACTCATCCTCCCACTAGAAAAATGAAAAGACTTAAGCTGGCAAAAGCACAGCAAAGAACTGTGCGTTCTTCTAAATCACAAATCCCCAAGGAGAGTCCAATTGTGTCGGTTGCGATGCCTGACCTTCCCAACACTGGACGGGAAGAGGTGGCACCTTCCACCATTTGCACTCTCCCTGCAAGTGCTGGAAGGAGTACCCGCAGTCCAGTTCCTGATAGTCAAATTGAAGATGTCACTGTTGAAGTACACCAGGATGAGGATATGGGTGTTGCTGGCGCTGGGGAGGAAATTGACAAGGAGGATTCTGATGGTGAGGTGGTTTGCTTAAGTCAGGCACCCGGGGAGACACCTGTTGTCCGTGGGACGAATATGGTCATTGACATGCCTGGTCAAATTACAAAAAAAAATCACCTCTTCAGTGTGGAATTATTTCAACAGAAATGCGGACAACTGGTGTCAAGCCATGTGTTGCCTTTGTCAAGCAGTAATAAGTAGGGGTAAGGACAAGGTAACCACCTCGGAACATCATCCCTTATACGTCACCTGGAGCGCATTCATCAGAAGTCATTGACAAGTTCAAAAACTTTGGGTGACAGCGGAAGCCGTCCACTGCCAACTAAATCCCTTCCTCTTGTAACCAAGCTCCTGCAAACCACACCACCAACTCCCTCAGTGTCAATTTCCTCCTTAGACAGTAAAGCAAATAGTCCTGCAGGCCATGTCACTGTCAAGTCTGACGAGTCCTCTCCTGCCTGGGATTCCTCCGATGCATCCTTGAGTGTAACGCCTACTGCTGCTGGCGCTGCTGTTGTTGCTGCTGGGAGTCGATCGTCATCCCAGAGGGGAAGTCGGAAGACCACTTGTACTACTTCCGGTAAGCAATTGACTGTCCAACAGTCCTTTGCGAGGAAGATGAAATATCACAGCAGTCATCCTGCTGCAAAGCGGATAACTCAGGCCTTCGCAGCCTGGGTGGTGAAAAACGTGGTTCCGGTATCCACCGTTAATTCACAGGGAACTAGAGTATTGATTGAGGTACTGTGTCCCCGGTACCAAATACCATCTAGGTTCCATTTTTCTAGGCAGGCGATACCGAAAATGTACACAGACGTCAGAAAAAGAGTCACCAGTGTCCTAAAAAATGCAGTTGTACCCAATGTCCACTTAACCATGGACATGTGGACAAGTGGAGCAGGGCAGACTCAGGACTATATGACTGTGACAGCCCACTGGATAGATGTATTGCCTCCCGCAGCAAGAACAGCAGCGGCGGCACCAGTAGCAGCATCCCGCAAACGCCAACTCGTTCCTAGGCAGGCTACGCTTTGTATCACCGGTTTCCATAAGAGGCACACAGCTGACAACCTCTTACGGAAACTGAGGAACATCATCGCAGAATGGCTTACCCCAATTGGACTCTCCTGGGGATTTGTGACATCGGACAACGCCACCAATATTGTGCGCGCATTACATGTGGGCAAATTCCAGCACGTCCCATGTTTTGCACATACGTTGAATTTGGTGGTGCAGAATTATTTAAAAAATGACAGGGGCGTGCAAGAGATGCTGTCGGTGGCCCAAAGAATTGCGGGCCACTTTCGGCATTCAGCCACCGCGTGCCGAAGACTGGAGCACCAGCAAACAGTCCTGAACCTGCCCTGCCATCATCTGAAGCAAGAGGTGGTAACGAGGTGGAATTCAACCCTCTATATGCTTCAGAGGATGGAGGAGCAGCAAAAGGCCATTCAAGCCTATACAGCTACCTACGATATAGGCAAAGGAGGGGGAATGCACCTGACTCAAGCGCAGTGGAGACTGATTTCAATGTTGTGCAAGGTTCTGCAACCCTTTGAACTTGCCACACGTGAAGTCAGTTCAGACACTGCCAGCCTGAGTCAGGTCATTCCCCTCATCAGGCTTTTGCAGAAGAAGATGGAGAGATTGAAGGAGGATCTAAAACAGAGCGATTCCGCTAGGCATGTGGGACTTGTGGATGGAGCCCTTAATTCGCTTAACCAGGATTCATGGGTGGTCAATCTGTTGAAATCAGAGCACACCATTTTGGCCGCCATGCTCGATCCTAGATATAAAACCTACGTTGTATCTCTCTTTCCGGCAGACACAAGTCTGCAGGGATTCAAAGACCTGCTGGTGAGAAAATTGTCAAGTCAAGCGGAACGTGACCCGTCAACAGCTCCTCCTTCACATTCTCACGCAACTGGGGCTGCGAGGAAAAGGCTAAGAATTCCGAGCCCACCCGCTGGCGGTGATGCAGGGCAGTCTGGAGCGAGTGCTGACATCTCGTCCGGACTGAAGGACCTGCCAACGATTACTGACATGTCGTCTACTGTCACTGAATATGATTCTGTCACCATTGAAAGAATGGTGGAGGATTATATGAGTGACCGCATCCAAGTAGGCACGTCAGACAGCTCGTATGTGTACTGGCAGGAAAAAGAGGCAATTTGGAGGCCCTTGCAGAAACTGGCTTTATTTTACCTAAGTTGCCCCCCCTCCAGTGTGTACTCCGAAAGAGTGTTTAGTGCAGCCGCTCACCTTGTCAGCAATCGGCGTACGAGGTTACTTCCAGAAAATGTGGAGAAGATGATGTTCATCAAAATGAATTATAATCAATTCCTCCGTGGAGACATTCACCAGCAATTGCCTCCAGAAAGTACACAGGGACCTGAGCTGGTGGATTCCAGTGGGGACGAATTAATAATCTGTGAGGAGGGGGAAGTACACAGTGAAAGGGGTGAGGAATCGGACGATGAGGAGGAGGTGGACATCTTGCCTCTGTAGAGCCAGATTGTGCAAGGAGAGATTGATTGCTTCTTTTTTGGTGGGGGCCCAAACCAACCAGTCATTTCAGTCACAGTCATGTGGCAGACCCTGTCGCTGAAATGATGGGTTTGTTAAAGTGTGCATGTCCTGGTTATACAACATAAGGGTGGGTGGGAGGGCCCAAGGACAATTCCATCTTGAACCTCTTTTTTCTTTCATTTTTCTTTGCATCATGTGCTGTTTGGGGACTATTTTTTGAAGTGCCATCCTGTCTGACACTGCAGTGCCACTCCTAGATGGGCCAGGTGTTTGTGTCGGCCACTTGGGTCGCTTAGCTTAGTCACACAGCTACCTCATTGCACCTCTTTTTTTCTTTGCATCATGTGCTGTTTGGGGACTATTTTTTTGAAGTGCCATCCTGTCTGACACTGCAGTGCCACTCCTAGATGGGCCAGGTGTTTGTGACGGCCACTTGGGTCGCTTAGCTTAGTCACACAGCTGCCTCATTGCGCCTTTTTTTTCTTTGCATCATGTGCTGTTTGGGGACTATTTTTTTAATCTGCCATCCTGTCTGACACTGCAGTGCCACTCCTAGATGGGCCAGGTGTTTGTGTCGGCCATTTGGGTCGCTTTGCTTAGCCACACAGCTACCTTGGTGCACCTATTTTTTTCTTTGCATCATGTGCTGTTTGGGGACTATTTTTTGAAGTGCCATCCTGTCTGACACTGCAGTGCCACTCCTAGATGGGCCAGGTGTTTGTGTCGGCCACTTGGGTCGCTTAGCTTAGTCACACAGCTACCTCATTGCGCCTCTTTTTTTCTTTGCATCATGTGCTGTTTGGGGACTATTTTTTTAATCTGCCATCCTGGCTGACACTGCAGTGCCACTCCTAGATGGGCCAGGTGTTTGTGTCGGCCACTTGGGTCGCTTAGCTTAGTCACACAGCTACCTCATTGCGCCTCTTTTTTTCTTTGCATCATGTGCTGTTTGGGGACTATTTTTTTAATCTGCCATCCTGTCTGACACTGCAGTGCCACTCTTAGATGGGCCAGGTGTTTGTGTCGGCCACTTGGGTCGCTTAGCTTAGTCACACAGCTACCTCATTGCACCTCTTTTTTTCTTTGCATCATGTGCTGTTTGGGGACTATTTTTTTGAAGTGCCATCCTGTCTGACACTGCAGTGCCACTCCTAGATGGGCCAGGTGTTTGTGTCGGCCACTTGGGTCGCTTAGCTTAGTCACACAGCTGCCTCATTGCGCCTCTTTTTTTCTTTGCATCATGTGCTGTTTGGGGACTATTTTTTAATCTGCCATCCTGTCTGACACTGCAGTGCCACTCCTAGATGGGCAAGGTGTTTGTGTCGGCCATTTGGGTCGCTTTGCTTAGCCACACAGCTACCTTGGTGCACCTATTTTTTTCTTTGCATCATGTGCTGTTTGGGGACTATTTTTTGAAGTGCCATCCTGTCTGACACTGCAGTGCCACTCCTAGATGGGCCAGGTGTTTGTGTCGGCCACTTGGGTCGCTTAGCTTAGTCACACAGCTACCTCATTGCGCCTCTTTTTTTCTTTGCATCATGTGCTGTTTGGGGACTATTTTTTTAATCTGCCATCCTGTCTGACACTGCAGTGCCACTCTTAGATGGGCCAGGTGTTTGTGTCGGCCACTTGGGTCACTTAGATTAGCCATCCAGCGACCTTGGTGCACCTCTTTTTTTCTTTCCATCATGTGCTGTTTGGGGACTATTTTTTGAAGTGCCATCCTGTCTGACACTGCAGTGCCACTGCTAGATGGGCCAGGTGTTTGTGCCGCCCACTTGGGTCGCTTAGCTTAGTCATCCAGCGACCTCGGTGCAAATTTTAGGACTAAAAATAATATTGTGAGGTGTGAGGTGTTCAGAATAGACTGGAAATGAGTGGAAATTATGGTTTTTGAGGTTCATAATACTATGGGATAAAAATTACCCCCAAATTCTATGATTTAAGCTGTTTTTGAGGGTTTTTTGTAAAAAAAAAACACCCGACTCCAAAACACACCCGAATCCGACAAAAAAATTTCAGGGAGGTTTTGCCAAAACGCGTCCGAATCCAAAGCAATGCCGCAGAACCGAATCCAAAACCAAAACACAAAAGCCGAAAAATGTCCGGTACACATCACTAGTTTATATATAGTAATACTTATTGCTTTTTGGTTGCACTATTATTATTTGACATCTCCAGTGCCAGATTAAGGAGGGGGCAGGTGGTGAGTACCTACAGGCCCGCTTCTCGCAGCCCCTCCCTCCCATCCAGAGCTGCTTTTCAGTGATGATTTCACTTCTCTCCAGGCTCTTCCGCCATCACCAACAATTGCATTCTTAGCAGCAGCACAGCAGCTGCTAAGAGAGCTGCTGCTGGCAAAGAAACACACAATAAATAAAGCACTATCAAAGGCAGAGGAGCCTGAAGAGAAGTAGAATCATCACAATGCCTGCATCTGCCTGCATTACCTTCCTGTACCTGTTTGCTTGCCCACTCCCTTCATCTGGTGGCATCAGTGATGATGTTGGCCTGAGGTCAGGAGGATGTGAAAGTGAATGAAAAAACATGTGAGGATATGTGTGGACTGTACAGTGGGGATGCAATTAGATAGTAAAGAGTATGTAGGTTATGTGGGTGGTTCCAGAATTTTATAAGTTTGCATAAAGAGGTGAGTTTTCATGGAATGATTGAAGGTTTGGAGACTAGAGGAGAGTTTTATTATGCGTGGTAGATCAGAGCAGGTGCAGCCTGAAGAAAGTTTAGGGGGGAGAAGGTCATTAAATATATTGTTTGAGTGGTGAGGTAGGGAGAAGATAATTAAAATATATTATCACAGCAGAGATGATAAGGTGCTGGGAGTGGGAAAGAAACAACATCATATACAGTGGTGCTTGAAAGTTTGTGAACTCTGTAGAATTTTCTATATTTTTGCTCAAAATTGACCTGAATCTTCTTCAAATTTTCACATAATTCCTAAAAGTGGATAAAGACAATTCCTAAAAGTGGAAAAAGACAACCAAATCAAACACATGAACAAAAAAAAATTAGACATGCTCATTTTTTAATTGAGGAAAATGATCCAATATCACATATCGGTGAGTGTCAAAAGTATGTGAACCTTTGCTTTCAATATCTGGTATGAATTCCCTTGTGTAGCAATAACTGCATGTAAACATTTCCGGTAATTGTTCTTCTTTAACCATTCTTTGGTCGAATGACTTGTGTGCTTTGGGCCGTTGTCTTGCTGCATGAAACAGCAAGACATCTCTTGAGATGCAGCTCATGAAAAGATGTCCTGACATTTTCCTTTAGAATATTCTAGTATAATTCAAAATTCATTGTCCCATCAATGATGGCAAGTCGTCCTGGGCCAGATGCATCAAAACAGGCCCAAACCATGATACCATTACCACAGTGTTTCACAGATGGTATAAGGTTTTTATGCTGGAATGCAGTGTTCTCCGTTCTCCAAACATAACACTTCTCATTTAATCTAAAAAGCTCTATTTTGTCCACAAAACATTGTTCCAATAGCCTTCTGGCTTGTCCAGGTGATCTTTAGGAAACTGCAGATATGCAGCAATGTTCTTTTTGAAGAGCAGTGTCTTTCTCCTTACAATCTTGCCATGCACACTATTGTTGTTCAGTGTCCTCCTGATGGTTGACTCATGAGCATTAATATTAGCTAATGCGAGAAAGGCCTTCAGTTGCTAAGAGGTTACTTTGGGTTCCTTTGGGACCTTGCAAACTATGCTCTTGGAATGATCTTTGTTGGTCGACCAATTCGGGGGATGGTAATAAAGGTCTGGATTTCCTCCATTCGTACACAATCTGACTATTGATTGGTGGAGTCCAAACACTTTAGAGATTGTTTTGTAACCTTTTCCAGTCTGATGATCATCAACAGCTCTTCTTCTGAGTTCCTCACAAATTTCCTTTGTCCGTGGCATGATACACATCAACAAACATGTGTTGTCAACATCAGACTTTGTGGGTCATTCCGACCAATTCGCACGCAGTGGTTCTTCGCTGTGGTGCGAACGGGTCGGAAATGTGCATGCGCGGTGGATGCATTGCGCATGCACGTCATTGCCTGGCGATAATCAATCGCAAGAAGACGAACAGATGGGAGGCGTTCCGGGGCGGATACTCACCGTTTTTCAGGCGTGGTGAGTCCAACACAGGTGTGTCGAGGCATTTGGAGGGCGGATGTCTGACGCCAGGATCGGCACCTTCATCGCTGGATCCGTCGCACTGGGTGAGTAACTGCAGCCCTAGTCTTGTTTTACTTGAAACTTTTTTAGTATAGCAGGGCTGCACAAGCGATCGCAGCCCTGCTATGCTAAAATACACTCCCCCATAGGTGGCGTCTAGTTGATCGCACGAGCAGTAAAAAGTTGCTACATGCGATCAACTCGGAATGACTTCCTTTGATAGATCCCTGTTCTTTTAAAAAGACAGGTTGTCAACTTATATCTGATTGTCATCTCATAGATTGAAAATAAATTACTCTAATTTCACCTTCAAAATATCTGCTAAGCCTAAAGATTCACATGCCTTTGCCACTCACAAATATGTGATATTGGATTATTATCCTCAAAAAAAAATGAGCACGTCTAATTTTTTCGTCTCATTTGGTTGACTAGATTCTCTTTATCTACTTTTAGGACTTGTGTGAAAATCTAAGGTAGCTCTAGGCCAAATTTCAGCAGAAATATAGAAAATTCTGAAGGGTTCACAAACTGTCAAGCATCATTGTATATAAGGGAAGTTGGGACATTTACTACATATAATAGAATGGTGTCTCTAACTATCTATCATATATCTAGATAGATAGAGAGAAAGAGACACAGAGATAAACATAATTCTCTACACTTACCATTCCCAGTTTTGGGGTATAAAGTGGCATGTGACCACACTGTACAAATAAAAATCACAGGGCTCAATACTCACCATAATAAACTCACTCACCCTAACAAACAGTGGGGTCTTAGTTTTTGAACTGATCAATGCATTTAATCTTGCAGCCCAACATCAAGGTACCCATATCACTACAATTCCTACTCAATCATTATAATTATAAACCTGGTAATACAATCACCAGCGGTAGGGGCTGCAGCCATGCAGAACCCATGACTCAGCATTAGGCTTCCCTCTCCTAAACCCGCCTCCAGACTATCACTGGCTAATTCACAGGAGTCTGGGGGCAAATTTAGTAGATTGAAGCCTAATGCAGAGTCCTGGGTTCTGCATGGCAGCTGTAGTATACAGCACAGCTGCAGATCCCAGACATATGCCGGGTTAATTAAATAATTAACTAAAACACTTAAAAACATTAATCCACTGCACTTGCAATTCCCAGGTTTGGGGTGTGAAGTGGCATGTGACCACATTTGGGAGCAATCTTAAATGCATTGATCAATTCATGAACTAAAACCCTACTGTTTGTTATGGTAAGTAAGTGGGTTTTATATGGTAAGACACAATACTGTGATCCATGTCACTCCATTGCAAGAGTTCTGGGAAATCTGTGTCTGGCAAGGGGCTGCAGTGTCCATCCAGGGGTGCTCTGTCCATCCATCAAGGGTCTGCTGTGTCCTCCAGGGTTTATCTGTCTGTCCATAAAGGTACTGCTATGTCCTCCAGGTTTGCTCTGTCCATCCAGAGAGGGGCTGCTGTGTCCTCCATGGGTGCTCTGTCTGTCCAGAAAGGGACTGCTGTGTCCGACAAGGGGCTGCTGTGTCCATACAGGGATGCTCTGTCCATTCATCAAGGGGCTGCTGTGTCTGATATGGTGTTGCTGGGATGATCCAGGGGTGCTCTGTCAATCTAGGGGTGCTCTGTCCCAATGTAAAAGAAATAAAAGCTATATATATACACACAGTATATAGGTGCTATACCCCAGTGTACTATACTATTATTTATCTGTGACACTGCCAGTCAGACCGCAGTGTAATAATCATACACACATTGTGGAACTGATACCCTAACCGTAGGTGGTCCATCCCCAGGGGTGCTTTGTTGTACATAAAGGGGTGCTGTGTCCATCCACAGGGGTGCTTTGTTGTATATAAATGAGTGCTGTGTCCATCCCCAGGGGTGCTTTGTTGTACATAAAGGGATGCTGTGTTGTCAATCAAGAGACTGCTGTGCCTGACAAGGGGCTGCTGTGTCCATCCAGGGGTGCTTTGTCAATCTAGGGGTGCTCTGTTGGTCCATCAAGGGGTGTATGTGTCCTCCAGGGGTGCTCTGTTCATCCATTAAGGGGCTGCTGCGTCCTCCAAGGATGCTCTGTTCATCCATAAAGGGGCTGCTGTGTCCTCCAGGGGTACTCTATCCATACATAAAGAGGTTGCTGTGTCTGACAAGAGGCTGCTGTGTCCATCCATCCAGGGGTTCTGCCCCAGTGTAAAATTTGTCACAACTGAGGGCCTGAGCTGACGGGAGGCAGCCTCAGTTGTAGGGGCTGAGATGTAACGGAACCTGGGAGGTTGTATCAGACCCCTAGACATGTAAGTAACATGTAGAATAACTGCCCGAAGGCGTGACCACGACAACCAGGATAAAAGTCAATGATGTTTATTATGACAAACTCCGTAACACAGCAGCAGTAAAAGGAAACATAAAAGTCAACAGAGGATAAATACAATTCCTGGGTACTACAGGGTGGCAAGGGCCACAGGCACTGGTAGTGTGAGACAGTTCTTATAATCTTCTAGTTGGAAAGTCCTTACCAGGCCTGACTGTAGCAATGGAGAGAACCCAGGATCGTACCAGCTGATGTTCCAGGAAAGGCTGGGCTGCTGAAGGTAAAACGGCTGCTGTGGATACTGGCTGGAACCAGACTGTTGTTGGTACGGAGTGGATACTGGCTGGAACCAGTTAAATAATAAACGAACTTGAGAGCGATGAAATAATAATGAAGTTTGGAGTTTGAGAGCGGTGAAATAATAATACCGGTGGAGAGTGGTAAACTGCAGAAAAGGACACCGGCCCTTTAAGAGAAGCTATACACTGCTGGAAGCTGGGCTGGAAGCAGGTGATTGTTTGAGAGCGGTGAAATAATAATACCAGTGGAGAGTGGTAAACTGCAGAAAGGACACCGGCCCTTTAAGAGAAGCTGTACACTGCTGGAAGCTGGGCTGGAAGCAGGTGATTGTTGTAGCTGGAAACAGGTGAGTCCAGAATGGATCGGAGAGTCAGGCTACACCGCAGATGGAATGCTGGTGCGGGTCTCTATAGCAGAAGTCTGGAGACAGGAGCTGGAACCTGGAAGACAACCACAGGAGAGAGACAAACTGGAACTAGGTTAGACAACCAAAGCACTGACGCCTTCCTTGCTCAGGCACAGCTTACTTATACCTGCAGCAAGGAAAGGGTTGGCTAGGCAATTATGCAAATCAACAATACAGACAGCAGATTGGTGGAAATGATCAGATGACAAAATCCAAGATGGCTGCGCCCATGCAGACACTTGGAGGGAAGTTTGGTTTGTAATCCATGTGAGAATTGAAACAGTAATGGCGACGCCGGCCACAGGAGACAGGAGACGCCAGACTGACAAGCGCACATTTAACCACGCGGGCACAGCGGAGGCCGCGGCTGATGAAATCACCACTCTGACATTCTGCATGTGGAAACTCAGGAACAGCGGGATCCAGTCCTGGAACGCTGAGCCAGCCTTAGGAGGCATCTGAAGGGTAAGTAATGGCGTCCAGATACCCGGATCGTGACAGCACCCCCCCTTTAGGAGTGGCCCCAGGACACTTCTTAGGCTTTAAAGGAAACTTTGCGTGGAAATTTCGGACCAAGGCAGGAGCATGGACGTCTGAGGCATTGGTCCAAGAGCGTTCTTCAGGACCATAGCCCTTCCAGTCAATGAGGTATTGTAACTGACCGTAACGGAAACGTGAGTCCAAAATCTTGGCCACCTCGTACTCGACTCCCCGTTGAGTCTGAACTTTGGGAGCTGGAGGAAGTGCGGAATGAAACCGATTCAAGATTAGCGGTTTCAACAAAGAAACATGAAATGTCCTGGGTATTTTCAAGAAGGATGGTAACAGTAACCTGTAGGCAACAGGATTGATGACTTGTTCAATCTTGAAGGGTCCGATGTAGCGAGGTGCAAATTTCATGCTGAGAACTCTCAACCTCAAATTCTTCGTGGACAGCCACACACGATCACCCACCTTGAGAGCAGGAACCGCTCTACGCTTCCTATCGGCAAACTTCTTATACCTGAATGAGGCTTTAAGCAGGGCTGCGCGGACGTTCCTCCAGTTATTTGAAAACTGACGCAAGGTGACATCCACTGCTGGAACAGAAGTTGCGGGAAGCGGTTGGAATTCTGGGACTTTAGGGTGGAATCCATAATTAATGAAGAATGGTGTAGAAGAAGATGAGGAATGGTATTGATTGTTGTGGCTGAACTCGGCCCAAGGAAGGAGTTGAACCCAGTCATCTTGAGAGGAAGACACATATATACGGAGGAAGGCCTCCAAGTCCTGATTCACCCTCTCGGTTTGACCATTGGTCTGAGGATGGTAAGCCGTGGAAAACTTTAACTTGACTTGGAGGGCTTGACACAAACTTCGCCAAAATTTGGCTACAAATTGTACTCCACGATCCGAGATGATCTCTTCAGGAAGACCGTGAAGTCGGAAGATCTCTTGTATAAACACTTGAGCCAACTTGGAAGCTGACGGAAGACCGGTGAGAGGGATGAAATGTGCCATCTTGGTGAACCGGTCAACTACCACCCAGATGGTATTAAACTTGTTGCAGATAGGTAGATCGGAAACAAAGTCCATCGACAAATGGGTCCAAGGTCGACGGGGAACAGATAATGGAACCAGTTGCCCCGCAGGCGACTGGCGGGAGACTTTGTGTTGGGCACACTTTGGGCAGGAGGCAATAAATTCCATAACGTCCTTCTTCAGAGTTGTCCACCAGTAGGACCTAGAAATAAATTCAAGGGTTTTCTGAATGCCTGTATGTCCAGCAAAACGGGAAGCATGGGCCCAATGCATGAGCTTCTTCCTTAGAACTGTCTTAACAAAACTTTTCCCTGGTGGAGGCGTAGAGTCCATCCCTACCGTGGAGAATGCCAACGGATTAATAATAGGATGCTTGTCTGCAGACTCGGACTCATTTTCTTGCTCCCATGAGCGGGAAAGGGCATCGGCCTTACGATTCTGAGAACCCGGACAGAACTGGAGTTTAAAGTCAAACCTAGAGAAGAAAAGTGCCCATCTGGCCTGACGAGGATTCAGACATTGTGCGCCTTTGAGATATAAATGATTTTTGTGGTCGGTAAGTATGGTGATTGAGTGGGAAGCTCCCTCCAACAGGTATCTCCACTCCTCCAGAGCGAGCTTGATGGCTAGCAACTCCTGATCGCCAATGGCATAGTTGCGCTCAGCTGGGGAGAACTTCCGGGAGAAGAAACTGCAAGGATGTAGATGTCCATCTTTGGCCCTCTGGGATAACACTGCTCCTACTCCAACGGAGGAGGCATCTACCTCTAAGATAAAAGGAGAGTCGGTGTCGGGCTGTTTCAGAACTGGTGCAGAGATGAACCGTTGCTTCAGAAGGTGAAAGGCCTGTGTAGCTTCCTCGGACCACTTGGACGGATTAGCACCTTTCTTGGTTAATGCAGTGATAGGCGCCACAATGGTGGAAAAGTCTCGTATAAATTTTCTATAATAATTGGCGAACCCTAAGAACCTCTGGACCCCTTTGAGGCTTAAGGGTATAGGCCAATTCTGGATTGCTTGGAGTTTCTCAGGATCCATCTCTAGTCCGGAACCGGACACAATGTAACCTAGAAACGGAATGGTTTTAACTTCAAACACACACTTCTCCAATTTACAATAGAGGTGATTGACACGGAGACGGGAAAGAACCTCTTTTACCCAGAAACGATGATCTTCGAGATTATTAGCAAAGATGAGGATGTCGTCTAGATAAACCACGACACGGCGGTACAAGATGTCCCTGAAAATCTCATTCACGAAGTGCTGGAAGACTGCTGGAGCGTTGCTCAATCCGAAGGGCATGACGAGGTACTCATAATGTCCGTCACGGGTGTTAAAGGCGGTCTTCCACTCGTCACCCTCACGGATTCAGATGAGATTGTAGGCACCCCTCAAGTCCAGCTTTGTGAAAATAGTTGCACCACTAACTCTATCAAAGAGCTCGGTAATCATGGGTAAAGGGTATCGGTTCTTGACGGTAATGTCGTTCAGACCTCTGTAGTCGATGCACGGACGCAGACCACCGTCTTTCTTCTTAACGAAGAAGAAGCCTGCGCCGGCTGGAGAAGAAGATGGTCGGATGAAACCCTTCGCCAGGTTCTCTTTGATGTACTCTTCCATGGAGTGTGTCTCAGGCAGAGACAACGGATAAGTTCGGCCTCGCGGTGGAACCTTCCCTGGAATGAGGTCGATTGGGCAGTCCCATTCTCTATGAGGAGGAAGGATATCAGCAGAGGCTTTACTGAACACGTCCGTGAAGTCTTGATATGGAGGAGGCGGAACATCAGATGACCTGGGGAAGGAAGAACAAACAGGAAGAACTTTGGCTAAACAAGTCTCAGCACAGGAGGGACCCCATGCCAGTATTTGCGTAGTCGTCCAGTCAATTGATGGGTTGTGGAGACGGAGCCATGGAAGGCCTAAAACCACTGGATGTGTGGCTCTTGGAATCACTAAAAAAGAAATATACTCAGAATGAAGAACTCCCACTCTCAGACGAACTGGAAGAGTCCTTAAGGAAATGACTGCGTCAAAAATCTTGCTGCCATCCACGGCAGTCAAAGAGATGGACGAGGACAGTCTCTCGGTGGGTAGGGACCACCGTTTAACATAAGCTTCGGTTATGAAATTCCCAGCTGCTCCGGAATCAAGGAGGGCAATGACGTTCCTGTAACGTTGAGCAATTTGGAGCGACACTGGGAGGTTACAGTCATGAGGAGATGGAGAGGAGATCATTACTTCTAGCCGGCCCTCTCCTTGGCGAGCTAGGATCTGGAGTTTCCCGGACGTTTGGGACAGGCATTGATAGTGTGCGACGGAGCTGCACAGTAGAGACAGAGAGACTCAGAGAGACGTCTTCGGCGCTCAGCGGGAGATAGACGGGAACGACTAATTTGCATAGGCTCATCCTTGGATGGAGATGGTTGACGAGGAGGAGGAGCAGAAGATTTAGGAGTAGATGATCTTCCTCGCTCGGTTGCTCTCTCTCTGAAACGTAGATCAACCTTCGTGCAAAGAGAAATTAGCTCATCCAACTTAGAGGGCAAGTCTCTGGTAGCTAACTCATCCTTGATGCGTTCTGATAAGCCATGCCAGAATGCAGCATACAGGGCCTCGTCGTTCCATGCCAGTTCGGATGCCAGGATTTTAAACTGTATAAGATACTGTCCCACAGTACGTGTTCCCTGGCGTAAACGGAGAATCTCAGATGAAGCAGATGTTATCCGGCCTGGCTCGTCGAAGATGCGCCTGAATGTAGCTACAAAGTCAGTATAGGTGGATAGCAGGGGATCAGACTTCTCCCATAAAGGTGATGCCCAGTCAAGGGCTGAGCCACTGAGAAGGGAGATGATATAGGCAATTTTGGTACGGTCACTGAAGAAATTGCCAGGTAGAAGCTCAAAGTGGATTTCACATTGATTGAGAAATCCCCTGCAGAACCTTGGAGATCCATCAAATTTTGCTGGCGTTGGAAGATGAAGATGTGGACTGGAAATGGGTAAGGTGGGTGGGGTTACAGCTGGTGTCACTGTAGTTGACGCACCGGACGTGCCAGGTCCACGGAGGGTCGTTTGAATCCCATCCAGCCGTGTAGAGAGATCCTGGAGACAGCGGATGATGTGGCCCTATGCAGCCTCCTGATGTTCAAGTCGGGCTGCCAGTTCTTGCATCGGCCTGGCCGCTTGATCCTGGTCTCCGGCTGGATTCATTAGGTCAGTGCTTACTGTCACAACTGAGGGCCTGAGCTGACGGGAGGCAGCCTCAGTTGTAGGGGCTGAGATGTAACGGAACCTGGGAGGTTGTATCAGACCCCTAGACATGTAAGTAACATGTAGAATAACTGCCCGAAGGCGTGACCACGACAACCAGGATAAAAGTCAATGATGTTTATTATGACAAACTCCGTAACACAGCAGCAGTAAAAGGAAACATAAAAGTCAACAGAGGATAAATACAATTCCTGGGTACTACAGGGTGGCAAGGGCCACAGGCACTGGTAGTGTGAGACAGTTCTTATAATCTTCTAGTTGGAAAGTCCTTACCAGGCCTGACTGTAGCAATGGAGAGAACCCAGGATCGTACCAGCTGATGTTCCAGGAAAGGCTGGGCTGCTGAAGGTAAAACGGCTGCTGTGGATACTGGCTGGAACCAGACTGTTGTTGGTACGGAGTGGATACTGGCTGGAACCAGTTAAATAATAAACGAACTTGAGAGCGATGAAATAATAATGAAGTTTGGAGTTTGAGAGCGGTGAAATAATAATACCGGTGGAGAGTGGTAAACTGCAGAAAAGGACACCGGCCCTTTAAGAGAAGCTATACACTGCTGGAAGCTGGGCTGGAAGCAGGTGATTGTTTGAGAGCGGTGAAATAATAATACCAGTGGAGAGTGGTAAACTGCAGAAAGGACACCGGCCCTTTAAGAGAAGCTGTACACTGCTGGAAGCTGGGCTGGAAGCAGGTGATTGTTGTAGCTGGAAACAGGTGAGTCCAGAATGGATCGGAGAGTCAGGCTACACCGCAGATGGAATGCTGGTGCGGGTCTCTATAGCAGAAGTCTGGAGACAGGAGCTGGAACCTGGAAGACAACCACAGGAGAGAGACAAACTGGAACTAGGTTAGACAACCAAAGCACTGACGCCTTCCTTGCTCAGGCACAGCTTACTTATACCTGCAGCAAGGAAGGCTGACACAAACACCTGGCCCATCTAGGAGTGGCACTGCAGTGTCACGCAGGATGGCCCTTCCAAAAAACACTCCCCAAACAGCACATGACGCAAAGAAGAAAAAAAGAGGCGCAATGAGGTAGCTGTGTGAGTAAGATAAGCGACCCTAGTGGCCGACACAAACACCTGGCCCATCTAGGAGTGGCACTGCAGTGTCACGCAGGATGGCCCTTCCAAAAAACACTCCCCAAACAGCACATGACTCAAAGAAGAAAAAAAGAGGCGCAATGAGGTAGCTGTGTGAGTAAGATAAGCGACCCTAGTGGCCGACACAAACACCTGGCCCATCTAGGAGTGGCACTGCAGTGTCACGCAGGATGGCCCTTCCAAAAAACACTCCCCAAACAGCACATGACGCAAATAAAAATGAAAGAAAAAAGAGGTGCAAGATGGAATTGTCCTTGGGCCCTCCCACCCACCCTTATGTTGTATAAACAGGACATGCACACTTTAACCAACCCATCATTTCAGTGACAGGGTCTGCCACACGACTGTGACTGAAATGACGGGTTGGTTTGGACCCCCACCGAAAAAGAAGCAATTAATCTCTCCTTGCACAAACTGGCTCTACAGAGGCAAGATGTCCACCTCATCATCATCCTCTGATATATCACCGTGTACATCCCGCTCGTCACAGATTATCAATTCGTCCCCACTGGAATCCACCATCTCAGCTCCCTGTGTACTTTGTGGAGGCAATTGCTGCTGGTCAATGTCTCCACGGAGGAATTGATTATAATTCATTTTAATGAACATCATCTTCTCCACATTTTCTGGAAGTAACCTCGTACGCCGATTGCTGACAAGGTGAGCGGCGGCACTAAACACTCTTTCAGAGTACACACTTGTGGGAGGGCAACTTAGGTAGAATAAAGCCAGTTTGTGCAAGGGCCTCCAAATTGCCTCTTTTTCCTGCCAGTATAAGTACGGACTGTCTGACGTGCCTACTTGGATGCGGTCACTCATATAATCCTCCACCATTCTTTCAATGGTGACAGAATCCTATGCAGTGACAGTAGACGACATGTCCGTAATCGTTGTCAGGTCCTTCAGTCCGGACCAGATGTCAGCATCAGCAGTCGCTCCAGACTGCCCTGCATCACCGCCAGTGGGTGGGCTCGGAATTCTGAGCCTTTTCCTCGCACCCCCAGTTGCGGGAGAATGTGAAGGAGGAGATGTTGACAGGTCGCGTTCCGCTTGACTTGACAATTTTGTCACCAGCAGGTCTTTGAACCCCAGCAGACTTGTGTCTGCCGGAAAGAGAGATCCAAGGTAGGTTTTAAATCTAGGATCGAGCACGGTGGCCAAAATGTAGTGCTCTGATTTCAACAGATTGACCACCCATGAATCCTTGTTAAGCGAATTAAGGGCTCCATCCACAAGTCCCACATGCCTAGCGGAATCGCTCCCTTTTAGCTCCTCCTTCAATGCCTCCAGCTTCTTCTGCAAAAGCCTGATGAGGGGAATGACCTGACTCAGGCTGGCAGTGTCTGAACTGACTTCACGTGTGGCAAGTTCAAAAGGTTGCAGAACCTTGCACAACGTTGAAATCATTCTCCACTGCGCTTGAGACAGGTACATTCCACCTCCTATATCGTGCTCAATTGTATAGGCTTGAATGGCCTTTTGCTGCTCCTCCAACCTCTGAAGCATATATAGGGTTGAATTCCACCTCGTTACCACTTCTTGCTTCAGATGATGGCAGGGCAGGTTCAGGCGTTTTTGGTGGTGCTCCAGTCTTCTGTACGTGGTGCCTGTACGCCGAAAGTGTCCCGCAATTCTTCTGGCCACCGACAGCATCTCTTGCACGCCCCTGTCGTTTTTTAAAAAATTCTGCACCACCAAATTCAAGGTATGTGCAAAACATGGGACGTGCTGGAATTTGCCCATATTTAATGCACACACAATATTGCTGGCGTTGTCCGATGCCACAAATCCACAGGAGAGTCCAATTGGGGTAAGCCATTCCGCGATGATCTTCCTCAGTTGCCGTAAGAGGTTTTCAGCTGTGTGCGTATTCTGGAAACCGGTGATACAAAGCGTAGCCTGCCTAGGAAAGAGTTGGCGTTTGCGAGATGCTGCTACTGGTGCCGCCGCTGCTGTTCTTGCGGCGGGAGTCCATACATCTACCCAGTGGGCTGTCACAGTCATATAGTCCTGACCCTGCCCTGCTCCACTTGTCCACATGTCCGTGGTTAAGTGGACATTGGGTACAACTGCATTTTTTAGGACACTGGTGAGTCTTTTTCTGACGTCCGTGTACATTCTCGGTATCGCCTGCCTAGAGAAGTGGAACCTAGATGGTATTTGGTAACGGGGGCACACTACCTCAAGAAATTGTCTAGTTCCCTGTGAACTAACGGCGGATACCGGACGCACGTCTAACACCAACATAGTTGTCAAGGCCTCAGTTATCCGCTTTGCAACAGGATGACTGCTGTGATATTTCATCTTCCTCGCAAAGGACTGTTGGACAGTCAATTGCTTGGTGGAAGTAGTAAAAGTGGGCTTACGACTTCCCCTCTGGGATGACCATCGACTCCCAGCAGCAACAACAGCAGCGCCAGCAGCAGTAGGCGTTACACGCAAGGATGCATCGGAGGAATCCCAGGCAGGAGAGGACTCGTCAGAATTGCCAGTGACATGGCCTGCAGGACTATTGGCATTCCTGGGGAAGGAGGAAATTGACACTGAGGGAGTTGGTGGGGTGGTTTGCATAAGCTTGGTTACAAGAGGAAGGGATTTACTGGTCAGTGGACTGCTTCCGCTGTCGCCCAAAGTTTTTGAACTTGTCACTGACTTATTATGAATGCGCTGCAGGTGACGTATAAGGGAGCATGTTCCGAGGTGGTTAACGTCCTTACCCCTACTTATTACAGCTTGACAAAGGCAACACACGGCTTGACAAATGTTGTCCGCATTTCTGTTGAAATACTTCCACACCGAAGAGCTGATTTTTTTGGTATTTTCACCAGGCATGTCAACGGCCCTATTCCTCCCACGGACAACAGGTGTCTCCCCGGGTGCCTGACTTAAACAAACCACCTCACCATCAGAATCCTCCTTGTCAATTTCCTCCCCAGCGCCAGCAACACCCATATCCTCCTCATCCTGGTGTACTTCAACACTGACATCTTCAATCTGACTATCAGGAACTGGACTGCGGGTGCTCCTTCCAGCACTTGCAGGGGGCGTGCAAATTGTGGAAGGCGCATGCTCTTAACGTCCAGTGTTGGGAAGGTCAGGCATCGCAACCGACACAATTGGACTCTCCTTGTGGATTTGGGATTTGGAAGAACGCACAGTTCTTTGCGGTGCTTTTGCCAGCTTGAGTCTTTTCATTTTTCTAGCGAGAGGCTGAGTGCTTCCATCCTCATGTGAAGCTGAACCACTAGCCATGAACATAGGCCAGGGCCTCAGCCGTTCCTTGCCACTCCGTGTGGTAAATGGCATATTGGCAAGTTTACGCTTCTCCTCCAACAATTTTATTTTAGATTTTGGAGTCCTTTTTTTACTGATATTTGGTGTTTTGGATTTTACATGCTCTGTACTATGACATTGGGCATCGGCCTTGGCAGACGACGTTGCTGGCATTTCATCGTCTCGGCCATGACTAGTGGCAGCAGCTTCAGCACGAGGTGGAAGTGGATCTTGATCTTTCCCTAATTTTGGAACCTCAACATTTTTGTTCTCCATATTTTAATAGGCACAACTAAAAGGCACCTCAGGTAAACAATGGAGATGGATGGATACTAGTATACTTATGGATGGACCAGCGACTGCCGACACAGAGGTAGCTACAGCCGTGGACTACCGTACTGTGTCTGCTGCTAATATAGACTGGATGATAATGAGATGAAATTAATATATATATATATATATATATATATATATAATATCACTAGTACTGCAGCCGGACAGGTATATATATTTATTATGTAATGACTGATGACGGACCTGCTGGACACTGTCAGCGCAGCAGCACCGCAGACTGCTACAGTAAGCTACTATAGTAGTATGTATCAAGAAGAAAGAGAAAAAAAAAACACGGGTAGGTGGTATACAATTATGGATGGACCAGCGACTGCCGACACAGAGGTAGCTACAGCCGTGGACTACCGTACTGTGTCTGCTGCTAATATAGACTGGATGATAATGAGATGAAATTAATATATATATATATATATATATATATATATATATATAATATCACTAGTACTGCAGCCGGACAGGTATATATATTTATTATGTAATGACTGATGACGGACCTGCTGGACACTGTCAGCTCAGCAGCACCGCAGACTGCTACAGTAAGCTACTATAGTAGTATGTATCAAGAAGAAAAAAAAAACACGGGTAGGTGGTATACATATACAATTATATATATATTATATACAATTATATATATATATATATATATATATTAAACTGGTGGTGATTAATTAAACTGGTGGTCAGGTCACTGGTCACACTATCAGCAACTTGCAAGTAGTACTCCTAAGCAGACAATCACAATATATACTGGTGGTCAGTGTGGTCACAATGGCAGTGTGGCACTCTGGCAGCAGAGTGCCAGCAAAAGTGTGCACTGTACGTTAAAATATGTACTCCTGCTCTCAGACTCTAACTGCTCCCCACTGTTTCCCCCACAAGTCAGATATACAGTCACACTATCACTTCAGCAAGTAGTAGTACTCCTCCTAATGCTCCCCAAAATTACTAAAGTAAATAATACTGTGTCTTTCTCTACTCTAGTAGTCTCACTCTCTATAAACGGAGAGGACGCCAGCCACGTCCTCTCCCTATCAATCTCAATGCACGTGTGAAAATGGCGGCGACGCGCGGCTCCTTATATAGAATCCGAGTCTCGCGATAGAATCAGAGCCTCGCGAGAATCCGACAGCGGGATGATGATGTTCGGGCGCGCTCGGGTTAACCGAGCAAGGCGGGAAGATCCGAGTCGCTCGGACCCGTGTAAAAAAAACTGAAGTTTGGGCGGGTTCGGTTTCCAAGGAACCGAACCCGCTCATCTCTAGTTAAAACACCACTAGTCAGGATCCCGGTGGTCACAATGCTGATGTCATAATCCCGACTAGTTGTGAAATCCCTCCGCCGGAATACCAGTGCCACTGGCTATTCTCCCTCTGTGGGTGTCCATGACACCCTTAGAGGGAGAATATAACCTGTGGCGAGCACAGTGGGCCACCATGCCCGCAGCATGGCAAGCACAGTGAGCCCACAAGGGGTTTTCTAGCGCTCACCCCACTGCCGGCATACTGGTGGCCAGGATGGCACTGTCGGTAAACTGACGGTCGGCATCAAGGCTGCCGGTAATTCATACTGAACCCTGCCATTCACCACACAAAGTGGCAAGGAAAGGCTAGCGCCTTGGACTTTATTCATGACTGCTGGTTCTGCCTCTTAAAAAGATGTAAGTCCTTCTCCCTGTATAAGTGTCTAAAAAATGAAACTCGTTAAGGCACAGGAACAAACTGTGTGCTCAGAACCATCATAAATCCCTGAGGCGAGTCTAAGTATGTATACAGGTTTCATGAAGAGGAGGCTCCTGTTAGGGAATCTGCAGCACTATTTGTGAGAGATGTCTAGAGCTGGTGAGAGGGTCTTCTGCCAATAACAACCCCCGCTGTTCCCTTAGTGCACAACACACACACATACACACCAGTACTTAGGGGGCCACATTGGCTTAAACCTCTAGTAGTAGGGGTTCACACAATATGCTGGAGACCACTAGATAATTAACCTGGAGTTTAGCCACAGGATGACTAACAAAGACAATGGTTAACAGCAGACAGACTGGATACTGGAATGGTGACTGCAGACAGGCTTTACATGATATGGTGACTGAAGGCTGTATGACTAAATTTGGTAACCGGTAACTGAACATTGATAACTGAAGTAACCATGTGTTGCAGGTGCACACAGCCAACTTATGGTTAACTACTGGGAAGCAGAGAGGTGTTGGGTGTGTACTGTGATTGAAAACAGATTACTGTCAGTATGAACCTAGTTGCAGAGAGACTTGCTGGATGATTAGTAACTGTTCTTCAAGTGGGAAATGGGAAAACTACTTAATTAGAATTGTAATAAACCTCCCATAAGGGGATGAAAGGAGGTTGACATAATGACAGTTTTGATGCATGGCTTGCATTGCGTAAACAATATGGCTTAATGAAGTCATTACCAATGCGTGGCTTGCATTGTGTGAACGATAACACCCAAATGGACAATCGGATCAACATTTGGATTGTACCTCCAGTGTGTAGAAGGGGGTTGACATAATGACATCATTACCGATGTGTGGCTTGCATTGTGTAAATGATAATGCCCAAATGGACAATCGGATCAACATTTGGATTGCACCTCCAGTATGTTGAATTTAATAAACTACAAAAATGCGAAAACCCTCACACACTCATTCACTCACTGTCTGACTTATCACTAATTCTCTTACTTCCCGATATGTTAGGAAGATGAAATTTAACATAGGTATTCTACAGGTGGGAAATAGGAAAACTACACAATTAGAATTTTAATAAACCTCCTCTAAGGGGATGAAAAGAGGATTGATATAATGTCGTCATTACTGATGCGTGGCTTGCAATGTGTGAAAGATAACGCCCAAATGGACAATCGGATCAAAATTTGGATTGCACCTCCAGTGTGTAGAATTTAATAAACGACAAAAATAGTCCAGTCACTTTTTACTGTGTGGAATCTTCTTGGGATTTGTGATTTCTGACAATGCCACCAATATTGTAAGAGAAGTAGTGAATTCCAACACATTCCCTGACTTGGTGGTACCAAATCTTTTTTTTTTTTAAATGAGTGGAGTTCAGGAGATGCTCTCTGAGGCACGAAAAATGTTGGGACATTTTTGACATTCAGCAAGTGCATTTCAAAGATTGTAGCACCTGCAAGTACTGTTGAATTTTCCCTGCCATCAGCTGAAGCAAGTGCTAGTAACTAGGTGGAATTCTACCTAGTGATGAGCGGGTTCGGTTTCTCGGAAACCGAACCCCCCCCGAACTTCACCCTTTTTACACGGGTCCGAGCCATACTCGGATTCTCCCGTATGGCTCGGTTAACCCGAGTGCGCCCGAATGTTATCATCCCACTGTCGGATTCTCGCGAGATTCGGATTCTATATAAGCAGCCGCGCGTCGCCGCCATTTTCCTCGTGCATTGGAAATGTTAGGGAGAGGACGTGGCTGGCGTCCTCTCCGTTTATGTTGATGCATTGCAAATATTTTGTGCTTGCTTATTACTTAATTGTGGGGACTGGGGAGCAGCTGTATATAGGAGGAGTACAGTGCAGAGTTTTGCTGACAGTGACCACCAGTAATACGTTGTCTGCCTGAAAAACACTCCATATCTTTGCTCAGTGTACTGCATATATCTGTGCTCACACTGTTTAATTGTGGGGACTGGGGAGCAGCTGTATTATATAGCAGGAGTACAGTGCAGAGTTTTGCTGACAGTGACCACCAGTATACGTTGTCTTCCTGAAAAACACTCCATATCTGTGCTCAGTGTGCTGCTTTATTGTGGGGACTGGGAACCACCAGTATAATATTATATAGGAGGAGTACAGTGCAGAGTTTTGCTGACCAGTGACCACCAGTATATAATATATAGCATTACGGTACAGTAGGCCACTGCTGTACCTACCTCTGTGTCGTCATTAAGTATACTATCCATCTAGATTCTATACCTGTGGTGCATTTCAGTTGTGCAGTTTGCTGACACAGTGACCACCAGTATATATAGCAGTACGGTACGGAAGGCCACTGCTGTACCTACCTCTGTGTCGTCATTAAGTGTACTATCCATCTACATTCTATACCTGTGGTGCATTTTAGTTTTGCAGTTTGCTGACACAGTGACCACCAGTATACTATATAAAGCAGTACGGTACGGAAGGCCACTGCTGTACCTACCTCTGTGTCGTCATTAAGTATACTATCCATCTACATTCTATACCTGTGGTGCATTTTAGTTTTGCAGTTTTCTGACACAGTGACCACCAGTATATATAGCAGTACGGTACGGAAGGCCACTGCTGTACCTACCTCTGTGTCGTCATTAAGTATACTATCCATCTACATTTTATACCTGTGGTGCATTTTAGTTTTGCAGTTTGCTGACACAGTGACCACCAGTATACTATATATAGCAGTACGGTACGGAAGGCCACTGCTCTACCTACCTCTGTGTCGTCAAGTATACTATCCATCCATACCTGTGGTGCATTTCAGTTGTGCGCAGTATATATAGCAGTAGGCCATTGCTATTGATACTGGCATATAATTCCACACATTAAAAAATGGAGAACAAAAATGTGGAGGTTAAAATAGGGAAAGATCAAGATCCACTTCCACCTCGTGCTGAAGCTGCTGCCACTAGTCATGGCCGAGACGATGAAATGCCATCAACGTCGTCTGCCAAGGCCGATGCCCAATGTCATAGTAGAGAGCATGTAAAATCCAAATAACAAAAGTTCAGTAAAATGACCCAAAAATCAAAATTGAAAGCATCTGATGAGAAGCGTAAACTTGCCAATATGCCATTTACGACACGGAGTGGCAAGGAACGGCTGAGGCCCTGGCCTATGTTCATGGCTAGTGGTTCAGATTCACATGAGGATGGAAGCACTCATCCTCTCGCTAAAAAAATGAAAAGACTTAAGCTGGCAAAAGCACAGCAAAGAACTGTGCGTTCTTCTAAATCACAAATCCCCAAGGAGAGTCCAATTGTGTCGGTTGCGATGCCTCACCTTCCCAACACTGGACGGGAAGAGCTTGCGCCTTCCACCATTTGCACGCCCCCTGCAAGTGCTGTAAGGAGCACCCGCAGTCCAGTTCCTGATAGTCAAATTGAAGATGTCACTGTTGAAGTACACCAGGATGAGGATATGGGTGTTGCTGGCACTGGGGAGGAAATTGACAGGAGGATTCTGAAGGTGAGGTGGTTTGTTTAAGTCAGGCACCCGGGGAGACACCTGTTGTCCGTGGGACGAATATGGCCATTGACATGCCTGGTCAAAATACAAAAAAAATCAGCTCTTCGGTGTGGAATTATTTCAACACAAATGCGGACAACAGGTGTCAAGCCGTGTGTTGCCTTTGTCAAGCTGTAATAAGTAGGGGTAAGGATGTTACCCACCTCGGAACATCCTCCCTTATACGTCACCTGCAGCGCATTTATCATAAGTCAGTGACAAGTTCAAAAACTTTGGGTGACAGCGGAAGCAGTCCACTGACCACTAAATCCCTTCCTCTTGTAACCAAGCTCCTGCAAACCACACCACCAACTCCCTCAGTGTCAATTTCCTCCTTACCCAGGAAAGCCAATAGTCCTGCAGGCCATGTCACTGGCAAGTCTGACGAGTCCTCTCCTGCCTGGGATTCCTCCGATGCATCCTTGAGTGTAACGCCTACTGCTGCTGGCGCTGCTGTTGTAGCTGCTGGGAGTCGATCGTCATCCCAGAGGGGAAGTCAGAAGACCACTTGTACTACTTCCAGTAAGCAATTGACTGTCCAACAGTCCTTTGCGAGGAAGATGAAATATCACAGCAGTCATCCTGCTGCAAAGCAGATAACTCAGGCTTTGGCAGCCTGGGCGGTGAGAAACGTGGTTCCGGTATCCACCTTTAATTCAGAGGCAACTTGAGACTTGATTGAGGTACTGTGTCCCCGGTACCAAATACCATCTAGGTTCCATTTCTCTAGGCAGGCGATACTGAAAATGTACACAGACCTCAGAAAAAGAGTCAGCAGTGTCCTAAAAAAATGCAGTTGTACCCAATGTCCACTTAACCACGGACATGTGGACAAGTGGAGCAGGGCAGACTCAGGACTATATGACTGTGACAGCCCACTGGGTAGATGTATTGCCTCCCGCAGCAAGAACAGCAGCGGCGGCACCAGTAGCAGCATCTCGCAAACGCCAACTCGTTCCTAGGCAGGCTACGCTTTGTATCAACGCTTTCCAGAAGAGGCACACAGCTGACAACCTCTTACGGAAACTGAGGAAGATCATCGCAGAATGGCTTACCCCAATTGGACTCTCCTGGGGATTTGTGACATCGGACAATGCCAGCAATATTGTGCGTGCATTACATCTGGGCAAATTCCAGCACGTGCCATGTTTTGCACATACATTGAATTTGGTGGTGCAGAATTATTTAAAAAACAACAGGGGCGTGCAAGAGATGCTGTCGGTGGCCCGAACAATTGCGGGCCACTTTCGGCATTCAGCCACCGCGTGCCGAAGACTGGAGCACCACCAAACAGTCCTGAACCTGCCTTGCCATCATCTGAAGCAAGAGGTGGTAACGAGGTGTAATTCAACCCTCTATATGCTTCAGAGGATGGAGGAGCAGCAAAAGGCCATTCAAGCCTATACATCTGCCCATGATATAGGCAAAGGAGGGGGAATGCACCTGACTCAAGCGCAGTGGAGAATGATTTCAACGTTATGCAAGGTTCTGCAACCCTTTGAACTTGCCACACGTGAAGTCAGTTCAGACACTGCCAGCCTGAGTCAGGTCATTCCCCTCATCAGGCTTTTGCAGAAGAAGCTGGAGACATTGAAGGAGGAGCTAAAACAGTGCGATTCCGCTAGGCATGTGGGACTTGTGGATGGAGCCCTTAATTCGCTTAACCAGGATTCACGGATGGTCAATCTGTTGAAATCAGAGCACTACATTTTGGCCACCGTGCTCGATCCTAGATTTAAAACCTACGTTGGATCTCTCTTTCCGGCAGACACAAGTCTGCAGAGGTTCAAAGACCTGCTGGTGAGAAAATTGTCAAGTCAAGCGAAACGTGACCCGTCAACATCTCCTCCTTCACATTCTTCCGCAAACTGGGGGTGCGAGGAAAAGGCTAAGAATTCCGAGCCCACCTGCTGGCGGTGATGCAGGGCAGTCTGGAGCGAGTGCTGACATCTGGTCCGGACTGAAGGACCTGCCAACGATTACTGACATGTCGTATACTGTCACTGCATATGATTCTCTCACCATTGAAAGAATAGTGGAGGATTATATGAGTGACCGCATCCAAGTAGGCACATCAGACAGTCCGTACGTATACTGGCAGGAAAAAGAGGCGATTTGGAGGCCCTTGCACAAACTGGCTTTATTCAACCTAAGTTGCCCTCCCTCCAGTGTGTACTGCGAAAGAGTGTTTAGTGCAGCAACTCACCTTGTCAGCAATCGGCGTACGAGGTTACTTCCAGAAAATGTGGAGAAGATGATGTTCATCAAAATGAATTATAATCAATTCCTCCGTGGAGACATTCACCAGCAATTGCCTCCAGAAAGTACACAGGGATCTGAGATGGTGGATTCCAGTGAGGACGAATTAATAATCTGTGAGGAGGGGGATGTACACAGTGAAAGGGGTGAGGAATCGGAGGATGATGATGAGGATGACATCTTGCCTCTGTAGAGCCAGTTTGTGCAAGGAGAGATTGATTGCTTCTTTTTTGGTGGGGGCCCAAACCAACCAGTCATTTCAGTCACAGTTGTGTGGAAGACCCTGTCGCTGAAATGATGGGTTCGTTAAAGTGTGCATGTCCTGTGTATACAACATAAGGGTGGGTGGGAGGGCCCAAGGACAATTCCATCTTGCACCTCTTTTTTCTTTCATTTTTCTTTGCATCATGTGCTGTTTGGGGACAATTTTTTTTGAAGTGCCATCCTGTCTGACACTGCAGTGCCACTCCTAGATGGGCCAGGTGTTTGCGTTGGCCACTTGTGTCGCTTAGCTTAGTCACACATCGACCTTGGTGCGCCTCTTTTTTTCTTTACATCATGTGCTGTTTGGGGACTATTTTTTTGAAGTGCCATCCTGTCTGACACTGCAGTGCCACTCCAAGATGGGCCAGGTGTTTGTGTCGGCTACTTGTGTCGCTTAGCTTAGCCATCCAGCGACCTCGGTGCAAATTTTAGGACTAAAAATAATATTGTGAGGTGTGAGGTGTTCAGAATAGACTGGAAATGAGTGGAAATTATGGTTATTGAGGTTAATAATACTATGGGATCAAAATGAACCCCAAATTCCACGATTTAAGCTGTTTTTTAGGGTTTTTTGAAAAAAACACCCGAATCCAAAACACACCCGAATCCGACAAAAAAATTTCGGTGAGGTTTTGCCAAAACGCGTCCGAATTCAAAACACGGCCGCGGAACTGAATCCAAAACCAAAACACAAACCCGAAATATGTCCGGTGCACATCACTAATTCTACCCTTTATATGCTTCAGCAGCTGGAGGAGCAGCAGCATGGCATCCAAGGCTACATAATGACCTATGACATAGGAAAAGGAGGGGGAACATACCTTACTTAAGCACAGTGGATAATACTTTTCATGTTGTGCAAGGTTCTCAAACCCTTTCAAGTTGCCACATGTGAAATTAGTTTCAGACACTGCCACCTTGAGTCAGTTAATTCCTCTTATTAGACTCTTGGAAAAGCAGTTGGAGAAACTGAAGGAGGTGCTGAAATGAAGCAATTTTACTAAGCATGCCGGACTCTTAGCTCAAGCCCTTCATTTGTTTCCCTATGATATAAGTGTCATCAATCTCTTTGAAATCAGGTCACTATATTTTGGCGGCCATACTTGATCATAGGTTTAAGTCATACATTGTGTCTTTCTTTCAAATGGACACAAATCTGAAGAAAGGCAAATTGCTGTTGGTGAGCAAATTGTCAGCTCAAGCAGAACGTTACACTGCAACATCTCCTGTTTCAGCTTCTCCAGCAACTTTGGCTGCTAAGAAAAAGCTACATTTTCCTAAGAGATGCATGGTAATGCAGATCAGTCAGCAAAAACTGCCTACAATTTTTGACATGTCTACCGTGACTGAATATGATGCGGCTACCATGCAAAGAAGGGATGATGATTATTTTAGTGATAACAGCCCAATAGGCATGCCAGACAGTCCGTTTCACTACTGGCAGGAAAAAAGGCAATTTGTATGTCCTTTCACAAATTGGCTTTGCTTTACTTAAGGTGCACACCCTCCAGTGTGTACTCAGAAAGACTTTTCAGCTCAGCCGGCAATCTTGTCAGCGATCAGCGTAGGAGGTTAATTTCTCAAAATGCGGAAAAGATGATGTTCATCAAAATGAATGATAAATTTCATGAGAAAGACCTTTACCAGTAATTATGTCCAAAAAAGACAAAGACGCCTGTAATGGTGCATTCCAGTAGGGACGAATTAAAAGTGTGTGAAGAAGAGGATGTACACACTGATGGGGGTGAGGAATTGGATGATGATGGTTATGGCAACATCTTGCCTATGTAGAGCCAAATGGTGTACGTGGAGACCAGTTGCAGCTTATTTTGTGGGGAACCAAACCAACCAATCATTTCAGCCACAAGTGGCAGTCCCTGTTGCTGAAGTGATTGGTTCATTAAACTGTGTATGTCCTGTTTAAAATATACAACATACAGGTGGGTAGGAGGGCTCAAGGACAATTCCATCTTGCACATCTTTTCTTTGCATTATGTGCTGTTTGGAGCATTGCTAACTGTCTTCTTGTGTAGATGACAAACATTTTCATTTATTAAACTGCCACATTGTCTGCATTGCAGTGCCATTCTGTTTCCTGGATGTGCCATGTTGGAAGTTTAAGTGCCACATGTTTGTTTGTGCCGTCCACTGCTGTCTCCTAGTTCAGTCATCTAGCTACCTTGGTGCAGCCTTTTGTCCTAAACTGGATAAAAACATTATTGTGAGGTGGTCAAAATGTAATGGAAATAAGTAGATATTAATGTTATTGAGGATAATAATAATAATAATAATAATAATAATGTAAAAACAAAAATAGTCCAAAACTCTGTGATATTAGCTGTTTTTATGAGTTTTGTAAAAAAAAAAAAAAAAAATACAGATACAAAACCAACACCCACAAGGAGATAGATACCCAAAACCCATGACAGGGGCCGAAGCACATCTCTAATGAAAAATAGTCTGTTTATTCATAGATTTCCTAAATATTTAAACAGTTTTAATTGTTTATGTGAAAAAAGACTTTGTAAACATTAAAAAGAGCTCAACTGAAATAAGAGATTTTCTACTACATCCATTAGGGCACAGTGGAGCGATTAACCTGGGGTAAAGATGGGGGGATGAGTTAAGCCTGGCACAGTGAAGTGTAGCTGGTTCCTAATCCTCTATGCCTCCAAATCCCCATCTTAGATTTGTGCCTAAGGGAGCCAGGTATACCCTGGGCTATCTCCAGCCTTTTTTGTTTTATTTATGCTTACTACAAGAAGAATCTTTTTCAGGACTACACAGACTTACTGTGGCTTGTTTCCGTGTCCAAAAATGCCCAGTGAACATCTGGACAGTCGGCAGTGGTGAGTATGTGCCACTACCATTTACTAGGAAAGGGAGGTGGGTATACAAACTACACACTGCGCCTTCTGAAACTCCTTCATGGGTAGCTTCTTTAGTGGAGGTCATGTCTCAGCTGTCTCAGGAGTTGTAGGCCTCTCACAGAGATCGGGCATCCACAAGGGGAGAAGGCTCCAGTTTGGGTCCCCTCCCTTCATCACAA
Organism: Pseudophryne corroboree; assembly: GCF_028390025.1. Classification (NCBI taxonomy): domain Eukaryota; kingdom Metazoa; phylum Chordata; class Amphibia; order Anura; family Myobatrachidae; genus Pseudophryne; species Pseudophryne corroboree. The sequence goes on from NC_086447.1 coordinate 620,435,027, forward strand.
GTGTTGGAGCCCACTTGGGCTCAGGGGTTAGCCTGCTCAGTTTAGGGTCCAGACATCCAGGTATTTTTATTCCCTTGCCCCTTTCCCATCAGCTGACAGGGTTAAGTGGGAGACTCCTCCTTTGGTGTATCCGTCAGTATCTCGTCCTTCAACAAAGACTATGCTCCCGGGAGCCACATCCTTTGATAAGAAGTTGAAAATAACCCTAATACCCATATATGACAGCATAAATTTTACTCAGGTCAGCCTTGGTTGGTTGATGGGTAAATAATGCAGTTGATAAATGGGCAGACCAGTTGGTCAAAGACTTGAAGTCAAATGCTCCGCATGCTGACCTTATTCCCCCAGAGGCGTCACCGGGTGTGGTGACACCCAGTGTGCACTCTGCACTATCCCTCCCCCACGAGTCTCCAGTGCGTCTGCCAGAAAAGGGGGCGTAACTTCATGGGGTCTCTGTTTCTTCACTCCAGGGGCATCTCCAACATCCCTGGAGATGCTGGATGCCCCCGGAGACTGGGATGAGTGCTTTGCCGGCTCTTCAAGTGTGACAGAAGCTGGGTGCTGCAGGTGAATGTCATACTGCAGCACTTGGCTCCTGTCACTGCAGAAGAGCCGGCACTTTGGTGCACCACCCCCTGCACCCGGCTTGTGTTGCCACTGTATCCCCCTATACCAGGGTGCCTCCAAGGATACTGGGCAGGAGGCAGACTCAAAGCGGCCATGGATTACTTCTGTTCTCTGTGGATGTCTTGTTTGTTGATTGCTGGCCACAGGTGGCAAGAGTACCTTCTTGCCTTCAACTACATTGACTCCACATTGGTGCTACTCAGGGTCCTCCTTATATTCTTTTTGTAACTCTTCCCAATTTTGTGGCACAGCCAGAGGTTCCTTATCTGCAGTTGGTGGAAAGCCCAGAGGTCATCAGCCCAGACCTGCCTGTCATCCAGACCTCAAGCCTATGGACAAACTGATGGCATTACAGCCTTCAATACCAAATGGGGGGCACACATGGAGTGTGCATGTCTGTTGTTGTTCAGAAACGTTTGGTTCCATACTTGTTCAGATGTCTGGGTTTGAAATCTTGTATCCCACAAATACAAACTAGAGTTTTTTTCTCCTCCACAGTCATTTTTTCATAATAGAATTACCAGCCTCAGTGCAAAAGCAGTAGGTGTTGCAGCAGGCAATAGCCAAGCTTCTTGCCTCTAAGGTGTTAGTTCCTCTGAGGTGTTAGTTCCAGGCCAAGTGCCTCAGCACACTCAGGTTTTTTATTCAAATCTGTTTTATGGTTCAGAAGCTGGAAATTCAGTCCTGCCTATTTTGAATCTAAAATAATTAAATCTTGATTTGACGTTTCACCAGTTCAAGATAGAATCCCTCCACTAAGTAATTTTGGGTCTGGATGCCACAGAATTCCTAGTGTACATGGACATCAAAGATGCTTACTTGCACATTCCAATCTGATAATTGCATCAGGCGTTCCTCCAGTTTGCAACTCTGGAAGCTCATTATCGGTTTTGTGTTCTGCCTTTCGGTCTGTTGTCAGCTTCCTGGATCTTTACCAAGGTGATAGCTGTGATCATTATACACCTCAAATGCCCTGGGGGTGACAATTATCCCTTACCTAAACGACCTTCTCATCAAGGCTCCATGAAAAGACAAATTCTGGAACATGTTTCATTGACGCGCTATGTTTTCTTCCAGCATGGCTGGATTGTCAATTTCCAAAAGTCCAACTTGGTGCCATCCTAGCATTTTTCAGTTTCTGTGCATGATTCTGGAAACCTCCCTGCAGACAGTGTTCCTCCCCTTGGACAAGGCCCAGGCAATTCAGGAATTGGTAGTATGGGTCTCAAGTTGAAAAAGGTGTCAGTTCAGTTTGCATTTGCCTGATGGCGGCAACTTTTGAGGCCATACAGTTCAGCAGATTCCATTTCAGGCATTTCAGTTGGACCTTCTGTCCCAGTTGTCTGGGTCTTATCTTCACATGCACTGCCAGGTGCATCTGTCCCCTCATACCGGCATATCTCTGTTCTGGTGGTAGCCACTTTGTCATTTGGAATTGGTTCCTCCTGACCATGGATGCCAGCCTATGCTGCTTGTGTGTAGTGGTGGTGGACAGCCACTTCAGGGTTGATGGTCATGCCAGTAGGTGCTTCCACCCATCAATGTGCTGGAACTCAGGGTGGCCTACAATGCCAACCAAGCAGTGTCTTCTGGAAAGTCTGCCAATCCGCCTGCAATTGGACAACTCCATGCCCATGGCATTCCTCAATTGGCAAGGGAGAATATGGAGTTGTATTGTCATGAGGGAGACCAGTCACATCCTACAGTGTACTGAAAGACACACCGTGGCCATCTCTGTAATTTTCATACCAGGTGTTGAGAACTGGGAGGTGTACTATCTCAGTTGCTAAAATCTTCAGCCCAGGTAATGAGCCCTTCATCCCAAGGTATTTCCAACAACTGGTCCGGCATTGGGGCAGTCTTCAGCTAGACCTTCAGATCTCCTCTTGTCAGAATCACTAGTTGCAGAGGTATTTCTCTGGAACACAGGAGCAGAGGTCGTCAAAGCTCTTATGGTTCCATGGTGGTACCATCTTGTTTACCTGTTCCCACATTTTTTCCTTTTCTGATGCAAGTGCTCAAAGTTCTTGCATCATCCTGGTGGCTCTGTATTGGTATTGTGAGTATGGTACTCGGATCTTCAGCTGCTTCTTGCAGACAACCCATGGTTGTGCCCCTCAGGCTGGATTTTCTTCACCTGCTTCCATTTGTGGATCCTGACATACTGCAGCCCCATTTAGCACCATGGTTGTTGAGCCTGCAATCTTAAAATGCAAGGGTTTCCCAGATGCAGTGATTCCCACAATGCTACGGGCTCAGAAGCCAGTGACGTCGGCTCACTTCCATTGTATTTGGATGCCTTACGTAATGTGGTGTGAAGGGCGTGGTTTCTCCACTACTTCTTTCTTGCTATTCTGCCTTTATCTTTTCCTGCAGGTGGGGCTGGATGCTGGTATTCATTTGTGGTCCCTGAAGGTACAAGTTTCTACCCTGTCCATCTTCTTTCAGCTTTGCTTGGCTCTGCTTCCAGTACTTCAGGCTTTCCTTCAGGGGGTCCTTTCGGTCCATCCACCTTTTGTGCCACATGAGTCCTTGAGATCTGAACCTGGTGTTGACCTTCATCGAATCAGCAGTGTTTGAGCCTTTAGAAGATGTTGACTTCATGTACCTGTCCTGGAAGACTGTACCCCTGATGGCTTTGGCTTCAGATTTGAGGGTGTTGGTACTTGTGGAAATACTCTGTTGCTCCCTATATCTCATAATCCATGATAATCGAGCAGTACAATGTACAAAGCTGGCATTTATGCCCAAGGTGGTCTCAGCCTTCCACATCAACCAGCCTATAGCAGTCCCAGTATTGTCATGTGACAATGCACCTTTCCATTCACTGGATGTGGTTCAGGCTATTTGTACAGTATCTATGTTGGCTCAGTAGCAGCCCTATGCAGATTGGATGCCCTTGTGTATTCAAAGATGCTGGCCAGGTCGATTGTCTGGTTATTCATCAGGCTTACATGGCCAGTGCTCAGTCTACACCTGGTTCCATCTCAGCGCATTCCCCGCATTTAGTTGGTACGTCTTTTGATGTGCACAGATGTGCATCTGTGTTGCAGCTCTACTAAGCGGCCAACTGGTCCACAGAACACACTTTTGTATAGTTATACAATTTTGACAAGTTTTCAGCCTCGAACACAGAGTGGGGCTGATTGGCATTTCTATAATGGGCAGTAGTGAAATTAGCGGTGCCATGTTTCCGGAGACCTGCGCATGTGCTGTAGACAATACCAGAGCCTACTGTGCTGTAGAGAGGAGGCCCACCCAGAGAATGGATACAGGCCCCCTCCTCTGTTAAAATGCCCTTAGTTTGGCCACAGGGTTTGGCATGTCCCCAGTGTAATCACTCCAGCGTCCCCTAGTGGATGAAGAAGAAAACAGGATTTTGGTACTTACCGATAAATCCCTTTCTACAGTTTGATAGGGGACACTTGACACCCACCCAGCACTGCATTACCTGCCATTGTTTTGCTGTTCTGGTTGTATGACTGTCTGTTGCTGTCTGCAGTATGTTGATTTACTTTATATATTGTTCTGTTTTGGACATTGGACCACCTTACTGTTGGTTACTCCTCCATGTTTTCTTTCCCTATTGCCTATGCTCTCCATCTCTACTTGGGATCATTTTCTCTATACTGGGGCTGATGGGACATAGAGGGGGTGGAGCCTTCTACACATCTAAATACATTTAAAGTGCCAGGCTATATTCATCCACCATCTATACCCCAGTGTAATCGCTCCAGTGTCCCCTTTGGAATCTGAGAAAGGGATTTATCGGTAATAACCAGTGGTAGCTGCAGGGGGGCTGCTAAGCACATATAACCATACATGTGTATGTATTATATGTGCTGAAGTGTATCCGGATAGGCAGTGGTGCTGTATACTACAGCCACAATGCAGAACTCCGGACTCAGCATTAGGCTTTACTCTCCTAAGCCTGCCACAAGTCTCTCATTAGCTAGATTCCCAGGAGTATGGGGGAAGATTCGGAGAGTGAAGACTAATGCTGAGTCCCAGGTTCACCATGTCGGCTGTGGTAGACAGCACTGCTGCCGATGCGGATATACTGCTAGCACATATATTACATAGTAACATAGTAACATAGTAACATAGTTAATGAGGTTGAAAAGAGGCAAAATGCCCATCGGGTTCAACCTGTATCTGTATTAAACAGTGCACATTATAATGCACCAGCCGAATTAATGGTTTCATACATATTGACAACTACAGTATATTTCGTATCACTCCCATATACATAATGTCAATACATTAAATACTATAGCCTTCTATACCTTTTTCAGCTAGAAAATCAATCAATTTTTAATTTAATTTAAAGAGTCCACCATTATTATCTTCTCCGGAAGGGAGTTCCAAATCGTTTTTGCCCTTACAGTGAAGAATCCTTTCCTACGTTATGTACGGAATTTTCTCTCTTCTAGCCTCAGTGAGTGCCCATGTGTCCTATACAGAGTTTTATTAATTAACAAATCCCCTGCTAACTCTTTGTATTGAACCTTTGTCACACGTCGCAGGCAGCGGCGCCCGCGCTTGACCCTGTGTGTGTCTTGGATTACCCGGCGCCTCTCTCCCCCGGCGGTCTCCAAGTACCGGCGTCGGGTCGGTGTGTCTCCTCGGCGGCTTCCCAGAGCGAGGGCGCCGCCATAATGAGTGTGGTCATGGAGGCGGAGCAGGACTGACGTCACCTGCCCACTCCGCCAATCAGGCAAGGGCGGGAGATTCAAAGTCAGATGCCGGGCAGAGACCCGGCGCCTGAGTATCATCATTCTGCTGTCAGAAACTGTGATCTCCAGAGCTCCCCTGTTCCTGCTAAATCCTGTGTTCTCAAGCATCTCTTTGTTTCCAAGCATCACCGTGCCTCCAAGTGTCCGAGTGCCTCCACGCACCTCCGTGCCTCCCAGCATTACTGTGCCTCCAAGCGTCCGAGTGCCTCCACGCACCTCCGTGCCTCCCAGCATTACTGTGCCTCCAAGCACCCAAGCACCTCCACGCACCTCCGTGCCTCCAAGCGCCTCCACGCACCTCCGTGCCTCCAAGCACCCAAGCACCTCCACGCTCCTCCGTGCCTCCAAGCGCCCAAGTGCCTCCATGCACCTCCATGCCTCCAAGCGCCTCCGCGCCTTCAAGCACTTCTGTACCTCTAAACACCTCAGTGTATCCGAGCACCTCAGTGCCTCCAAGCGCTTCCGCGCCTTCAAGCACTTCTGTACCTCTAAACACCTCAGTGCCTCCAATCATCTCAGTGTCTCCAAACACCTCAGTGTCTCCTAGCACCCAGAGCACTTTAGCGCAGTTTGTGCCTCCAGCATCGGATATTCTTCACTGATTTATCAACGCCTTTCAAGCTTTGTCTTTCAGGAGACCTTCAGCGCCCACACGTGCCTCCTGTTTGCCGATCTAATCCTGCATGAGGAAAACTTACATTCGACCAGAGTCTACAACACTCTCAACTCAGGTCAGTGATAGTATACTCAGGCGCCACATGGACCCGGGGAATCGGAACCCAGAGACGAGTGCCATTCAGGACCTGGCTTCCCGTGTTCAGAGTCAAGAGGCGGCGCAAAGCCAGGTGATGCGGTATCTCCAGGAACTATCCGGCCGGCTGGATCAAATTCAGGCATCCCTGGCTTCAGTAGTTCCGGCTCCAGCTCCGACGCCCGCTCCAGCAGTTGCTCCCGATAATGTTCACGCCGTGTCCGGAACCAGGTCACGTCTTCAGCTCCCCACTCCCTCTCGCTACAGCGGCAATCCGAAGAATTGCCGTGGTTTTCTTAACCAGTGCGAGGTACAGTTTGAACTCCTCGCACACAACTTCCCCACGGATCGGTCCAAAGTAGCATACATTATTTCCTTGCTTGAGGGCTCAGCACTGGAATGGGTGTCTCCGTTATGGGAGCGATCTGATCCTTTGGTTTCCAGCTACACCGATTTCATCGCATCTTTCCGCAGGATCTTTGATGAGCCTGGCAGAATGACCGCCTCTTCAGATTTACTCCGAGTCCGACAAGGCTCCCGTTCAGTAGGACAGTATGTGATTCATTTTCAGACCATAGCCTCCGAACTGCGCTGGAATAATGACGCCCTACGGGCCGCTTTCTGGAACGGGCTGTCCGACCGTCTTAAGGACGAACTGATTACAAGGAATTTGCCAGATTCTTTGGAACAGTTGATCTCACTCTGTGTGAAAGTGGATCTCCGCATGCAGGAACGAGGCGGCGAATGTACTCGGTCTGATCGATCCAGATTCCGGGCTCTTCCGTCAAAACAAACGGTTACTTCAAATCCAGACGAACCCATGCAGATTAATCGGTCTCGGCTATCTCCAGAAGAGCGTCAGCATCGGCGTGAGGGTAGACTCTGCCTCTACTGTGGAGCCGCGGATCACTTCCTCAAGTTTTGCAAGTCTCGCCCGGGAAACGGGCAGTCCTAGCCTGTTCCGGGGAAGTCAAGCTGGGTGTGGTTTCTCAATCTTCTCCAGTAGTGGACTGTTTACTCTCAGTATCTTTGTTTACAGAAACAGAAGTCAAAACTGTTAAGGCTCTATTGGATTCAGGAGCTGCGGGGAATTTTATTTCTCTCTCCTGCGCCCAGAGTTTGGGCTTGAAGTTACAGTTGGTCGAACGACCTATTACGATAACAGCTATTAACGGTGTCCAAATTCCTAACGCCTTGATTACAAGTCAGTCTGAGTCAATTAAGCTACAAGTGGGAGCTTTGCACCGAGAACAACTAGAGTTCCTTGTAATTCAGGAGATGTCTCATGATCTCGTTTTGGGTCTTCCCTGGCTCAGGCTTCACAACCCTCATGTCGACTGGAGGTCGACACAAATAATTTCTTGGAGTCCTTTCTGTCAATTGAATTGTCTTACTCCTGTCTTTCCACTCCGTGCATCGGCCAAGTCGGACGTGGAGTCTATTCCAGAGGCTTATCGAGAATTTTCAGATGTCTTTTCAGAACAGGCGGCAGATAAATTACCTCCACATAGGCCCTGGGACTGTCCTATTGAGCTTATTCCGGGAAAAATGCCACCCCGAGGTCGCACTTATCCTTTGTCGGTTCCGGAGACACAAGCTATGACAGAGTACATTAAGTCTAATTTGCAGAAGGGATTCATCCGTCCCTCCACTTCTCCAGCGGGAGCTGGTTTTTTTTTCTTTAAGAAAAAAGATGGAGGCCTGAGATCATGTATAGACTATCGTGGTCTGAATGAAGTCACCATTAAGAACAAGTATCCTCTGCCGCTCATCACAGAGCTTTTTGATAGAGTGCGGGGAGCTCGAGTATTTACTAAGCTTGACTTAAGAGGAGCATATAACCTGATACGTATCCGACAAGGAGATGAATGGAAGACGGCCTTCAATACTAGAGATGGGCATTACGAGTACCTGGTAATGCCGTTTGGCCTCAGCAACGCCCCTGCCGTCTTCCAGGGATTCATTAATGAAGTCTTTCGGGACATGTTGTACCTGAATGTAGTAGTATATTTGGATGACATTCTGATATTTTCGAAGAATCTTTCTGAGCACCGACTACAAGTTAAGGAAGTACTCCTTCGGTTGCGCGAGAACCATCTTTATGGCAAAATCTCCAAGTGCACCTTTGAGGTTTCTTCTATTCCATTTTTGGGCTACATTATTTCTGGAACTGAGTTGCGTATGGATCCGGAGAAACTCTCTGCCATCCGGGATTGGACTCAACCTCTTTCCTTGAAAGCAGTGCAACGATTTCTAGGATTCGCAAATTATTATCGAAAATTTATAAGAGGTTTCTCTACTATCGTGGCACCTATTACTGCTATGACCAAGAAAGGGGCTGACCCAAGCTATTGGCCTTCTGAAGCAGTAGCAGCGTTCAAACAGCTGAAGGTAGCCTTTATGTCCGCTCCAGTACTACAGCAGCCAGATTTCCTAAAACCATTTTTTCTGGAGGTTGATGCTTCCACGGTAGGCATAGGTGCCGTACTTTCACAGTACGCCTCAGATGGGAAATTGCATCCGTGTGGTTTCCATTCCCGCAAGTTCTCCCCTGCCAAATTAAATTACACCATTGGAGACAAAGAGCTGCTGGCAATTAAATCTGCTTTAGAAGAATGGAGATATCTTCTGGAAGGTGCTAAACACTTAATTACAATTTTTACGGGTCACAAGAATTTACTGTACCTCAAGACGGCCCAATGTTTGAATCCCCGTCAGGCAAGATGGGCGCTCTTCTTTGCTATATTTTCCTTTATCATTAAGTATCGGGCTGGAACTCTTAACACCAAGGCGGATGCCCTATCCCGTTCAGTAATTGCTTCGGATGAGGAGAATACAGTCGAGAAAGCATTAATCCTCAGTCCCGTCTCTATTTCTGCAGCTTCCACTGGGTTGGGCCCTCCTCCTGGAAGAATGTCGGTGCCAGCTAGATTTCGACCAAGACTGTTGCAGTGGGCTCACACTTCTAAGTTTTCTGGTCATCTGGGAGTCCAGAAAATGTGGGAATTCTTGCGAAGATCGTACTGGTGGGACACTATGAAAAAGGATGTTCAAGAGTATGTCAATTCGTGTCCTCAATGTGCTCAGCACAAAATTCCACGTCTGCCGCCTGCAGGGTTGTTGCATCCCTTGTCCATTCCTAAAAGACCTTGGACTCATATCTCGATGGACTTTGTTACTGAACTACCTCTCTCTAAGGGTCATAACACCATTTGGGTGATTATTGACCGATTCTCTAAGATGGCACATTTTGTTCCGTTGACCGGATTACCATCCGCGTCCAAGTTGGCTCTGTTATTTGTCCGGGAGCACTTCCGCCTGCACGGGTTACCTCTAGAAATAGTCTCGGATCGAGGGGTACAGTTTACAGCAAGGTTCTGTAGAGCCCCTATTCAGCTCTACAAATTAAACTCAAGTTTTCATCTGCTTACCATCCGCAGACCAATGGGCAAACTGAACGCGTCAATCAAGATCTAGAGACCTTTCTCCGTGTTTACCTTTCTCCTTCTCAAGATAACTGGGTGGAGTTGTTGCCTTGGAGTTCGCCCACAACCATCTATATCACTCGTCGTCTGGTGAATCTTCTTTCTTTATTAATTACGGATTTCATCCCCAAGTTCCGGAGTTACCCATGTGTCCACCAGAAGAAGTTCCTGCTGCAGCCTCTACTCTCCGACACTTTAACCAAATCTGGAGTCGAGTTCATGCCAATCTCAAGAGAGTTTCCGGTCGCTATAAATTCTTTGCGGATAGGAAGCGACGAGCAGCTCCTCAATATAAGGTTGGCGACAAGGTATGGCTCTCTACCCGCAATCTTCGTTTGAGATTGCCTACTATGAAATTTGCCCCAAGGTTCATTGGTCCTTTCCCAGTGTTGCAAGTCTTGAACCCGGTCGTCTGCAAATTAGGATTGCCTTCCCACCTTCGAATACCTAACGCCTTTCATGTCTCTCTCCTCTGTCCCCGCATTCTGAATCGGTTCCACTCAGCATCCCCTAGGCCAACTTCTGTAGTGACTGAAGCTGGAACGGAGTTTGAAATCAAAGCTATTCTTGACTCTCGTTATCTTCATAAAAAACTACAGTACTTGGTAGAGTGGAAAGGTTATGGTCCTGAGGAGAGAAGTTGGATCAATGCTACTGAAGTAACGGCTCCCCGACTGGTTCGGGTCTTCCACTCCAGACATCCAACTAAGCCCGGAAAGTGTCCAGGGGCCACTCCTGGAGGAGGGGGTACTGTCACATGTCGCAGGCAGCGGCGCCCGCGCTTGCCCCTGCGTGTGTCTTGGATTACCCGGTGCCTCTCTCCCCCGGCGGTCTCCGGGTTCCGGCGTCGGGTCGGTGTGTCTCCTCGGCGGCTTCCCGTAGCGAGGGCGCCGCCATCATGAGTGTGGTCATGGAGGCGGAGCAGGACTGACATCACCTGCCCGCTCCGCCAATCAGGCAAGGGCGGGAGATTCAAAGTCAGACGCCGGGCAGAGACCCGGCGCCTGAGTATCATCATTCTGCTGTCAGAAACTGTGATCTCCAGAGCTCCCCTGTTCCTGCTAAATCATGTGTTCTCAAGCATCTCCTTGTTTCCAAGCATCACCGTGCCTCCAAGCGTCCGAGTGCCTCCACGCACCTCTGTGCCTCCCAGCATTACTGTGCCTCCAAGCGTCCGAGTGCCTCCACGCACCTCCGTGCCTCCCAGCATTACTGTGCCTCCAAGCACCAAAGCACCTCCACGCACCTCCGTGCCTCCAAGCGCCTCCACGCACCTCCGTGCCTCCAAGCACCCATGCACCTCCACGCACCTCCATGCCTCCAAGCGCCTCCACGCACCTCCGTGCCTCCTAGCACCTCAGTGCCTCCAAGTGCCTCTGCGCCTTCAAGCACTTCTGTACCTCTAAACACCTCAGTGTATCCAAGCACCTCAGTGCCTCCAAGCACTTCCGCGCCTTCAAGCACTTCTGTACCTCTAAACACCTCAGTGCCTCCAATCATCTCAGTGTCTCCAAACACCTCAGTGTCTCCTAGCACCCAGAGCACTTTAGCGCAGTTTGTGCCTCCAGCATCGGATATTCTTCACTGATTTATCAACGCCTTTCAAGCTTTGTCTTTCAGGAGACCTTCAGCGTCCACACGTGCCTCTTGTTTGCCGATCTAATCCTGCATGAGGAAAACTTACATTCGACCATCCCTGCTGCGGCCCAGTTGCGGTTCCTCTTCCCAGACACCGGAAGAAACCCAGAGTTCACAACACTCTCAACTCAGGTCAGTGATACCCTTTACATATCTAAAGATATTAATAATGTCTCCTCTTTTCAAGGGAATACATATTTAACCTATTAAGCCTTTCCTCATACTCCAGTGTCTCTAACCCTTTAATCAATTTAGTAGCGCACCTTTGAACTCTTTCGAGCTCCCTGATATATTTTTTATAATATGGTGGCCAAAATTTAACACAATATTCCAGATGCGGATGTACCAATGATTTATACAGAGGCAGGATTACATCTTCGTCCCTTGTCTCAATAGCCCATTTAATGCATGCAAGGACTTTTCTTGCCTTCTTTGCTGCATTTTGACATTGTGCACTGTTATTAAGCCTATTATCTATGAGCACGCGCAAATCTTTTTCCACTACTGCTACTCCTATATTATTAAGTGTGTAGGACGCAAGTTTGTTTTTAATCCCAAAGTGCATAACTTTGCATTTTTCAATATTGAATCTCATTCCCCATTTAGAAGCCCAGGTTTCAAGTTGAAGTAAGTCATTCTGTAGAGACTCCACATTGATTTCTGAATTAATTACCTTACACAGTTTAGTAGCATCTGCAAAGATTGACACTGTGCTTCCCAGGCCTATTCCTAGATCATTAATAAATATATTGAACAGTAGTGGGCCAATTACGGACCCTTGTGGTATTCCGCTGACTACTGGTGCCCAGCTGGAGAACATCCCATTAACCACTACTCATTGTACCCTGTTATCCAACAAATTTCCTATCCATGTACAAAAAGTATTTCCTAGTCCAAGTTCCCTTAATTTGATGATCAGTCTCCTGAGGCACTGTATTGAAGGCTTTTGCAAAATCTAAAAAGACCACATCCACTGCTTTGCCCTGGTCGAGCTTATCGCTCGCTTCCTCATAGAAGCTAATTAGGTTAGTTTGACACAATCTGTCCTTCACAAACCCATACTGACTATTGCTAATAAACTTAGAATTCCACAGATAATCCTCTATGCTATCCCTCAAAATTCCTTCCAATATTTTCCCAACTATAGAGGTTATACTAACTGGTCTATAGTTCCCAGGTTGATTTTTAGACCACTTTTTAAATAATGGCACTACCTCAGCTATATGCCAATGCCTCGGTACTATACCTGATCTAATCGAACTATAGAAAATCAAGTATAAGGGTTTTGTTAGCTGAGCCCTAAGATCCATAATAACCCACGGGTGAAAACCATCTGGGACCGGTGATTTATTAATCTTTATGTTGCTTAGTCTCTCCAGGACTACTTCCTCACTTAAAAAAGCATCTAGCTGAGAGTCATTACCTTCACTGTCGTTATGCACTACTATCACCTTCTGATCCTCCCTGGTGAATACTGATAAAAAAATTGTTGAATTTATCCTTTTTTTTTATTTTGTCATCATTTATCAAGGATCCCAGTTCGTATTTTAATGGACCTACATTCTCTTTTTTTAACCTTTTACCGTTTATGTTTTTATAAAACTTTGTAGTATTGGCTTTACTCTCTATAGCGATTTGCTTTTCGTTTACAATTTTAGCTGCTCTTGTTGGCCCTCATTCCGAGATGATCGCTCGCTGGCTACTTTTAGCAGCCATGCAAACGCATTGTCGCCGCCCACCGGGGGAGTGTATTTTCACTTTGCAGAAGTGCGAACACTTGTGCAGCAGAGCGCCTGCAAAATAATTTTGTGCAAAACAAGACCAGCCCTGTATTTACTATTCGTGTGCATTGATTCTAATGACGGAGGGACGGCTTTTGACGTCACACACCCGCCCAGCGTTCGCCCAGCCACGCCTGCATTTTATCCCGACACGCCTGCGTTTTTCTAAGCACTTCCTGAAAACGGTCGGTTGCCACCCAGAAATGCCCACTTCATGTCAATCTTCCTGTGTTCGGCCGTGCGACTGAAAGCTTCGCTAGAACCTGTGCAAAACCACGATGCTCTTTGTACCCGTATGTCGCGCGTGCACTTTGCGGTGCATGCGCATGCGCAGATTAGCCTTTTTTTACGGATTGCTATGCAGCAAACAACGGCAGCTAGCAATCAACTCTGAATGACCCCCATTACCTTTTTGCATCTTTTATTGCATTCCTCATTAAGCCACATTGGTTTGTGTTTAGTACTCCTGCGTTTATTGCCCATGGGGATGAATTTGTGAATATTGCTATCGAGCAACCCTTTTAAAGAATCCCACATTTCCGAAGTGTCCTTACCCTGATACAAAACTTCCCAGTCAATGTTGTTTAGTGCCTGCCTCAGCATATTGAAGTTAGCTTTTCTAAGGTTTAATGTTTTTATCGATCCCTTCTAGCTATGTTTCTTGAAACTAATGTCGACTGTGTTCATAAAGTGATCACTGTTTCCCAAGGTCTCCCCAACTGTAATGTTAGATATAATGTCCACATTATTGGTAATAACTAGGTCCAGAATATTATGGTTCCGGTATGAATGGTCGACCATGTTATGGTCGACAGTCACTAGGTCAACCACTATTGGTCGACACTGGCATGGTCAACATGGACAAATGGTCGACACATGGAAATGGTCGACACATGAAAGGTCGACGTATGAAAAGGTCGACGTGTTTTTTTTTTTTTTTTTTTTTGTGTCGTTTTTTGCGTAAAGTGACCGGGAACCCCAATTAGTGCACCGCGTCCCCTCGCATGGCTCGCTTCTCGCCATGCTTTGGGCAAGGTGCCTCGCTCTGCTAACGCTGCGCTCGGCACAGATTACCATTCTCAATCTTAGTCCACGTGGATCATAAAGTATGGAAAAGTTCCACAAAATAAATTTTTGTTAAAAAAACTCATGTCGACCTTTTCATGTGTCGACCATTTTCATGTGTCGACCATATGTCCAGGTCAACCATGTCAATGTCGACCAATAGTGGTCGACCAAATGACCGTCGACCATAACATGGTCGACCATCCAAACGGATACCGAATATTATTACCTCTGGTTGGGTCATCAACTAATTTTTTACAAGTACTGATCCTTTAATGTGTTTAGAAATCTGCTGCTCCTAGCTTTTACACACGAATTGTAACTCCAATTTATATCAGGATAGTTGAAATCCCCTATCACTAGGATGTCCCCCATTCCTGCAGCTTTTTCAATTTGCTGTAAGAGTTTGTTCCTCGTCATGTACGCTAATATCCGGTTGTTTGTAACACGTGCCAATGACTAGTTTTTTTTTATTCAATGCCCCCGCTGTGATCACAAACCATAGTGATTCTACGTTATCTCCAGTCCCCTCGTAAAAAACATCTACTATGTTTGGTTTTAGAGATGGTTTTACATAGAGACATACCCTTCCTCCCCTTTTGGTAGACCTATCCCTCCTGAGAAGTGAATATCCCTCCAAATTTGTAACCCAGTCGTGGGAGTCGTCCCACCATGTTTCCGTAATACCTATAAAATCATATTGATTTTTTATACAAGCCATCCCAATTCCCCCATTTTACCTGATAGGCTTCTTGCATTCGCAAGCATACATTTTAGCTTAAAATTTCCCCTGCCCGCTTGTTTTAATGGTATATTATCCTTATTTACAAGTGCATTTCTAGAATTACTCTTACCGACTGTTATTCTCCTCCCTCCCTTGGCACCCCATCATACTTAATACTGCCTTCTTTACTACTACTACTATACGACCTATTAGGTCTTTCTAAACCCCCCCCAATGAAGGTATTTTCCCTTTTGCAAGGGACATCATTTTCTATATACCGTACTGTAGAACCATAATTGTCATAAGTTAATAATTTAGGGATACCATGGGCAATACCTTTGTCGGTAATTTCTGTGTCAATACCCCTGCAAATACCCTTGCTGGCTGATCTTTCCCTCCCCATCTTTGCCACCCCCAATTTGTTCACTACCCCCATCCTTACTGTTCTCACTGTTTGACCCGTAGCTTCTAGCTAAACCCTCCCCCCAGGCTCCTAGTTTAAAACCTCCTTTAACCATCTAACCATCCTGCCCCACAGCACCGCAGCCCCCTCCTAATTCAGGTGCAATCCATTGTGACAAAAAATATGGTGCCTGACTGAGAAGTCTGCCCAGTGTAACAAGAACACAAACCCCTCCTTCCTACACCAGTCTCTAAGCCACACATTTACTTTCCTAATCTCTCTCTGTATCCCTGGACTAGTGCGTGGCACTGGTAATATTTCAGAGAATATTACCCTAGATGTCCTTGCCTAAAGTTTCTTGCCTAATACCCTATAGTCTTTCTTAAGGACATCCCACCTACCACTAACTTTGTCATTGGTGCTGACTTGCACCAAGACCGGCGGGTCTTTAACAGCCCCTCACAACAATCTGTCTACCCAGTCCGCGATATGCCGTACCCAAGCACCCAGGAGACAACAGACCGTACAGCGATCACGGTCCTGGTAGCAGATTTCCCTGTATTCCTGATAAAAGAATCCCCTACCACCACAATCTGAGTAGGTACTTCACTATCTTTTTTCCCATCAGTACCGGAAGGACCGCTCCTCCGGTTGCTGGAGGGAACAGTCTCCTCCGGCTCCATCATTTCCTCACTGCCATCCCCAGAATCCTCGCTCAGTCTGGTGAATTAATTGGGTTTGGCAGATCGGAGATGTCCTGTCTCCCCCACCCCTCTTCTTCCTTGCAACTGTGACCCAGCTGTCTACCTGGTCATCCTCGTCTACCAGTGTTCCCCCCTGCAACTCCTCCACCGTTCTATTTAAACTTTGCTCGACATTGTGAATACTCCTCAGTCAAGTAACGGTCCACTCTAGATCAGTCACCTGGGCTTCTTGGGCAGCTGTTCGCTCACATCTCACACAGATGTACCCATGCTCGGACTGTTGTTCCAGGTGTGATGCATCATGCACGATACGCATTGAGTGAGATCCTCAATCGCGGCTACCCCCATTTTTGCTATGTGCTAACTCCCTGTTACCTTTGAAAAAATGAAAATAGAAAAAAAGGGACAATATATATATATAAAGGGAACAATGCATTACAGTCACATAAACAGTAATATAATTAAGCTTATACTTATCTTCCCTTGTGCGCCCGCTGATTCTTTTCTCTTATGCAGCAGCAGTCCCTGGCCCCATACAGCAGACACCTCTAGCAGCAGCAGCAGCAATGTCAGCTGTCAGCAGTCAGGCTGTGGCGGCAGCAGCTCTAGGCCTGGTCGCAGCAGTGTCACCCTGCAGCACTTGTCTGGGGGTGTCAGGACCTCCTGCCGCAGCACCTGCTCACAGGTCCCTGCTTTCCCTGTGTTGGCTCTGCCCAGCTGCCCGTGGCACCTTGTCTCCTACTCCCAAAGTTCACAGCTTCACCTCCTGCCACAAAAATAGACAAATAAAAACCCAAAACACATTTTAAAAAAAAATACAGAAAATTCCAGTATTTAGTTTTTTTCAACAGGCACTCCAATTCATAGGTTCACATTATGTTAATTAATGGAAATGCTCCGTACAATGTTGTACATAATTCCTGGTATGTACACCTATATATATTTGAAAGTGATTTTCAACGACTGACACACCTTCCACTAAAAATCAGCATTGGTTTTTCAGAGTTTTATTTTCCCATGGATCAACATTTGAACTAGAAATAGTCTTCACTATAAGAGTTGGATACCACACCTTAGGTATGCATATAATAGATTTGATTATTTCATATATACAGGTATATCCCTTTTTTATATATATTTATATTATTTTAGTTTTTTTCATATAATAGGCAGTTTACAAAAACGCCGACATATGGTTGTCAACACTCCTAAGAGACTATAACTAATAGTTCCCGAGGTGACTCTATAAGGAATTATGTCATATTAGTTTTAAGGTATGTTATTTCCCAAATTAATAGAAATTAAGAGGTAGTAAAACTGCTTAAAATTGGTCCACATTGGATTTCCTTTTCTTTCCCATTAGGTAGTTTGTAAAAAACACCAATTTTAGCAGAATACACTCCTTAGAGGGATCAGCATTTAAATTCCAATTAGGAGCCTCGATATAAGAGCTCCATCCACTAAGCCTTGTTATAGGAGATTCTGATCAATTCTACACTTGAGGTATGTCTAGTTACTATTAAGAGGGGGTAAAAGCATTCAAAACTGGTCCACATTGGATTTCCCTTTCCTTTTCATTAGGTAGTTTGCAAAAAACACCAATTTTAACAGAATACACTTTCAAGTAGGATTATCATTCAAGCTCCAATTAGGAGTCCCAATATAAGAGTTCCATCCACTAAGTCTCGATATAGGAGATTCTGATCAACTTCACACCTGAGGTATGTTTAGCTACCATCTATATTATTAATAGAAAACATCTTAGTAGCTCTATCAAAAAATACACTTAAGAATGGGCTTTTATATTTATCTATTTTTTTAGGTCATGACCCTCTGTATATAAACTCATCAAGAGCAAATTAGTTCTTTTTTTCATATTTGGTAGGTATTTATTGCATACCACATATATACAATTTTCCTCAATTTACATTAGTAGCTTTTTTCAAATAGAACATCATTTCCTTTTTCCCCAAGCAAGCCACCCCTGATGAAGTCGATAAGGCGAAACTCGTTGGGTTTGTCAGTCAGAAAATTGCAACCTAATTTGTGAAGATACTCCCTTTCGAGCTCGCACCTTGTAAAAGGTGAGGGAGTATCTAAAGTCCATCTAACAAACGTGTTGGTTGTGTATTTTTTGATTGTACTTATTGACACAATTTTAATTTTGAACTGTAAAAAAATGTATATGTTCAAATGTATGTTATTAAAACAACTTTTTACTAATTGTCCTGTTGGCCTCTTGTTTGGGTGACTATTTGGTGAGGGGTGTCTGTTACAGGTCCCCAGAGTTAAACATCCTCCAGTCTACTACATTCCTACGAACATCAGAAGAATTGTGTAATTATGTTTCACTTTAGCGCACTTGGGAATTTTGTGTTTTTCCTTGTGTGCTTTTGAGGTCTCCCAACAAAGATCTCTCCTGTTGTGCTGCTCCCAGGTTGGCGCGAGATAAAGATACTATTGTGTTTATATATATATATATATATATATATATATAAATATATATATATATATATCCTATTATCTGTGCCAGAAACTGTGAAGCAGCACCCTTTAGGTAGTCACCTGCTAGTAAGGACTAAAGAATAGATAAATGTAGTAAAAAATACCTTAGGTGCGCTGTTAAATGTAGTAAGGAGAATATATCCTATAAGGATTATACCCTTATGATGAATACACTAATATTTTTTAAACCATTAATGTATTAAAACATTATTAAAATATTTGAAAAGGTTTTTTATTCATATTTTATGAACAGAGGAATACAATATTTTCACATAACATGTGATACAGCACATCGAATACAATTAAATACATAATTATAACATAACACCTGCCTGTTTATGAGGTTACAATGTTAATTTGTGTCCACCTAACCCTTCTGGGTGTGAGCTCATAGGGTGGATTGCCTCACAGGGCTCGCAGGTTATTATGTAGATGACCCAATGCATTTAATCCTTTTAGTAGACTTCTTCAGGGCTGTAATTCTTAAAAAATAAAACATACATACATATATAAAAAAATTCATGTAGATAACGGTATTCCATCATATACATAATTGCCATCATAATGGTATGTCTACCATATATAAATCATAGGAGGATGAGACCAATACACATAAAATATAAATATAACATATACAATTAATGAGAGGATGTTTAACAAATATTATCAACAATTATTATCCACACATATATCCAGAAGTATATCGTATTTGTATATTACGTGATATGTTGGAATGTTTTACATTGTTCCCAAGCATCATTACGGTAATCTCATTCCATACATACCAGTATTCAAATTGATAGTGAATTTATTCACGTTAGTGTAGACAAATGAATATTCTTCTGATGCCCAGCAAAAGTTCTTTACAATAATTTAGGTACCTAACATAGAAGTGTTGTCAGTTTCTAATTTTTAACAATTTAAAATTATTAACTGGATGACATTTCTCTCTAAAAATTATAATTAAATCCATACATACCATATATACCCTCTTATAGACGTGTTAAATGGACACTTCATATACTTTTTATTCAATAGGCATCAGTTGGGTAAACTCAATAGAGAGGAACCTGATTAAATGATTTTAGATTAATTAGGATCCTTCTGTGGTGTTAAATCATGTAACACACACACACACACACACACAAATATATATGGGTGGTATTCAGCTGACTGACAGTCACATGACCTCCTCCACCAGCCAGACGGGTCACTATCCCGACGGTCGGCATGCCAACCAACAGGGACTATTTCCACTCGTGGGTGTCCACGACACCCATAGAGTGGGAATAGAACCCGTGGCGTCCGCAGGTCGCCACCGAGCCCGCAGCGTGGCGAGCGCAGCGAGCCCCCAAGGGGCTTGCTGCACTCGCCCCTCCCCGCCGGGATCCCGGCATCGGTATGCTGCCGGTATCCCGGCGTCGGCAAGCTGACCTGCGGTCAGGAGACCGCCGGTCAGCAGTACTACACCTATATATATATATATATATATATATATATATATATAGTCCAAATAAGAGGCCGGCACCTCCATTTAAATGCAAAAAGACTTTTATAAGTGATAAAAAGTAGTACAAAAGCACATATGAACAAAGTGCAGCAGAGGCATGTTGATGGGTATCAGACGTATGCACATGGGGTACCTGACAGCTATACCAAACAGCTACAGCAGCAGCACAACAGCAGCAATGAGATATAAATGGCACACCTCTGCAAGCTGGAAAGTCAACAGCCGTTTCGGTGCTCGTGTGGCACCTTCATCCTGGACAACCAGCATATGTCTCAGGTGTGCCATTTAAACCCTGATGATGAAGCAAACAAAACTCACCTGCGGTGGGGCCACCCACCGTTCAAACACCTCCAGCCACAAGGGAGCCGCCAGGACAGGAAGCGGCGCAGTATCTGCGTTCCCCTCCGAGACAATCTCGGCGGCCACCAGCAGCGTCCGGCGGCGGAAGTGATGCAAAAGCTCACTTCCGCCTGGACCCGGCATGACACCGTGGGAGGCATCCGACGGTAGTCATGGCAACCAGCGCGGCACAATATAAATATTTAGAGCCCTTAAAGTACCCTAGACAAAGGCACAGACAGCACTAGAATAAGTGCACAGCTGTGTCATATCTACAGGACTGGGCACCTGAATACTAATAATACCACATATAGAATACAAAAAAAATAGCGCACATGGTACATAAAAACATAAAGACAAATACTAATAAAGACACTTCCTCGAATATGGAGCATGCGGGAAAAAAAGAGTTAACAAAAATACATTCTAGGTGGAGAATTCAGAAAAAGGAATAATTTACAAAAAACAACCAAAAGAAAAATCTTCATTAAGTCCCTCTGGTGAGACAGAACCTAAACGGGCTATCCACTGTTGCTGTAACAGCAACTTGTTACGGTAACCACCGCACCTCAATGGGGAAATGAAATCCATCAGCATGCATTTAAAGTCTTGAATTGTATGACCTTTTGACTAGAGATGAGCGGATTCGGTTTTACTCGGTTTTACTCGGTTCTCAAAACGGCATCTTATTGGCTATCCAAAACACGTGACATCCGTGAGCCAATAAGATTCGGTTTTGAGAACCGAGTAAAACCGAGTAAAACCGAATCCGCTCATCTCTACTTTTGACACATAATGTCATGCCACCGGTGGGGTACTTGAATCAAGTTTTGTATATGCCTTTTTGATAGAAGAACGATGCATACCAATCCTCTCTTTTAGGGATCAGATTGTCTTACCTACATACAGTAGGTTACAGGGGCATCTTATCATGTAGACCACATATCGACTATCACAATCCAGGTGGTGACGTATTTGATATTTCTTATTTTTCTGGTCCAGAAATGAATCGCCCAGGATCAAAAATTTACAGTTGGTACACCCATGGCATCTGAATACCCACAATTTTGGTTGTAACCACGCTTTTTATTTAATTGGACCTATATCTGATGCAGCTACAATGTCTTTGATATTGCTGCTTCTCAGTGGTTTCTCTCGACAAATTTCACCCAAGGTGACTTCAGATTGTATGATGTGCCAATGCTTGAGGATCGTATCATGTATATGACGAGAGGCTGTTGAATATGTGGTGGTGAAAATCACATGTTCAGGTTTAATCACCTTGTCCTTTTTACTCAAAGTATCCTCTCGTATTTTCATGCATTTCTCAATGGCTTCATCAATCTCATTTTGCATATACCCCCTTTGTAGAAAACGGATCCCCATTTTGTTGAGCACTTGTGGTAATTCATCCAGATTAGACGTAACTCTCACAACTAGTAACAGTTGCGAGAAAGGAAGTCCATGTTTTAGCGGAGCCGGATGAAAGCTATCAGCCCGTAAAAGTGTATTTTTGTCGGTTATCTTTTTGAATACCTAGTAGACAGTTTACTGCCATCCTTCTGTACACAAACATCAAGATAGTTAACTGTAGTAAAACTAAATGATAATGTGAAACAGATTTTGGTATCCAGACTATTCTGAGAGACTATGAACCTAGTCAAGAGTTCTTCGCCACCAGTCCACACCATGAAGAGGTCATCAATATAACGAACGTAAAAAAATATAAATTCAGAAAAAAACAGATTAGCCATGATATGCTGCAACTCATAAAGATGCATAAACAAATTAGCATATGATGGGGCCATATTCGACCCCATCGCAGTACCGCAAAGCTGCATATAATATGAATTCTCAAACAAAAAATAATTTTTACGCAAAACAAGCCGACAGTTGGCTGGTTCCTGATACGAAACCCCCTGGGGATTAGTTTTTCTTTATAATATTGCAACAGTGTTAAACCATGTATATGTAATTCAACCCTCCTTTTCTTTAACTTCACTAAGTCAGAGAATATTTCGGAGGGACTATCCACATCAAAAGCAAGAGACGTCTTATCCTGGAACAAAATCTTTGAAATGTCCTTGTCAGCAAAACGTTTGATTTGTGTAAGTTCATCAGAAATGGTTTTGGACATATCCATACCCATTTGTTGCTCCAATTCTCAGAAAAGATAAGTTTAAACAAATAGAAAAACATGTAAACTCCACACAATTTAAAACCACTTTTCCATAAAAGCAGTGCAGGTGCTGGTTGATATAATATTGTTACAACAGGTATCTCTAAACCAACCGCACACACTATAGGTCCAATCTCGGAGTGCCAGTCACATAATGAGTTGCAATATAGTCCAAATAAGAGGCCAGCACCTCCATTTAAATGCAAAAAAACTTTTATAAGTGATAAAAAGTAGTACAAAAGCACATATGAACAAAGTGCAGCAGAGGCATGTTGATGGGTATCAGACGTATGCACATGGGGTACCTGACAGCTATACCAAACAGCTACAGCAGCAGCACAACAGCAATGAGATATAAATGGCACACCTCTGCAAGCTGGTAAGTCAACAGCCGTTTCGGTGCTCGTGTGGCACCTTCATCCTGGACAACCAGCACACACACACACACACACACACACACACACACACACACACACTGTGACACACACATACTGTATATATATATATGTATATATAGTTTAAAAGACATATTATTAGTATCATTATTAATCATATATAACTCAATAATTGATGTCTAAATATATAATTTGTATCCAATGGTATAATAAATGTCTAATTTATCTTATAGATTATTTTTATTTAATGGTGTAGTAGACCTCTAATTGGCCTTGCACATTATTTTATCCTTTAATTTATATAGATAGGGGCAATGAACTAAACAGAGTATGTTTTTAGCTCATACTTACATTTTCATTTCATATACTTGTACAAACTATATGCAATGTAACAATTTTGACTTTTACTATATATTATGTTGCAGGTAGGGGCAATATGCAAACCGGAACATATTTGTAATTCATATATACATTTTATACAATATTATCATGCAACCTGCATATCACGTATATACCATTACTATACATAAATCCTATAGCAAGTAATTATCACAAGGAATTAGTTTTGATTTACTCACTTGTGTAGATCAAAGTGTGTATTTCCTACCTCTGTTCAGCAGCATGTATAGAGAGTCACACCTGACTGTTAATTTATACCTACTTAGTAATACATCGCTTCCTGTTTTTGCAATGCTTAAAACAGGGATATATATATGTAACTCATATAGATAGTTAAAAAATTATCCCAGTAATAGATTTCAAGTGGATGTGTTTAGTAGGTATAACTCTATAGCTCTATTTTTAAAGACTATTTATATTTAATTATTAATTCACCCATAATGCATAGCACTATTTTGGTACAGGTTGAGTCTCCCTTATCCAAAATGCTCGGGACCAGAGGTATTTTGGATATGGGATTTTTCCGTATTTTGGAATAACTGCATATCATAATGAGATATCATGGTGATGGGACCTAAATCTAAGCACAGAATGCATTTATGTCTCATATACACCTTATACACACAGCCTGAAGGTAATTTTAGCCAATATTTTTTATAACTTTGTGCATTAAACAAAGTGTGTCTACATTCACACAATTCATTTATGTTTCTTATACACCTTATACACACAGCCTGAAGGTCATTTAATACAATATTTTTAATAACTTTGTGTATTAAACAAAGTTTGTGTACATTGAGCCATCAAAAAACAAAAGTTTCACTATCTCACTCTCACTCAAAAAATTCTGTATTTCGGAATATTCCGTATTTCGGATATTTGGATATGGGATACTCAACCTGTATCAGCAGTGTGTCTTAATAGTAACAGATTTTCACTATTGGCTGTTCATTTACAACTCCCCATCGGCTCAGCTCCCACTTTACTATCCCACCATAAATCGGCAGGATCCCTATATACTTATAGCTGCTCGCTCCACTAAATGTGTTTACTTTATTTCTGGTACAATATCTGGAACATTCCACTAGCTTGTGTTAGCAGAGTGCACTTCCTCAATGCGCTTCCGCTGTGTTCTCAGTTCCTACAGCGCACGGTGTCATGACGTCATGCGCATGGCGTCATGGCATCATGTGCTCCACCTACTTACATCGGTGGAGCACACTCTACTAATGCGCTATCGCCTTACGGCCCGTATACACTGGACAATATATCAGCCGTTCTATTGAACGGCCGATATATCACAGGTCCGTCGGCCAGTGTGTACGGGGATATGTCTGTGAACTCCGTCGTCCACAGACATATCGCGTTGGCCCCGCAGCACAGCCAATGGCCAATATATCTACCGATAAATTGGCGTATCGCTGAGTGTGTATGGGCGACTAGCCGACCGCCAGTACATAAGCTGCGGCAGCCAGCGGTGATTGACAGCTTAACTGGGTGGGATAGCTGAACCTCTTGAGGAGGGAAACTTATTGGATTTACTCATTAATTACCCTCTTCCTCTATGGTTTAAATGAGGGAATAGATATGGTATCTTTTTTATAAATCACTATTAAGAAATTACCTATAATAGCTTAGTATTTATTTTTTTAAACTATTTATAATAACTTTATATGGCCAATTATTTATGAATTAATTTGTTAAAAACGAGATTGGGTTCAAATCTGCATATCTGACTAACTTCCCTATACTTGAAGACACATTGAATGAATGTATTTATCCATTTATATTTATGTATGTTTCTCTTTTTATAAGTTTTTTCACAATATTGTAAAGCAAGAAGTAGTCACAAGGAATATGGATGAAATAAGGTGGAATTTATATATTATCCGCAAATACTCACCTCTATTAATAGTAATACTAATTAATTAGAAGCAGTCACAAATTAGAAGCAGTCACTAATAATTTCTTATGAATCATATCAATATCACTTATTTGTTATATAGATAGTTACTGAGAATCACTAAATTTAGACTAATACAATTAAAAACTAAAAACACTAATAAAAATGCATTCTATTAATATATAAATACACTAATTAAAGTCCAAACTATAACTATTACTCTATTCATTTGTGCTTCTATGTATTATTATTGTTTATTTCATTTTATGCCACTTTATTCCATAGTGTTTTATTGGAAGGAATAATACAGTAAGATATACAGATATATTGGAATTACACAGACTTTACAGCATTTTGCGCTCTGAATACAGGAAGGTGCCAGATAAAACACATTACCTGGTGGAATGCAGGCACTTGACACCGTGCGCTTCAAGTACCAGAACTAAGGTGATAGCGCATTAGTAGAGTGCGCTCCACCGATGTAAGTATGGGGAGCACATGACGGAGTGCGCTCTAGGCACTGAGAACACAGCGGAAGCACAA